>NC_143069.1:3688750-4010000 GCF_052426305.1 Pelodiscus sinensis
AGCAATTCATCTCCTCCCCATCCCAAAGCTTTAAGTCCCCTCCACCTGGCCCCAAATGGGGAGAGACAGAGGAGTTGCCTCCCCTCTTGCTGCCCCATGGATCCCAGCCCTGTCCTCGGAACCAAAAACCCTGACTGGCACCATCTGTGGGGCATCCAAGTCAGATCTAGCCCCCCCACTGCGGAGTGACTGGGCCCCCTGCCCTTCCCAGGGGCTGATCCCCAGCGAGATCCTCCTGCTGGCAGGGAAGAATGGGCCCCTGTCCCGCTGCCAGGGGCTATGTCAGCATTACCGGCTATACTGCCTCGGTTTCCCTTTCTAAGTATGAGCCCGTGGGCTTTACATCCCCCTCCCCAGCTGAGCTGGGCCAGGGTCATCCACTGACTCCCTCATTCTGCATGTGCCAGGACCCATCAAAGGAAAGCAGCTGGAGTCAGCCCTTCCCCCTGGAGCACCTGGTCCAATGGGGGGGGGGGGCAGATGCCCTGTGTCCCTCCCCCACCTGGCACAGGGCCAGAACTAACCACTACACCTGCCCGAACCTTGCTGCTCAGCCAAGGCTGTGCTGGCCCTGCCCCACATGGGGGACCCAGGCCTAGGGCCCACGGGCCGGGCAGAGAGCAGCCCCACCCTGTCTGGGACCTCTGAGCAGTGAGGGGCCAGATGCTGCAGGATGGGGGGGGGGGGGTAGTAAGCTGAAATTGACCATGCCACCCTGTGCCCAAGTGACATCCCCCCGACCAGCCATGCCCATGAGCAACCCCCCCCTTCGACCTGTCATGTCTGTCCTTGCACAGTGCTCCCCCAACCGACCATGCCTGTCCCCGAGCGACCCCGTCTGCAGTGACACCCCCCCCCCGACCGGCCAAGCCTGTCCCTGAGCGACCCCATCTGCAGTGACCCCCCCCGACCGGCGAAGCCTGTCCCTGAGCGACCCCATCTGCAGTGACCCCCCCGACCGGCGAAGCCTGTCCCTGAGCGACCCCGTCTGCAGTGACCCCCCCCCCGAGCCCCCGGCGGCCAAGCCTGTCCCCGAGCGACCCCGTCTGCAGTGACCCCCCCCCCCGACCGGCCAAGCCTGTCCCCGAGCGACCCCGTCTGCAGTGACCCCCCCCGACCGGCCAAGCCTGTCCCCGAGCGACCCCGTCTGCAGTGACCCCCCCCGACCGGCCAAGCCTGTCCCCGAGCGACCCCGTCTGCAGTGACCCCCCCCCCACCCCCCCCCGTCCCCGGCCCCCCCCCCGACCGGCCAAGCCTGTCCCCGAGCGACCCCGTCTGCAGTGACACCCCCCCCCCGACCGGCCAAGCCTGTCCCCGAGCGACCCCGTCTGCAGTGACCCCCCCCCGACCGGCCAAGCCTGTCCCCGAGCGACCCCGTCTGCAGTGACACCCCCCCCCCCGACCGGCCAAGCCTGTCCCCGAGCGACCCCGTCTGCAGTGACACCCCCTCCCCGACCGGCCAAGCCTGTCCCCAAGCAATGCTCCCCGACCAGCTGTGCTCGTCCCCATGCATCCCTCCCCTCCACTAGCCACGCTCATACACCCGGGTGGGGAACCTTTTTTGGGTTGGGGGCCACTGACCCACAGAAAAATCAGCCAGGGGCTGCACAAAAGTGAGAAGCAACCCCCCCACACCCAACCCCCACTGAGAAGCAGAAAGGCTCTCCCCACATTTCCCTGCACCCCAGCCGAGTCGGTTTTGTGTGCTCCAGCCCCCAACGCTGGAGTGGGGGGAGCCCCGAGCCTTGGGGGCTGGATCCAGGCAAGCCGGGGCCTTAGGTTCCCCACCCCGTCACACACACACACACACACGCTCTGATCTCACACACACACACACACACACACACACACACACACGCTCTGATCTCTCTCTCACACACACACACACACACACACACACGCTCTGATCTCTCTCTCACACACACACACACACACACACACGCTCTGATCTCTCACACACACACACACACACGCTCTGATCTCACACACACACGCTCTGATCTCACACACACACACACACACACGCTCTGATCTCACACACACACACACACACACACACACACACACACACACCCCATCTCTAGGCAATGTCCCTGACTGGCCATTCCCACCCCCAGTAACCCCTGCAGCCAACTTTCCATGCCCATCCCCAAGTGCCCCCTCCCGCACCGGCTGTGCCCGTCCCTAAGCCGCCACCCTCCCCCTCAATCAGGGTCCCAATTCTGGCTTGTCCCCCGGGGTGGGAATATTGCAGGGGCTGCTGGCCTGGCTGACCAGAGAAAACAGACGCTGAGCCCTCCCCAAGCTTGGGCAGCCAGGTTCTCGCGATGCCCCCCTGCAGCGGCTTTGGCCCCTGGCGGTGGCACCCCCAGAGCATGGGGGGCAGATGGGTTAGGACCAATGGTCGTCCCCCCCGCCCCTGCAGCAGCCTGTGCTGGATGGTGGGGGGGGGGGCATTTCCTTCCTGTCTCAGTGGGGAACAGATCTGGGCAATGCAGCCCAAGAAAGCATGGGACAGAGTGGGGGGTCTCTGGTGCCTCCCAGCCTGGCTGCAGGCCAGGCCAGCCCTCTGCAAGGTCAGGCTCTGCAGAACTTTACGGGTACCCCCAGAGCCAGAACCAACCCCTGCTTCCCCGCCCGGCAGTGCCCCCTAGCCACTGCCCCCCACCCTGCTGGACCCTGGCACCCCCCCATCTCCTAGAGATGCTGCCTCCCAGGCCCCCATCCCTGGGAGCTCCCCTGCCGCTCTCTGCAGACCCAGCGGCAGCCCGGTTCTGGCACCCACCTGTCGCGCCGGGGGCCCTGTGCCCGGCCTGCGTGGCCCCCCCCTTGCCCTGCTGCCGGCCTCTGCAGTGGTGGCTCCTCCGTCCCTGCCTCTCTCCTCTGCAATCGTATTTCACTCCTCGGCCCGCCCTCCCTGCAGCAGCCCGGCCGGCGGCCCAATGGCAGCCGCTCACTCCTCTCCGCCTGGCACCGCTCCCTGGGGACCCGCCCGCCCACCACAGAGCTGGGGGGGGCCGCACCGTGGCGCTGCCCCGTGTGGGGACGAGGCGGGGGCCTGGCGCTGCGGGGCAGCCCGGGCAGAGGGGGCAGGAAGCCCAGGGAGGGGCTGGGATGGTGGAGGATGGGGTGGAGGAGATCAGGCGGCAGTGGCACCAGGGGAGAGGGTGCCAGGCACTCCGGGAAGGCGCGGCTGGTTCCCGGCAGCGGGAATGGGGCACAGCTGCCCCGGGCACCGGAGCTAAAAATGGTCCTGCCTCGCCCCTCTCCTCTTTGCCCCACCCTCAGATTCCCCTTCCTTTTCTCTTGCCCCTGGGGCATCACCCTTGGGGGGCACGGCATGGGAGGAGAGCCCCTCTTCCGCAGCACGAGTCCAGAGGAGGGCCTGGGTGCTCCAGGGATCAGAAGATGCCGGGAGACATCACTAAGGATTTTGCCCCAGGATCCTCAAAACATTCCAGCTCCTTGTGCCCACCGCTCCCCTCGCTCACAGGCCCCTTCTGCACATCCCACCCTGCCCTGTCATGAGGGGGGCTGTTAAACAGCTTCTGCGCCCCACCCCAGAAACAGCGCCCTCCCAGGTGCCCTTCCTCCCCCCCCCCTCCATGCAGGCAGCTGCAGCTCAGTGCCCACCCCCCTGCCACACCTTCGAGGAGGCTGCATCTCAACCCTGGCGGGGGGAGTCCCTGAATAAACAGTCCCATGCTCCACCCCAGAGGTGGCTGCATCTCCATGCCAAGCGGAGGATCCCCTGAGCAAGGGCTTTGCAATGATGTAAGCTGGAAAAAGTCCCACATGGGCGGAGGGACTGTACTACGCTGCTCACAGTGGCATCTGGGGAGGGGCCAGGTGGCACATGCTCCACCCTGTGCTTTGCCCGCCAGGCGTACAAATGGGCAGGATTCCTGGGATCCCAGGAACCGGCTCTGGGGGGGAACCAGGGAATCTAGTGGATGGCCGGCCCTGCCCAGCATCGACTCTTTCCCGGCAGCACCTGACGGGCGGGCACGGAGGGGACCGCGCCAACGCGCCAGGGCCAGATGGGTCGTCCAGGCTGCTTGGACGCGGGCCCCGTGTCCTGCCGGGGAAAGGGACCGCTGCGATCTGCAGAGCTGTGGGCAGAGACTGGCAAAGGGCCTCGCCCACGGAGTTTGGTGACTCCTGGCTGAGCCCCCCGAGATGTGGGGCTGGGCTGCCACAGCAGGGGGGCTGTGGGTGGGGAGAGAGAGGCACCAGCAGGGCAGCCCCTGTCTCCTGCCCCCGCTCTTTGCCCACGGCTGCAGCCAGCCCGAGGGCGAATCCTGCCCAAGTGCCTTTCGGTCTCCTCGTACCCGTGAGCCTGCCTGCTCCACGACCCCACATGACCCCAGGCGCAGGGGGACACCGGCCCCCCAGAGCACCTGGCTGTGCTATGCGGGCCAGCCACAGGGCCCCGGGTGTGGCTGCTGGAGCGAGAGGGGGCAGCCCCAGGCACAGCTGGGGAGGGGATGCGGGGGGGGGGGGAACAGCCCTGGGCACGGCTGGGGAGGGGATGCAGGGGGCAACCAAGCCAACGGCTGGGGGGAGATGCAGGGGGAGCCCCGGGCACGGCTGGGGGGAGGGGGGGCCCCGGGGGGGGGGGGGGCAGCCCTGGGCACGGCTGGGGAGGGGATGCAGGGGGCAACCAAGCCAACGGCTGGGGGGAGATGCAGGGGGGCAGCCCCGGACACGGCTGGGGGGAGATGCAGGGGGCAGCCCCGGGCACGGCTGGGTGGAGATGCAGGGGGAGCCCCGGGCACGGCTGGGGGGAGATGCAGGGGGGCAGCCCCGGACACGGCTGGGGGGAGATGCAGGGGGAGCCCCGGACACGGCTGGGGGGAGATGCAGGGGAAGCCCCGGACACGACTGGAGGGATCCGGGGGGGCAGCCCCGGGCACGGCTGGAGGGATCCGGGGGGGGGGGGGGGGGCAGCCCGGTCACGGATCGCGCTAACTCACCGGTGCAGAATTGGAGCAACGTGGCCGTGTCGTAAAGACCCGGGCAGCCCGGAGCCCGCTCGGCCATGCCCGCTCCCGGCCCGGCCCGGCCCCGCCGGCCGCTGCCCCCCGCCCCGCCCCGCGCCTCCCTCCCTCGCGGTCCCTCCCTGCCTCCCGTTCCCATGGCAACCGCCTCTCGCCTGCATCATCTCGGCCGCGCAGGAGAGACATCGCAGAGAGCCCCGCCCCCTAAGCCCCTCTGCGGCCCGCCCCCACCCCCACCCCCGCAGCCCGCCCTACCCCTCCTCTGACCCCGCCCCCTTATGCCCCTCTTTAGCCAGCTTCCCCCGCAGCTCCCTTGCCCCCCCTCAGGCCTCCTCCCCTTACCTGCCACTGCGCTCCCGCCCCGCCCCACACCTGACACTGTGCCCCCGCCCTCATCAGCCCCGCCCTCTGCCCCCCCTTTAGCCCCTGCGCTGTGCCCCCTCCGGACTCTCGGCCCCCCTTAACCTCCCAGCTGAGCGCCCCCCCCCCATCACAGTCCCGCAGGGCGGCTCAGATTTCCCCTCCCCCCTGCCCCTATTCGGGGCTGCCCCAGGGGGCCGGACTGAATTGGAGGGGGAGGGGGCTCAGAGCAGATGCTGATTGGCGGATTTCTCCCCCTTCCCCGGCTCTGAGAATTCAGGGCCGGATGGGAGAGGCAGGGCCGGGGGGGATGCGGGGGGGCGGGAGTGGCCGGAGATGCCTTAGGGACACCCCTCCGGCTGAGTGAGGAATAACTGGAGTCTCCGCCCACCCACCAGGAGCAACTAGGAGGAGGAGCTGCGTGTGTGTGTGGGGGGGGGGGTCTAAGGGGGTGAAGCCAGTGGAGGTGTCAGCTGTCGCCCCGTTTTTGAGTCTTTTCTCTCTCCAGTTCCCTTGCTGGGTTTGGACCCCATTCCCCTGAGCCCCCCGACCCTCCCTCAGCCTCTCCCCTCGGCTCCCCTCAGCCCCCTCCCTTCAATCTCTCCCCTGAATTCCCATGAGCCATTGCACCTCCTCAGCCCCTGCCCCCTGAATCCCCCACTCTGCCCCCGCCCTGCTTCTCTCTGGCCCCACATCCTCAGCCCCACCCGCTGAGCCCCCCTGCAGCCACCCCATAACCCCTACCCTGTGCTGGGTTAAGGAGCATGTCCCTGCCCCCCCGTCTCCCACCAGCTGCCCCCCCTTTCTTAGCTGGGGCGATTTTTTACCCAGGGCAAACCCCTGTATCTTTTTGCCCCACAGGGAAGGAGAGACTGAGGGGAGGGGCCCCTCTCAATGCAGAGCCTAAGCTGGTTCTGTTCTGCCCCCCCCCCCGTCACCTTGTTAGATCCATTGTGTGCCCGAGACCTGGAGGGGGGGTGCACAGAGCCCATTGCAGGCAGCCTGGGAGCACCAGGCCAGCGACACGGGTGCCAGCCGGGGACAGAGGCTACCACAACCAGAGCATTCACTGGCACGGGGGTGGGGGGGGGGCACAGGGGGAGGTGCTGACCAGGCGGAGATTCTTCCCTCTCCCCAGACAGCACCCAGCCCTCTGTCCACAGCGTCCGATTGTCTGTCCTCCCCTGCCCAGTGTCTATCCCGGGGGTGGGCAGTCATTTTTGATGGGGGGCACACCAGGATTTTGGTAAGTGGCTGAGGGCTGCACTTTCCTATGGAGGGGGCACAGGGTCTGGGACAGACACTGGGTGCAGAAGGGAGCTTGGGGTAGGGGACTGGGGTGCAGGAGAGGGTCTGGGAGGGAGTTTGGGTGAAGGAGGGGGGTTGTGACCTGGGGTGTGTATATGTTTGTGTGTCAGAGGCTTCCTGTGGATGTGGAGCAGGAGATGCGGGTGCATAGGGTTGCCAGATGGTTTACCCAAAAATACCAAACCCCTCCCCGCAGAAAAACCACCAGGGGAAAAAAAGGGGGAGACCAAAGTTTCTGAGGAAAAAAAAAAGAAAAAACAGCATTAAAACAGCTTTAAGTGCCTGCAAAATAGGGATAGCAAGAGGGAAGCAGTTGAGCACTAAGACCCAGGGAAGGCTTCAGTTCTTTAGACTTTTTGTGGGTGGCCATTTTGTTTTCTTTATGGAGCCAGAACGGAGCTTCCCTGCAGAACCAGGTAAGCAGGGGGGGGGGCTGGGCCCAGTTGCTGAGTGTGTCATAGGGTTGCCAGGTGTTTGGTACTTTTGCCTCCTGGCAGGGAAAAAAAAATCAGAAGAGACCAGACATTTTAGTGTCCGGTATTTTCTGAATTTTTTACTGGACAGGAGGCAAAAATACCGGACGGTCCAGGTCAATACCAGACACCTGGCAACCCTAGGGTGCAGGGTTGGGGAGGGGGTACGGGTGCAGGAGAGGATTCTGGCCTGGGGAAGGGGTGTGGGAGGAGGTGCAGGGTCTGGGTGCAGGAGGGGAGGGGTGCAGAGGGTCTGGATGGTGACCTGGGGCAGGGAGTTGGGGTGCGGAAGGGGGTGGGATGCCAGGGGCAGGCTCTGGCTGGAAGGCACTTACCTAGGCGGTTCGCAGCCAGCAGCTCAGCCGGACCCTCAGGCATGCTCCCTGCCTGCCACAGCGCTAGGCCGCTCAAAGCCACTGGCTGTTCCATGTGCTGTTCTGCGCCACATGCCAGTGGGAGGTGTGTGTGTGTGTTGAGATTTCACATGCTGCCCCCGCCCCAGCACAATCCTTGCAGCTCCCATTGGCCAATTTCCAGCCAATGGGAGCTGCGACGATTGTGCTGGGAACAGGGGTCCTGTGCAAGGTCTACCCTCCCCGCAAGGGGCACACGGTACCTACAGACACAGGGCCCCAGCAGCTGGTTGCTTGGAGTGGCCAGGAGCTAGGCAGGCTGGGAGCCTGTCTGAGGGTCCCGGCAGGCCATGGGCCGGATCCAAAGGCTCAGCAGACTGCATCTGGCCTGCCCCTGATGGAGGGGAACACTTGTAGTTGGTCAGACCCAGCAGGCCTCAGGGCCGAGCCGATCTGAGGGTCCTATCCGGGGTGGCCAGGGGTCTACCCCAGATTGGGTGCTAGCAGCGGGGGAGGGCAGTGGGGCCCCACTAGAAGGGCCTGTCACAGTGAAAGATGCTGGGAACTCCCTCCCTTGAACTTAACAGGGAGAAAACCCGGGGGTGACTTGGTCCCAGTAACACCAGGAGCGGATCGTTACTCAGGGGCGCTGCAGTTTAGCAGGGGCAGAGCTAACACTGCGTCCCCAGAAACTTTTCATAATCACGCCCTCCCCCCTGTATCTCTGCCTGCACCCCTGCCAACGGTGGGGAATCTACAAATCTACTAGCCCTGGCCCCATTAGGCGCTGGTGTGGGAGGGGAATGTGGACAGAATCTTTCTCCTTCTCAGTCAGGACCCACATCAGTGCGGGTTTGGGGGTTTTTTTGGCTTCTCACTTGTGTGCAGCCCCTGACTGATTTTTTTCCATGGGTCAGCAGCCCCCACCCTGAAATAGTTTCCCCAGCCCCGATGTAAATGACTGTGTTTCCAATGACGTTTTCTTCCCGTTTTCAAAGCTTAAGCACTGATGGAGCTGTGGCAACACAGCCCTGCGCCTCGTTTCTCTGTTTTCGGAGGTTTATGGAGAAACAATCCCATTCCAGGCATCTCCCGTTGTCCTGTCCCAACCAAACCCTCACGTGGCTTTCATGATGGGAAGAGCAAACTCTCTTACAGAGCCTGTATTATACCCCATTTGGGGGTCCCAGATCTTAACGTTTAGGGGGAGTTCTTGATCAAACAGACAGACAAACTCTCTAAAGCCAGTGGTCACCAACCAGTCCATCGGGATCGACTGGTAGATCTTGGAGCCTCTGACAGGTGATCCTGACTGGTTGGCCAAGAGGCTGTCAAGTTAAGCACTTCAGCTGCCTCCCCCCACCCCAGACTGCTCCTGCCCCTTGCCTTGGAGCTGTTCCCCCATCCCCCAGGAGCCTCCTGCTTGCCGTACAGGACAGGGAAGGGGGGGTGCTGATGTCAGGGTGCCCCCCTCCCACCCACAGAAGGGGAGTGAGGGGCACAGGGCTTGGGTTGGAAGGTGTTTGCTGGCTGCTTTTGAGAGTGGTGCAGGGCCAGGGCAGGGGGGAGCCTGCCTTAGCCCCACTGCAGCACCCCCCAGGCGCCACCTGAGGTCAGCAGTGGCCAGCTGGAGCCAGCTCCGATCCCTGTCCCAGTCATGAACACCTTTCTGCACCCCAAGTCCCTGCCCCAGCCCTGAGCCCCCTGGACCCAAACTCCCTTACAGAGCCTGTACCCTGAGCCCCCTCCTGCATCCCAACTCCTTGCCCCAGGCTCAGCTTAGACCCCTCTCAAACTCCAAATGCCTTAGTTCAGGGGTTCTCAAACTTCCTCAACTGCCCTTCCTCCCCCCAACCTCCCCATAAGTTGCTCACCATGCCCCGGGGGGGGGGGGGGTCGGGACCCACAGTTCGAGAAATGCGACCTTAGCCTATGACCAGAGCCTGCGCCCCCAACTCTCTGCCCCGCCTGGAGAAAGGGAGGGCGAATGGGGGAGGAAGGGAGGGGCCAGAGTGTTTGGGAGTGAGGTAAATCCGGGATGACACTTACATTCAAAAAGTGATCTCGTGCTTCGAAAGATTGGCGACCCAGGCACAAAGGTATCTAGTCGCTACACCCCCGGCGGTCGTCTCTTGTTCTACAGGGCCAATGAATCGGAGATGAATCGTGATTCATTTCTTTAAATCAAGTCGATTTGTTCTGAGTGGATCACCTGAGTTAACAGCGATTAAGAGAGACTTCTCGTTCTTAATCATGCAAAGCGAAAAAGCCAACGTGATTCTGGGCGGCAGGAACAGGTGTGTTGTGAGCAAGACACGAGGAGTCTTTCTTCCGCTCTGCTCTGCGCTGGTTAGGCCTCCGTTGGAGGATTGTGGCCAGTTCTGGGCACCGCATTTCAAGAAAGATGGGGAGAAATCGGAGAGGGTCCAGCGAAGAGCAACGAGAATGATGAAAGGTCTAGAGAACATGAGCTATGAGGGAAGGCTGAAAGAATTGGGTTTGTTTAGTTTAGAAAAGAGAAGATTGAGGGGGGAGATGAGAGCGGTTTTCAGGTATCTAAAAGGGTGTCCTAAGGAGGAGGGAGAAAACTTGTTCATCTTGGCCTCTGGGGATAGAACAAGAAGCAAGGGGCTTAAACTGCAGCAAGGGAGGTTTAGGTTGGACATTAGGAAAAAGTTCCTAACTGTCAGGGGGGTCGAACACTGGAATAAATTGCCCAGGGAGGTTGTGGAATCCCCATCTCTGGAGATGCAGCATCGTGCTGCATAGTCCTGACTTTTGTTTCAGCTAGACCAGACTAACACGGCTACATCTCTATTACTATTCTTCCAGTCCTAGTATTCTATGGTGCTATGAGAGTACGCCCGGAGCTGTTCCCGTTGTCCCCCGAGGAGGGCAGCATCCACCCATTAACTTAGCTATCAAAGGGCTGTTCCTCCTCTCTCTACCAGTGGCTAGTTCCCCAGAGGTTATTTCTAGCGGATTTTCTCGGTTTGGCTCCTTATTCCTTTGCGTTGTTCCTTGCTTGCAGGATTGATGCCACTAGTGTATAATTCCGGTGCTCAAGAGACATTGCCTGGGGTACCGGGGATACGTGTCCGTGCAGCGCCCGGCTCTCTGGGCAGGGCCCGGCTCTCGGTCCTGGTGTCACACCCAGTGGTCATTGCACCCAAACCTGGCTCACGGACCCCGCCCCTTTCCCGCCGGTTCCACCCCGCCCCCTGCTGGGCAGATGTTTGCAACATTCTGCTGCTCCCGGCCCACCCGTGAGCTGTCGTGGTGGCTCTGTCCTGGGGGTCTCTGCTGGGCGTGAGAGCCCGGCTCAGGGCAGAGGTGATGGGGCGTCTGGCAGGGGGCCCCGGGGCATGGGCAGAGCGGGCGAGATGTCAGCGGGGATCCCGCCCCACCTAAGACACCTGAGGCGGCAGAGCCCACCCTAGCCCCAGGCCTCCGGTTCGAGAGGCTCCCCGAAACCAAGCGGCGTGGCTGCCTGTCGCGCCCGATCACGATAGCACCTTACTGACACGTGGCCCGGCAGCCCCCCCGTGGACCGGGCCGAAACGGAGCGGGATGGCGCTCAGCGAAAGGGAGAGCAGCTTGGCGGTGGGACCCCTGTGTAAGACCTCCCCCCGTTTGCAGCGACTGCCTGCCCTGTGCAGACTCTGGGGGTCCCCCCCACCCCGCCACTCCCCAGCCTGTGGCTTAGGGGAACGTGGGCTCCTCTGAGGTTAATCCATGTGAGCAAAGAACACCCCTCCTCCGGCCTGTCCATCGACTCCCGGAGCAGACACAGGAAGGGGGGAGGTCACCCCCAGGCTCAGACGAGCTAGCCCCTAGCTCAGGGCTCCCAGGTACGGACACCCTCCTGGAGCAGGGGTACCCTGATGTTCAGCCGCATGACCATGGAACCTGGGCCCTCCCGAGCACCCCACTGGTTAGACACGTCCCTCTGGGTGTGGGGGGGTGGGCAGCGCTGCTCACTAGTTAACCCCTTCCGGGGCAACGTGGCACCACAACCAGGGACACCCAGCCACGGGATTTCTGAACCTCGGCTCTCACAAGAGCATCACAGCTCTGGGGAAAGCAGCAACCTCAGGAACGCAGTCCCCACCGTATCCGCACGCCGGAGGGGAACGCAGATGGGTAGGGCCCCGTGGCGAGTAGATTTCAGCCAGTCGCCCCGTTCACCGGCGGTTCGTGCATGCGGCGTTCGGGGTCTTACGCGTGCGCAGTGCGGGGCTGGCAAGTGGTTTTCGCCGCAATCGTTGCGCCCTGCAAATGAGGCTAAGCGTGGAATATCGCCGAGCCTCATTTGCATGCCTAATGAGCCGCCATTTTTGCAGACAAGGCTCTTGCGCCAGAAGGAGCTGTCTACACTGCCCCTTCTTGAGCAACAAAACCCCTCTTGCGCAAAGCCGTTATGCCGATTATTTTCAGGAGCCTAATCCGAACTATCTAGCCCATGCCGCGTGTAGCCGCGCGGCACGGGGTTCGCACTAGCCGGCTTTTAAAAATGGCGGCGCCGGCTTTATGCTAATGAAGCCCGGGAAATTCAAATCCCGGGCTTCATTAGCAAGTTCGGTATGCATACATTACCCCGCTAGTTCGAACTAGCGGGGTAGTGTAGACATACCCTCTGACTTTGTTATTGGAAGAAAAAATATATAATTATCAATATTTGATTTGAGATTTACAAAATAGCAGAGAACAAAACGTATAATTGTAAATGCTTCATTTGACATTTAAATAGCATGAATTAAAAACAGACCATTTATTTCATAACTATAAACGTGATTTTAATTTTATATATTGCATAATTTAAAAATAAACTGTTTAACAGAGTGTATAAGGGCTGGGGATAGCAAGTGATGGACAGGAGACTAGAGAGGGCAGGGCTTCAAGGAAGGGGCGGGGCGGTAGATCTTCGCCTGTTCTGAGACTTAAAAAGTGATCTTGGGTGTAAAAAGGTTGGAGACCACTGGGTTACAAAAAGCTGGTAGAGAAGGTTGTAGAGAAGGTGTTGTAAGCAAGACTCGTGAAGTCATTCTGCCGCTCTGCTCTGCACTAGTTAGGCCTCAGCTGGAGTACTGTGTCCAGTTCTGGGCGCCACATTTCAAGAAAGGTGTGGAGAAATTGGAAAGGGTGCAGAGAGGAGCGACAAGAATGATTAAAGGTTTGGAGAACATGACCTATGAAGCCAGGCTTCATGAACTGGGCTTGTTTAGTTTGGAAAAAAGAGGATGGGGGGGGGACATGATAGCAGTTTTCAAATATCTAAAAGGGTGTTACAAGGAGGAAGGAGAAAATTTGTTCCTCTTGGTTTCTGAGGACAGGACAAGGAGTAATGGGCTTAAAGTGCAGCAGGGGAGGTTTAGATTGGACATTGGGAAAAAATTCCTAACTGTCAGGGTGGTCAAATATTGGAATAAATTGCCAAGGGAGGTGGTGGAATCTCCCTCTCTGGAGATATTTAAGAACAGGTTAGATAGACATCTGTCAGGGATGGTGTAGACGGAGCTTGGTCCTGCCTTGAGGGCGGGGGGCTGGACTCGATGACCTCTCGAGGTCCCTTCCAGTCCTATTATTCTATGATTCTAAGGTGCAAATTGTTCTTAAGACCCCACTGGTTGGTTGGTTAAGTCAGGAGGCTGTGGAAGGTCGTGTGCTAGCCAGGTAAGGTCTGATGGCTCCCAAACTTGTAAATGAAGTTAAGTTCCAACCCTTCCCTGTGTATTTGGCTGGTGGAATTGGCCTGAAACAACACAATAACTTGGAGATCCATGAATGAGTGCTCAGGCAGGTTAAAGTGTTCTTCAAATGGGGAGGGGGGGGTTGAGGCTGTGCCCGATCCACCCTCCCTGTGCTCTGGACCAGGGAGGCGGCTTGGCTCCAGTGGGGGGGCGGCCCCTTGGCAGAAGGGGCGTGGCTTCACCCACTGCCCATGCCCCCACCTCCTTGTGTCCCCGGCTTGCGGTTCCCGTGCCCAACTGTGACCGCTAGCCCAGACTGCCTGCACCCCGGTCCCTTGCAGAGGGCAGCCAGGGCATTTCACTGGACCTGGATTAATGCTTTGCGAGACTGCAAAAAATCACCCAGAAACAGGTACCCGCGCAGGCAAGCAAAGTACATAGAAACGGTCGCGGCGCCTTTGTGAGTGAGCCGGGCGGTTTGGACAGCCGGAGTTTTAAGGATACGCTTGTAGAGTAAACAGAGGAAAATCAACAGTGGAAAAGGCAGCGCTTGGCTTTCCCGTCAGAGCGGCTCAATCAAACCGCTCACCCGCTGGGCCTGCACTGGGGGAGGCCGCGTTCCCAGCATGCGCCCAGAGAGCGTAGAGGGAGACATCACATCCTTCTGCTGCAGGGCTGCGTCGTGACAGGGCTTTCTGGCTGTGACCCCAGGAGCCTGACATATGAGACCCCAAACCAGGGAGAGACGCAGCAGGTGGCTCCGCAGGGCAAGGAGGTTCAGCGCCCCCATCGCGCGCGGGGCTGGCTCTTTGCAGGCTCATCCGGCGCGCACAGGACCAGGGAATGTAACGACCCCGAGAATTTAAAGTGACGGCTTATCATGTTGATACTTTCCCACTGCAGCACGGAGGGCAGGTCTCTCGATGGCTCTGGTACTGAGCTGGCTGGGCCTTGGCCTCCACCCATCTCCACTCACAGGGGTGTTTGTTTTAGTTTGTCCCAGGGTTAGCTACAGCCAGGGGAAGGGGGTGGATTTCTCCTGGCTGGAAGGACAGATGGACACAAACAAACAAACTCTGAAATATATAGTAGCTGGGGTCCCTTCGCTGCCCCCTGCTGTCCCATGGGGGTTACAGCTGTCCTGGTCCCCATCTTTAGCCCCCTGGTGGTCATTCCACACTATAACGTCCCTCCTACCAGACCCCTCCCTTTCCGTTTTATGAGAAACAATCAAATTCCAGGTGCATCTCCCACCTCTGCTGGCACCCCTGTCTCCCGACCCTTTCAGTCCAGCCTGGGGATTCCCCCACCGCCAATGTCCCTCACTCTCGACCCACAGCCCCCTGCTAGCTCAGCCCTGGGCTCCCTGTAGCCTTTAATGTAAGTCTCTTCAGTGTACATTGAAAATGTAAATACTAATCCCAGTTACGCTCGGCCCCTCGGTGCAGTCCCAGCTCGGCTGCGGGGAATTCTGCGGGCACCGCAGCGAGGGATGGAGCCAAGGCCTTTCTTTCAACTCGAGTCGCAGGTTCCGAGCCAGCTGGTCTCCTGGGAACGTCGTGGGTGGCTGGGCTGCTCCGAGGCGCAGAGGAGAGAACTCTGCATCTCGTCCTGAGGGGACATGTACCCAGGCAATATGGGGATAATTGAAATCCCCTAGTATTATTGAGTTTTTTAGTTTGATAGCCTCTCTAATCTCCCTTAGCATTTCAACATCACTATCACTGTCCTGGTCAGGTGGTCGATAATTTATGTGTACAGATGTGGGCTCCTCATCTCAAAAAAGATATTTTGGCATTAGAAAAGGGCAACTAAAATGATTAGGGGTTTGGAACAGGTCCCATATGAGGAGAGGCTAAAGCGACTGGGACTTTTCAGTTTAGAAAAGAGGAGACTGAGGGAGGATAGGATAGAGGTCTATAAAATCATGAGTGGTGTGGAGAGGGTGAATAAAGAAAAGTTCTTCATTAGTTCCCATAATATAAGGACTAGAGGACACCAAATGAAATGAATGGGTAGTATGTTTAAAACTAATAAAAGAAAGTTCTTCACACAGCACACAGTCAATCTGTGGAACTCCTTGCCAGAGGAGGTTGTGAAGGCTAGGAGTATAACAGAGTTTAAAAAAGAGCTAGATAGATTCATGGAGGTTAGGTCCATAAAAGTTAGCTGGGGGTAAGGAATGGTGTCTCTGGCCTCTGTTTGCCAGAGGCTGGAGATGGATGGCAGGAGACAAATCGCTTGATCATTGTCTTCGGTCCACCGCCTTTGGGACACCCAGCACTGGCCACTGGCGGCAGACAGGACGCTCGGCTAGATGGACTTTTGGTCTGTCCCGGTCTGGCTGTTCTTATGTTCTAACTCGTGTGGGGCGACCGGTTGCTTGCTGAGAGGATCAGGCCCTAGGCAGACAGAACAGAGCACTAATCTAATCCCGACTCCCTTTCTTATAATCACTTACCAGAACAGTCCCTCCCTAATTGGCTTTACAGCTGCCTTCTGCCACAGCCCTTCTGCTCCCGGGGCGCCAGGGCCGTCTGCTCCCTCGCTGGCTGCCGAAGGCTCCAGCTCACCATAATTCGCATCTGCGTCACGGCTCCTCCCGGCACGGTCCCCGCGCAGCCGCCCCACCAGGCACGGTCCATCGGCAGCGCCAGTGAGAACCGGCGGAGACGGGGCCTAGCACGTCTGGCTGGCCTCAGCACGGCTGCTTGCAAGGCCGCACCAGAGTCCAGCTTGGGTCGGGCACCCCATCGGGGCCACTGACAGAACTGTGCAAACCCCTGGCGATTTGGATTTGGAGCCTGGAGACTCCCAAAACACCCCCTCCCATGCAAATAAAGGGGGCCACACTGGAGCCTTCCTAGCTTCGTCCCCCCCACGCTGCCTATTTGTGACCCCAGGGGTCAGGCTAGGGGCAGGTGACTGTCTCAGCTCTTGTGCCCCATGGAAATGCCCCTTTGGCTTCCTGCCCTTTGGCGTGCCCGATAGGGTTGCCAGGTGTCCAGTTTTCACCTGGACAGTTCGGTATTTTGGCCTCCTGTCTGGTAAAAAACCCCAGAGAATACCGGATATGTGAAATGTCTGGTATTTTCCGTTTTCCTCAGCCAGACGGCCGGTGGCGTTTCCTCGGACGGAAGGCTGGGGAGTGAGGAGCCTGACCAATCTGATTAGCTTCTAGGATGAGGTCACTGGCTCCGTGGACGTGGGAAAGTCAGTGGATGTGATAGACCTTGACTTTAGCAAGGCTTTGGATACGGTCTCCCACAATATTCTTGCCAGCAAGTGAAGGGAATGTGGATTGGATAAATGGGCGGTAAGATGGACAGAAAGCTGGCTAGAAGGCCGGGCCCAGCAGGTAGTGATCAACAGCTCGATGTCAGGATGGCGGTCGGTTTCTAGCGGAGTGCCCCAAGGTTCGGTTCTAGGACCGGTTTTGTTCAGTATCCTGGAGGAGGGGATGGATTGCACCCTCAGCAAGTTTGCGGGTGACACTAAGCTGGGGGGAGAGGTAGATCCGCTGGAGGGCAGAGATAGGGTCCAGAGTGGCTTAGACATATTGGAGGATTGGGGCACAAGAAATCCGATGAGGTTCAACAAGGACAAGGGCAGAGTCCTGCACTTGGGACGGAAGAATCCCAAACATTGGGACAGGCTGGGGACCAACCAGCTAAGTAGCAGTTCTGCAGAGAAGGACCTGGGGATTACAGTGAATGAGAAGCTGGATATGAGTCAACAGTGGGCCCTTGTAGCCAAGAAGGCTAATGGCATATTAGGTTGCATTAAGAGGAGCATTGCCTGCAGATCCAGAGATGTCATTATTCCCCTTTATTCGGCTTTGGTGAGGCCACATCTGGAGTATTGTGTCCAGTTCTGGGCCCCCCACTACAAAAAGGTTGTGGACGCATTGGAGAGGGTCCAGCGGAGGGCAACCAAAATGATTAGGGGGCTGGAGCATATGACCTATGAGGAGAGGCTGAGGGATTTGGGTCTGTTTAGTCTGCAGAAGCGAAGAGCGAGGGGGGATTTGATAGCAGCCTTCAACTTCCTGAAGGGAGGTTCCAAAGAGGATGGAGAGAGGCTGTTCTCAGTAGTGACGGATGCAGAACAAGGAGCAATGGGCTCAAGTTGCGGTGGGAGAGGTCCAGGTTGGATATTAGGAAAAACTATTTCACTAGGAGAGTGGTGAAGCACTGGAATGGGTTCCCTAGGGAAGTAGTGGAGTCTCCATCCCTAGAGGTGTTTAAGTCCCGGCTTGACAAAGCCCTGGCCGGGTTGATTTAGTTGGATTGGTCCTGCCTAGAGCAGGGGGCTGGACTTGACCTTCTGAGGTCTCTTCCAGCTCTATGGTTCTATGATTCGATGAGCGTGGTAATTTAAAGGTGCAGTGACCTTTTTTTTTCTCAGAAAGATGTCCAGTGGCGTCTGCAAGGGCCGGGGGAGCAATGAGTGCGGTAATTTAAAGGCACAGCGGTCTCTTTTTTTTTTTTTTTCTTTTTGCTTACCAAGTTTGGTCTCCCTTTTTTGTTTGCTCAACCAATTTTCCCCTGCCTTTTCAGGATTTTTTTATGAAGGAATCTGGCAACCCTAGCGTCCGGCTGCCTTGGGCCTCTCGCCTCTCCCCGGGCCAGGCTGGCTTGCAAGGCCTCCGGCCCCGTCTCCAGGAGTCTGTTCTCCCCAGGGCTTTTTGTCATTCCCAGGCAACGATTTGTGGCCTCTCCCTCTGGCACGGCTGCGAGCCAGCCTTTCCCACTGTGCTGTGGTGAGTCTCGGGTCACCCCCGGCCTTGCAGCGTCTCTGGCTTTCTCTTCCTGCCCTTTGTGCAGCTTCCCTTACCTGAAACAGACCTGCAGGAAACAAACAAGCTGCAATTTTACCCCTCTCCAGCCTCGGGTCTTTATCTGGTGTGTGTGTGTGTACAGAATTCACTTTGTGCTTGGGCGTCAGCCCTCCCCGATCCCTGCCAACACACGTACCCCCCACTCCGTCTTCCTGGTCTCACCGTCTTGCTACAGGTCTGCACACCAAGCTCTCCGTGCACCACCCAGCCCCCGCCCCACCGGCCGCTTGCAGCCTTCCCAGATCCACTGTTCCCAAAGAAGCAGGACCCCCCAGCTCCCAAATTTCACCTCCAGGCCCTTCTCACCCAACACCCGGCTGTGGGCACAGTGAAACTCTAAGAACAAGCAGACAGAGTCTGACCAAAGGCCCATCTAGCCCCATGTCCTGTCGGCCGACAGCGGCCAAGGCCAGATGCCCAAGAGGGAGTGAACAAAACAGGGAATCATCCAGTGATCCCTCTCTTGTCATCCATTCCCAGCCTCTGACAAACAACAACTGGGGACACCATTCCTACCCATAGGCTACTAGCCATTGATGAACCGAACCGCCATAAATTTATCGAGTTCTTTTTTGAACCCTGGTAAAGTCTTGGTCTTCGCAGCCTCCTCCGGCGAGGAGTTCCACAGGTTGTTTAACAAAGCGCAGAGTCAACTAGTGGCCGGTAGCGGCGTTGGAAATGAACAGTTACACACGCAATAACGTCATAGCCCGCTGGCCACTCGTGTCGCAGGTGAAGGATTCGGGGTGTTTCTTTGCCTCCGTCCTTTGTTTCTATGATTCTTTGTCTTTAGTCACACTCCAGCTTTCCAAACAGCCATGGATTTGGGGGTGTCCAAGCTGCTGAGGAGCCCCCCTGGATCTCTGCAAGGCACGGAGGGACCCCAGTGTCGGCTGGAGTTGGCAGGTGCTGGAGGCGGGTCCCAAAACCAGAGCCCGCCCGGGACCAAGACATGCAACGAGGGAGGGGCACTGGGTGGTGTAACGTGCCCGTTTCAATCTCTCCTTGGCCTGAGGCTCGGGCTGCAAACAGGGAGAGCCAGGCCATGCCCCACAAACACCCCAGCAGCAGAGAGGGCCTGTTTCGGGGCTATGGCCAGGTACACCGCACTGAGGCATTCCCTGCTCTCCCGTGGCCCTTAGGGGTTGATCAGGGGGTGCAATACAGGCAGTTTCGAGGGGCACTACTGAGAAGGTTTAGAGTCAGGGCTATTTCCAGCCCCAGCCTGGGGGGTCCTTCAGCACAAGGCACCGAAGCCGGCCCACAGACACCACACAAGCACCACCCTGTGCCGACGGGAGGGGAGGAATCACAGAACACTAGGACTGGAAGGGACCTCGAGAGGTCGAGTCCAGTCCCCTGCCCCCACGGCAGGACCAAATACTGTCTAGACCATCCCTGATAGACATTTATCTAACCTGCTCTTCAATATCTCCAGAGATGGGGATTCCACAACCTCCCTGGGCAATTTATTCCAGTGTTTCACCACCCTGACAGTTAGGAACTTTTTCCTAATGTCCAACCTAAACCTCCCTTGCTGCAGGTTAAGCCCATTGCTTCTTGTTCTATCCCCAGAGGCCAAGATGAACAAGTTTTTTTCCTCCCCCTTTTAGGGTATGTCTACACTACCCCGCTAGTTCGAACTAGTCATCCGCAATTGCAAATGAAGCCCGGGATTTGAATTTCCCGGGCTTCATTTGCATGAAGCCGGCCGGCGCCATTTTTAAATGCCGGCTAGTTCGAACCCCGTGCCACGCGGCTACACGCAGCACGGAGTAGTTCGTTTGGATTAGGCTTCTAATCCGAACTAGCTGTACTCCTCGTGGAACAGCTAGTAGCCTAATCCGAACAGCTAGTAGCCTAATCCGAACTAGCTACTCCGTGCTGCGTGTAGCCGTGCGGCACGGGGTTCGAACTAGCCGGCATTTAAAAATGGCGCCGACCAGCTTCATGCAAATGAAGCCCGGGAAATTCAAATCCCGGGCTTCATTTGCAATTGCGGATGACTAGTTCGAACTAGCGGGGTACTGTAGACACACCCTTAGATACCTGAAAACTGCTCTCATGTCTTCCCTCAATCTTCTCTTTTCTAAACTAAACAGCCCCAATTCCTTCAGCCTTCCCTCACAGCTCATGTTCTCTAGACCTTTCATCATTCTCGTTGCTCTTCTCTGGACCCTCTCCGATTTCTCCACATCTTTCTTGAAATGCGGTGCCCAGAACTGGACACAATATTCCAACTGAGGCCTGACCAGCGCAGAGTCGAGCGGAAGAATGACTCCTCGTGTCTTGCTCACAACACACCTGTTCATGCAGCCCAGAATCATGTTGGCTTTCTTTGGAAACATGATTCTTTGGAAAACCAATCTCAGCAAATCCAAACAGGTTCTCCCAGTCCCGCACATCCCAGCTCAATTTCTACCTCAGCTCTCACCCCAATGGGCCTGTTGGGCCCGTCCTTTAGCCTCCAGAACCAACGGGTTTCTTCATACAAGGGAGGAAGAAAAGCAGGAGAGTTACACTTGTTAAAGGAATCGGCTCATGGCCAGTGCAAAGTTTGCGGTGCCGGCTTGTCGCTGAGATGCAATAATCTGGGATTCAGTCTCTGGAATCCATCCTCGGGGAGGAAGGGTCCATGGTCCTTCCAGGCTCCAGCGTCTAGCCAAGACTTTTCCGAGGGGAGGAGCCAGATTGAAGAGAAATGGAGAAGCCTCCTCTTTATCCCATTGGTCTAGCTATGAGAAAGTACGTCCCAAGATGGGGTCTGTCCAGGAGTGGTTTGAGGCCGGCTGCGGCAGCTGGCACCCCAGGCGGGAGGCGTGTTTGGTGCCCCCGCCTGCATGGCCGTTAATGGCCATAACGTAATCACGGGGTGCCCGGGCTGGCGGCGCCCGAGGCAACTGCCTACTTTTCCTAGGCTCATGGGCTGCCCCTGGGTCTGTCATGTGAGCAAGTCACCTGTCCAGGCAGGACTCGGTTCCTTTTAGGCAACAGCCGTTGTTCCCATGCTGGTCTGAACGATCACAGAAACGCGCATCACATGTGGTTTGGCACCACCCGAGGTGCATTGTCAGTCAAGTGCTGCTACATACTTGACTAGCCGCCCGCTCACAACAGACCGGCCACGCCGCTGGCAGCTCTGTCCCAAAAGCAAACCTTTGCAACACAGGTACAGAGCCGACACTCAGAACTTCCGCTCCAGCAACGAGACGTGCCTATGAGCGGCGTAAACAGAATCAGCGAATCCTCAGCTTTCGAGAGACTCTTCGCTCGGCCCGCTTTGTCCAAGATTTAGTGCCAACATAGAACAGTGGTTGCACCAATGATGTGTAAGGTCATGTCGAAAGCTAATATCACTGGGGCACGGACAGGGCACACGTAGGGTTACCATGTGTCCTGTTTTTGCGGGGACATTTCGGTATTTGGGTCCCCGATCTGGTAAAAACAGAAAAGAAAATACCAGACATGTGAAATGTCAGGTGTTTCCCTCAGACTGACGCCCGGCAGGGACAGTTTTGGTGGGGGCGGGGGAGTGAGGAACACGGGTCCGTTTAAAGGCGCAGTGTCCTTTTTTTTTTTTTTTTTTGCTCAACCAAGTTATTCTTTGCCCCCAGGGGGTGGATTGGGGGCGTGGCCAGGGCACACTGCACTGTGGCTATTCTCTGCCCCCAGGGCCCATATGGGTCAGATCAGGGGCATGGCCAACATCAATTGCACTGTGGCTAGTCTCTACCTCCCAAGGCTCAAGGCTGTTGTCCACCCCTCAGGGCGGTTACCCTGGGGCGGGGGGCAGCTTTGCCTTCCCTCCCACCATCCCCTTGGAGGGGGAACCCCATGGGCCCAGGAGGCGCCCTGCCCCCCACCGCCATGATGCCTTCTCCTTGCTGCACATCCCAAGAGGGGGTTGGATTTGGGGAGCCCATGCAGCACATAGGCTGGATTTCCAGGGGGGCTGAGCCTCCCCTTGCCTGGCTCCCTGGCTCCAGCAGACCCTGGGGTCGCTCTGCACCTCGGGGAGATCTTGGGGCCCGCCGGCAGCTCGGACACCCCAGCCAATTCGGTCTGCGAGATCCTGGCTCACAGCCTGTCTGGGCCCTGCTACCGCCCGGGGCAGGCGTAGGGAGGGAAGGACAGACCCCCCTCCCACCATGGGAATGCTGTGGACCCAGGCTGGGCTCAAGGCGGGGGGTTCCGATGTGGGGCAGTCCCCCGTTTTAGCGTGTGCCGGGTGCCGTGAGGCGGGGGTCCCCCAGGAAGCCGGAGCCCCCTTTCCCCGGCGCGGCGGTTCGCTGCGTCTCTGTAACGACGCTCCCCGAAATAGAACCGAGAGTGGCGACAATTTTCTTATTTTCTTCAAAAGCCTCCCCCCCCCCCCCCCGCTCGCGGGGAGCCATTTTGCTAATGTGTTTACGCGCCTCTTCCCTGCCATCAGCAGCTCCCTGTGGACTCCCCTCCCAGCGGCTCGGAAATGAAGCGTGCCTACCGCCCCCGCCCCACCCCGCCGAGGCTCCGGGCACCGGCTGGTGGGGGTCGGGGGCCGCTGACCCCCGGAAATATCAGTCAGGGGCCTCACACAGGCCAGAAGCAGAAAATAACAACCCGTCCCGTGGCCCCCGACTGAGGAGAAAAACATTCCCCCGTTCCCCACCCAGCCCACACCCTCGGGGGCCCGGCCTACGTGATTTTGGCCTGCTCCAGCCCCATGGGGGGGCGGGGGGATGAAACGTGGGGGGCTGGAGCACACAATGCTGGGCCTCAGGAGCCAGATCCAGGCAAGTCAGGGGTCACATTGCCCCCACCCTTGGCCTGCGCGAAGGGGTAAAATCAGGGATTTTAAGGTCGGCATCTGCTCCAACAGCAGGGACCCGTTTGTGGGTGGGAGCTGCTCATCCACAGAAAAAGCAGTTGGGGGCCACGCCAAGGGGAGACGCAAAACCCCAACCCCACCACCAAACCCCGCCCCCAACACCTCGCTGCTGTGGCCCCCGAGAAGGAGAAAGACTCCCCGCATTCCCCTCGCACACCGCAGCCTGGGGACCCCAGGATAGTGGATTTTGTGGACCCCCCAGAGCCAAAAATGAGGGGTTCAGTGTGTGGGAGGGAGCTGGTGGGAAGCAGGTGGCGGGGGGGGGGGTTCTGGGTGGGAGGGAGGGTGCAGGAGCAGAGTGGGGATGTGGGTGAGAAGGAGGGTGCAGGAGGGGGGCTGGGGGTGGGTGGATCTGGGAGGGTGCAGGAGCAGAGTGGGTGTGGGGGGGAAGGTGGGTGCAGGAGTGGGGGTGGGTGGATCTGGGAGGGTGCAGGAGCAGAGTGGGTGTGGGGGGGAAGGTGGGTGCAGGAGTGGGGGTGGGGGGATCTGGGAGGGTGCAGGAGCAGAGTGGGTGTGGGGGGGAAGGTGGGTGCAGGAGGGGGCTGGGGGTGGGTGGGAGGGTGCAGGAGCAGAGTGGGGGTCTGGGTGGGAAGATGGGTGCAGGAGGGGGCTGGGGGTGAGGGGTCTGCCCAGGAGATAGGGTGCAGGAACAAAGTGGGGGTGGGTGATCTGGGTGGGATGGGGGGGCAAAGGGCTGGAGCGCCAACACCGGCCCCCCAATGCTGGAGGGGGATAGCCCTGAGGCCTGGGGGCCGCATCCAGCCCCCGGGCCTTAGTTTCCCCACCTTATCTAGTCTGACTTCCTGCACGTTGCAGGCCACAAGCCTCCTGAAACAGCCCCCCCCCCCACGCCTGGCTGAGCTACTGAGCCCTCAAATCCCAGTTTCAAGACTTCAAGGTTCAGAAAATCCAGCCTGGGCTCTAGTTCAACCCTACAAGGGAGCGACCCTGCAGTGGGGGGCGAAACCTCCCCAGCGTCTCTGCCAATCTGACTCGGGAAAATTCCTTCCTGACCCCAGCTATGGTCGTCCCCTCGGCCCAGATGCATGTGGGCAAGACGTGTGGGAAGGAATTCTCTGGGAGCCGTCAGAGCCCTCCCCGCCCCATGTCCCGGCCCGCCTGGGAACTCCCCCGCCGCGCCCCGCAAGGCACTGCGGAAGCAGATCCTGCCCGCGGAGCCGGAGCCAGGGCTCAAACATTGGGAGTTGCCCCCAACCCCAATCTGCCCATCCCCTTCCCAGCAGTTAATTCCCATCACTTCTCTCCCCCAGCCTCACCTCTGTTTCCCCTGGCACTCTTCCCTCCCCTCCCCCAAACCTGGGGGGCTCCTTCCCCCTTCCAGGCTGGGGGGCAGCTCCAGGGGTTTTCCCCCACCTCTGCCCCTTCCGGGGGGCAGGGAGAAGATCAGAGAACCTGTCCCATCTCCGCACAGCCCGGGACAGCTTCCCATGGGAGCAGCGGGGGAAGCCTCCAGGTCGTGTGTCCGGGCTCTGCCATTCCCCTGGGGAGCTTTCTCTCCCCACCAGCAAGCAGACTGTGGTGACTGGATGCAGGGACCAATGTCCCTGCTAATCTTTTCCGTCCCTGTGCAGATTTGTTTCTATCCATGTGCAGAATAAATTTTGTTTGGCGCGCCAGGGCACGTGCGGATGTGCACCACCAGGAGGAACAATAACCGTGCTGTGGGCACTGTGCTAATCAGCTGGGCGGCCCTGGAGTCTCTCCTGAGTGGCCGCACAAAGGCCCAGCAGGCAGGGGACACTGACAGTGGCTCTAGGCTGTGTCCCGGAGCAGTGGTCGGGCCAGATGCCTTCACCAGGTGCTGGGGAAGATAACAGACACGTCCCCTGCCCCGCAAGGATAGACACAGCCAGGGGCACACACACACCCCTGGAAATAGATGCCGTCGGCCCGGTGGGGACTGCGTGGGGCTCTCCCGGCCGTGCCCCCAGCCTGTGGCCGACAGCTGTGGGTCCTTTTGGAGACCCCCCGGACCAGGAAGGAGCTGTCACTTCCTGCCCCATAACCTTGGAGGCCTTGCTGCTGTGCCAAGGGGTGTGATTCCCAGATGCCACAAGCTCAAAGCCGTGAAACCAGCCCCCCCGCCCCGATCCCAGCTTGCTTCGGGGACCTGTTGGGAGACACCCAGGTGGCGCGTGTATGGGACAGACAAAGGCTAAAGAAAAGCAGGCGCGCCCCAGCCCTGCCGACAACAGGCCCAGCCACCCAGCGCCCGGCCTGGCCCGTCGGCTCCACCACCTCCCCTTTTCTCACGCAAGCTGCCCTTTGCCTCCGATCCGCCCGTGGCGGCCAGAGACTCCCCCGCCCTTTCTGGCTGAAACCCCCTCCCCCTCCCAGGATTTTTCTCGCCCCTCCACCCCTGGTGACGCATGGGACTTCGGAGCAGGGAAATCCGGAGATGTCTCAATATCTTCCCATTAACCTAACGGCCCATCACTGGCTTTTCCTGGGGGGAAGGAAAGATTGTTGGTTGTTTGGAGCAGGCTTGGAAGAAGCTCCTCCTCCCAGTAAATTTCTTGGACAAGTCATGAATATTTTTCTAGAGACAGGAACCCCCCATGCCCCCATCTGGCTGCCAGCAACATTCCCACTCATTTTTACCATCCACGTGCGGAATAAATGTTATGTGCGCCCAGGCATGTGCGGATGTGCACCACCAGTAGCAACACACGCTGTCGGTTGTGGGCCAATCAGCTGGGCAGCACTGGAATCTCTCCCCCAGTTTTGATTGCTCTCCCCTGGACGCTCTGCCATTTAAAGTGTGGTGCCCGGAGCCACTGCTAAGCCTGCACCGTGCCAAATAGAGCCGGGCAATTATCGGGTACCAAAGCATCGGGGTGCAGCCCTTGCTAGGGGGCATCTAGGGCAGAAGGGGCTGCGAAGTAACTTTCCCTCTGGGCAGTTCATCCCACCTGACCCCTGGTTCTTCTCCACTAACACCACTGACCTGGGTGGAGTGCCTGTAGATGTACCCCACGCGACGTGTTACTTCATGACGCTGCTAGATTCCTAGTCTTCCGCGGTGCGCTCCTTTGACGGAAATGCAGCTACTTCTGGGGTGCGCGGGGGCAGCTGTTTGACACAGCACTGGGCACAAGAGTCTCAGACAGGACGTGAAGCAGGAGAAGTTGCCCAGGTGAGACTGCAGGGGGCAGTAAAGGCCAGCGGAGTGGTTAGCCCCAGAGTTGGGGTGTTACTGAATCCAATGCCAGCTGGCGCCACCACTCAACCTTCCTGCCCGGCCTCCAGGAGGGGCTGACGTCAGTCCCGGGGGTGCCAGCCTCCTCCCGGACTGGGCCCGGCACCTGCCGCTCCACGCAGCCTTGACCCACAGGCTCTGGGGCAGAATTCACGCCTTGTCCCTGCACCCTGGGGGGTGGGAGGGCGTCTCCTGGGCTGAGTGCGGAGAACCGGGCCGGCGTTGTCACTGTGAAAACTTCCTGCAGCTGCGACTGTCACTGGCAGATCTCCAAGATCAGGACCGATCAATGTCTGAATGGAGCCCGGCCCCTCTGCGCCCTCCCTGGCCCTCCTGCCGCGGGCCCCTGGTGCCAGAATCGATGCAGCCTCGGCTCCGTGCGGGAAGGTTTCCAGCTGCTACAGCAGAGCGGAGGGGAGGGAGAAGTGGACTCCGTGACTAGCCGGGGATCCTGGTCTGACCTCCGATGAGATGGGATGCAGGGCAGCCCTGAATTCCTGGGTGGAACGGGGCAGCCGTGGTGCTGGAATCAATGTTCCTTCTCATTCAATGGTTCCCAAACTTTCTGGCATCACGCCCCCTTTTTGATTTTTGAGAAACCCTCCCACCCCGCCCCGCATAACAGCAAAACTTGTTGAGCACAAAAAAAAAAAAAAGAAAAGGAACTGACCGGGGCAGAAAAACAAAAACAGCAG
Source organism: Pelodiscus sinensis (assembly GCF_052426305.1). Taxonomy (NCBI): domain Eukaryota; kingdom Metazoa; phylum Chordata; order Testudines; family Trionychidae; genus Pelodiscus; species Pelodiscus sinensis. The sequence goes on from NC_143069.1 coordinate 3,715,557, forward strand.
CAAAACTTGAGGGGAGGAGGAATTTTAAAGGGGGAGCTGGGTCATCTCATGCCCCTCCTGGAATTGCTTCATGCCCCCCCAGTTTGGGAACCCACGCTCTAATTGTTTCCATCCTTGTGCGGAATAAATTTTATGCGCACGGAGGCAGGTGCGGGTGTGCACCACCAAGAGGAACAAAAAGCAGCCACCCACATGCACAACTTGACAGGAAACATTGGCTGGAACTAATTTTAGAGTGGGCGAGTCGAGCTTCCCCCCCCACCTGTTTGTACCCCTCACTGCCCCAGGTAGAGGTCACACCTAGAGTTGCCAACTCTCCTGGACCAGCTCTATTGGATGCCATGGCTGTGGTTCAGCGGATCCGGGAGAGTTGGCAAGTGGGAGGTGGCTGCGGAGCCCTGGGCAGGCGGTGGGACCCTGGGATGACTGGCTGCAGAGACCCTGGGATGGCCAGTGGTGGGATCCAGGACAGGGGAGTGGCCTTTGTCTGCCAGACGGAGGAGACCAATAGGAAATCCTTGTAGGTATTTGTGACGTAGTGGGGGTACCTGGCTGGTTTCTATGCTGCTGGCTCTGGGGGAACCCCCACTGGCTGCTGTGGGTACCACGACCCAGCAAAACAGGATGAGTCACTATGCAAACCAGTGGCCAGACACCCCCCATGGAGAGGAACAAAGGAAGGTGGAATGCTGCCTTGGCTGGGGGGCAGGGCTGGAAGTTAGGGAGTTGGTTGCTGGCTGTCGGAGGGCATGGATGAGACAGCCTAGGGAGAGGAGCTGGAGTTTAGGGGCCCAGTCTCCCCCATCTCAAGGGGGCCTGAGGCATCCTAGCCCAGTTCCTGTGACCAGATTACATCTGTGCTGCGCTGTGCTGGAGGAGCAATAAACCACCCTCAATTCCACTGGCTGGTGCAGTCTGTTTGTGCCATTTCGGGGTGCAGGAGACGGGGAACCCCCAACGTGCCGTCACACTGGTGTCAGAAGTGGGATGCACTGCACCCCGTGGATGAAGCTCCCAGCGGCAAGCGACAAGGCGCAGTAGAAGCAAGAGCCCTGGAGCCAGGCGTGCTGGAGACAGAGCGAAGCGGTTCCTGGGAATCGTGGGGCGCTGCAGCACTAGACTGGTGAGTCTGCACCGAGGGGCCCAGCGGGCAGATGGCCTACGCCCGACTCTTGAAGGCAGAGCTGGTGGGGCAGTGCAGAGAGAGGGGCTTGCCTGTGCGGAAAGCAACCAAGGCCCAGCTGATTACCCAGCTGGAAGAGAATGACCAGCCACAGGGCCAGGATCTTGTCCCCAGGGGAAGCAGCCAGACCCCCCCTGAGAGTGTGTCAGGCTCAGAGAGGGGGAGGAGCGCTGGAACCCAACGGAGAGATGAGACAGCGTCTCCCGGGAGGCCTGCAAGCCGTAGCCCATCTAGGGCAGGGGCCAGCCCAGCGGAGCTGCGGCGGCTGGAGATCCAGCTGCGGATCAGGGAATTGGAAGTAGAGGACCGAGAGAAGGACCGCCAGGACCGAGAGAGGGAGCGCCAAGATCGAGAGAGGCAGCGACAGCATGAGCTGGCCATGGCAGAGCGGAGAACCGGCGGGGCACCGGCTGCGCCAAGTGCGGATGGGCCCCAGGGTCCCAGGACTGCCAGACGCTTGGAGAGGCTCGTGGTGGCCCAATTGAAGGACATGGGTGACATAGACGGGTTCCTCAGCTCCTTTGAGAGGGCCTGTGGACTGCAACGGGTTCCCCCAGCTGACTGGCTGCAGGAGCTCATCCCCGCACTGAGCCAGGAGGCGGCCGGAGTGCTCAGTCAGCTGGAGGACCTACAGCCAGGGGATTACAACCGAGTCAAGGAGGCCCTGCTGCACAAGTTCGGGCTGACCCCCGAGATATACAGGAAGAAGTTCCGGGGGGTACAGAAAGGGCCACGGGAGACCTATGTGGACCTGGCCTCCCGCCTGGCGCAATACTGCCGCAAGTGGGTGTCTGGAGTTGGAGCCCAGACCGCAGAGGAGCTGCTCAAGCTGGTCATGATGGAGCAGTTCTATGAAGCGTGCCCACCCAAACTGAGGCTGTGGCTCAAGGACCGGAGACCAGAGAACCCCCAGGAGGCCGGGAGACTGGCGGATGAGTTCACGGAGAGCCGGTCCGGGTGTGAACGGGAGTCCCGGAGAGAAAGGGAACCGCGCAGAGACCGGATCTCGGCTGAGCGACGGAGGGAGTCAACTACGGGGCGAGACCAAGGAACAGGTCGTCTGCGCCCCAGAGAACCAGCCAGGGCCTGGACAGAGACAGCCCAAAGCCTAACTTGCCATCGCTGTGGGCAAAAAGGCCACAAGAGGGCTCAGTGCACCAGGTCCCAGGACCGGGGACTTTCCAGGGTTAACTGGCTGGGGCGGGAGGAAGGGCAGGCTGCCCCAGAGGCAGGGGCTGGCAGGCAAACCTCAGCTCAGAGAGAGGGGAAGGATGCTCAGTGCACCTCCCCTGGGAGGTCTGATTCTCAGGAGGCGGATTCCTCCGTGTACCGGGTGGGGGCAGGACGGCCCCTGCGGAGCGAGTGCCTCATACCCCTGGAGGTGGATGGTAGGAAGGTGACGGGCTTCTGGGACACGGGGGCGGAGGTGACTCTGGCCCGATCTGACATAGTGGCCCAGGAGCGGATACTACCCCACGCGCAGCTGACCCTGAAGGGCATAGACGGGTCCCCGTTTAAGGTGCCTGTAGCCAGGGTGCATCTGAAATGGGGGGCGAAGGAAGGCCTCAAGGAAGTGGGGGTGCACCCGCACTTGCCCACCGAGGTGCTGATGGGGAATGACCTAGAGGAGTGGCCCCATGAATCCCAGCGGGCTCTAGTCACTACCCGGAGCCAGAGCCAGCGGGGGGCTGACAACGTGGGTCCAGGGAAGGACTCCTGGCAGCGTCCTCAGGGTCCCATCCCAGTGGACACGGGGTCCAGCCAGGCTGGGACTCCGGACCTAGGCAGAGGTGGGGGACAGGTCCCGATCCCTGCCTCAGCAGCTGAATTCCAGGCTGAGGTGCAGGCAGACCCCTCCTTGCAGAGGCTGAGGGACCAGGCTGGCCTCCGTGCAGCTCAGCCCCGGGGGAGAGGTGGCCAGGAGAGATTCCTGCGGGAGCGTGGGCTCCTGTTCCGTGAGTGGCTTCCCCCCAGGAAGGCGAGGGCATGGGGTGTCCAGCGGCAGCTGGTCGTCCCCCGAAAGTATCGCCTCAAGCTGCTGTATTTGGCCCACGATGTCCCCGTTGGGGGCCACCGGGGGATCCGGAGCACCCGGCTGAAGCTGCTCCAGCACTTCTATTGGCCGGGAATCTTTACAGCCGTGCAGCGGTACTGCCGGTCCTGTGACTCCTGCCAGAGGGGCGGGAAGGCCCAAGACAGGAGGAAAGCGGCTTGGGGGTCTCTACCCCAGATAGACCCTCTGGGCTCGCTGAGAGAGCTATGGGAGGGGAAGTCCTCCCTGGATGGAGCATCGGGGGTGGAAGCCGCCCTGGCTGTCCAGAGAAGGCTCGCTGGGCTCATGGCCCTGGCCCGAGAGACCCCGGCCAGAGATCAAGGCCAGCGGAAGGGTGGGTGTGACCCCCGAGGACAGGCCTGGGCCAGTCACCCTGGAGCGGGGCGGCGAGTGGACAGAGGGAAGCCAATTCATGTGGGGCCTCGCCACGGCCGGCCCGAGTCAAGGGGAGCACCCATGTCCCCAGGGCGGGTTCCCACGCAGAGGACCCGAACTTCCCTAGGTCACGAGCGGAGTGACCCTGCTCAGTTCGCTCTCGGAGGGGGGAGAACTGTGACGTAGTGGGGGTACCTGGCTGGTTTCTATGCTGCTGGCTCTGGGGGAACCCCCACTGGCTGCTGTGGGTACCACGACCCAGCAAAACAGGATGAGTCACTATGCAAACCAGTGGCCAGACACCCCCCATGGAGAGGAACAAAGGAAGGTGGAAGGCTGCCTTGGCTGGGGGGCAGGGCTGGAAGTTAGGGAGTTGGTTGCTGGCTGTCGGAGGGCATGGATGAGACAGCCTAGGGAGAGGAGCTGGAGTTTAGGGGCCCAGTCTCCCCCATCTCAAGGGGGCCTGAGGCATCCTAGCCCAGTTCCTGTGACCAGATTACATCTGTGCTGCGCTGTGCTGGAGGAGCAATAAACCACCCTCAATTCCACTGGCTGGTGCAGTCTGTTTGTGCCATTTCGGGGTACAGGAGACGGGGAACCCCCAACGTGCCGTCACAGTATTTATAGGCTGCGATCTACTCCCCTCTTCACTGTCTTTTAGCGGCTCTCTTTTAGGGAGGTGCGAGTCCTGCCTCCCCCGGGTTGGGATGGGATGGGCAAAAGCCAGCGGGACCCAGAGCAGGCATGATAAGCAACATCCCGATGATAAGCTGGTAGGGCAGGTTCCTGTGTGGCCTAGGGGCTAGGATGCTTGACTGGGGAGAGGAGGGTTGTAGGTTTGAGTCCTGTTTCCAACTGGGTAGGTAGGATAAGGGGCACCCCCGTGGCAAGGTGGGGGGGCAGGCTCCTGTGTGGCCTAGGGGATAGGGTGCTTGCTCCTGAGGTTCCCAATGTTATGCATAAAGGCTTTGACGTGGGCCTACAAGGGGACCCTGGGACCTGTTTGTGACCCAGTAATGAACCACGAAACCAGTGTCCCATTGGAGGCTGCAGCTCTTGCAGAGCTGTGAATGGAAGTCCCTCCGCCTGAGTGTGGAAGGCGCTGGGCAGGTGTTCCCAGAGGATACAGGGAGAAGATCAGGTATGGAGAAAGCACTTTGTGCAAAGTATTCGCCCCAGGGGACACGGCATTTTCCTCTTGCGAGTTCGTGCGGGAACGCGCTCATTCCACCAGCCCGCTTGCGAGAACCAATCCCAGCGTCTCAACTGCCAGATTTTGACTCTAATAAATTCTTCAGCGGGCTTTTTCCGCCCTGGGCCCGCCTGTAAATTTAGACTGCTGCTGGAAATAGCTTCCCCTCGCTTTCTCTGGGTCCCGGGTAATAGGTGTTTACAGACATTTACCGGAAAACGGCTCAGCCTCGCACGCGGCGCGAGCGTGACACTCAACCCATCGCGGGCCGCACGCCGCAGCTCATCGGCACGCAGCCGTCCCATTGGCTGTGGATGGGAGGCGGCGGCGCGGGTTCGGCGCCACTCGTCTCGTGCCGTACGCAGGTGGCCTTGAACCCTCGGGCGCCCCTGGGAGGCGCGAGGCAGAACGAGTTGTTCTGGTGCATGGTGGTTTGAGAGCGAGGTTCCCGAAAAACCACCTCCCCCGAATAACAGTTTCGTAAAGGTCACCACTTTTGTGCGAGGGGCGTATCCGCCTTCCCCAGCGCTCTTGGGATGAGAAGGAGGTCAGCTGGGAAATGCTCACTTAAGACAAGTCCCCAACCTGCCGGCTGCCTCAGTTTCCCTAGCTAGATGATGATACCCACTGGCCTCCCAAAGGCTCCGTGAAGCAAGCCGCTCCCTTCCACCCCACAGGGGATGAAGCTACAACAGAGCAGCGCCAAGTGCTGCCAAGTAGCCCCCTTTAATGAGACTAATTGATGCACACGGTCCAGGCCCTGCCCCACCTGGCAAGGATCAGCTCCAGGGCAGTATCTGGCTCCTCTGCTGTTGTCATTGCAAGGGAAGTGTCAGGCTGGGAGCGCACGTCAGCACGGCCACGTGGACAATTGGCCCGGTGAGCCAATTATTGTATTGGCAACGTGGTCTCCTCATCTCAAAAAAGATAGACTGGCATTAGAAAAGGTTCAGAGAAAGGCAACGAAAATGATGAGGGGTTTGGAACAGGTGCCATATGAGGAGAGATTAAAGAGACTCGGACTTTTCAGCTTGGAAAAGAGGAGACTAAGGGGGGATAGGATCGAGGTCTATAAAATCATGAGTGGTGGCGAGAAAGTGAATAAGGAAAAGTTATTGACTTGTTCCCATAATATAAGAAGGTGAGGCCACCAACTGAAATGAATGGGCAGCAGTTTAAAACAAATAAAAGGAAGTTCTTCACGCAGCACATGGTCAACCTGTGGAACTCCTTGCCTAAGGAAGTTGTGAAGGCTAGAACTAGAACAGGGTTTCAAAAAGAACTAGATACATTCATGGAGGTGAAGTTCATGAATGGCTATTAGCCAGGATGGGTAAGGAACGGTGTCCCTAGCCTGTTTGTCAGAGGGTGGGGATGGACGGCAGCATTACCTGTTCGGTTCACTCCCTCTGGGGCACCTGGTTTTGGCCACGGGTGGCCGACAGGCCACTGGGTTGGATGGGCCTTTGGTCTGACCCAGTCTGGCTGTTCTTATGAGCCATGTGTGGACAGTGCTCTGTTAAGGGAAGGATTCTTCCACCCACCTGGCCGCTGCTGCTCCGAGAGCTGGCGTGTTTTAAGCATCAAAGAGCCACAGCTGCAGGGTAGGGCTTAGCTCACAACGCAGGGCACACGGTGCTGCCTCCAGAGCAGGTGACCCGGCAGGTGAGGCTGGCCTGGGATTAGGGAGGCCTGGGGTTCAAGGCCTCGTCCAGCCTGAAACTCGCCTCCTCGCTCAACCCAGCTTGGCCAAGGTCTCCTGTTGATTTTCTCTCTTGCATCAGGCTCATCCTGTGAGGGCCCTGCTGCCTGAGAGGTTCACAATTTGGCCCAAAGCCGCCCCACGTTGGGGGCCAGGCTTTGAACCAGCCTCGGCTCTCCAGAAAACCTGGCGATGGATTTCGGGTGCTTACCAGGGGCTGCTGACAATCTGTCTGCTGTGAGTGGCCCCGGTTTTCGCTCCCTCGGCCGGCTTCCTTCCCCCCCCCCCCGACTTTCCAGCTGCCCAAAGCATGTGCAAATGTGCACCACCAATAGAAATACATGCTGCTGGCTGCGATCAGCTGTGGGCGCTCTGCTAATCAGCTGGGTGGCACCTGAATCTCTCCTGGGCAGCCGCACAAGCACCCAGCTTACAGGGAACACCTCTCCCCACCCTCCCAAAAGGGCACCTAGGGGATGGGAGGCTTGGGGCTGGGGTAGTCCCATCTAGTGGGGAGGGGAGCACCCCCAGCCAGCCCCTTTCACCTATCTGGTGATTCTGTCCCTTTTCTGGTTTTTGTTTTTGTTTTTATTTTTGAGAACAGTCCCATTCCGGGCATCTCCCATTTGTCCTGGCACAATCAAACCCTTAATATGGAATTTGGCGGTCCTAGCTCTTACCGGTTAGGAGGAGTTCTAGAACAAACAGACAAACAGACCGACAGACTCTCAAATACATAGTAGATAGATGATTTACTCAACTAGCACTAGTATGGGCTGTGTCATCTTCCAAAGATATTTTAAAAGCCATCAATGTAATGTCTCCATTATACTCTTTTTTCCCCCCACAAAAATTCAAAAAGACTAAACATCTTGGGGAAAAAACAGAACATTCACAGACTGAAATGCAGCTAAGTCCTCCTTGGGAAAACTGGCTGGCTTTCTCCTGAGCGGCCCTTTGCCTTTTGTCTTGGAGTTACGTCAGCTGTTATTACTGGCTTTGGAAAGTGTCTACCGAGGTGGAACGGATCTAAGTGGTGAGGCCGGTGGACTATTTTTTGTTACTGTTGGAACCACTTGGGGAGTTCCTACAACGGAAGTAGGTCTTGGCCCAGCAATAGAAGCTATACTTGGCTCAATCAGAGAGAAACCCACCGGAAACGTACTGAAAGAAACAAAGACTTCATCCGGAAGTTGACTAATGAAGGTACTCCAGTTGAGTCCTGGAGCGAAGAAGACCAGAAGTGTTTGTTGAGCCAGCTGAAAAAAGATCCACGTGATTTTTACAACTGTACAACAGCGACTTCTGGATTCTCCTCAACCTCTCTGTAGCTTTTATGGACGCCTGTCTTATAAAACACCAAATAGTCTGGTAGCACTATAAAGGCTAACAAAATATGTAGATCAGTGTTTCTTAAACTTCTTAAGATCGAGGAACACCAAACAATAATTTTTTTTTCCATGAGGAACACCCAGGATTTTTTGTTGAGCAAAAAAACCAAAAACCAAAACCAAAAAAAGGTCGGTGGGGATAAAGGGTCCGGGGACAGTTATTGAGAAAAAAAAAGGTCTCCTTCCCCTTTAAGGGTGGCCATTTTGAACTCTGTTGTTCTCCGCGGCACACCTCCAACTGCCTCGCTGACGTAGATGGTATCATGAGCTTTCGTGGGCACAGCCCACTTCTCCAGTTTTGGTTCTGGACATCCGACTGTCCAGTCATCTGGAGAAGTGGGCCATGCACACAAAAGCTCATGATACCATCTACATGTTTCGTTAGTCTCTATAGTGCTACCAGACTCTTTGGTGTTTTATAAGTTTTTCCTGTTACAGACTAACTTGGCTACCCCTCTGAAGCTTATAAAACATCTCCCATTGAGTGGAATGAGGGACAACCAGTGATGGGGTAGCCATGGGATTGGGATGGAGAATTTGAATGCAGAGTAGACTAGCATCCTGTGAACAAAGATTGGACTTCAACGTCTTTACCGTCACCCGTGGGGCTGAACCAATCTTTGAGCCCTGTTTCCTGGGATGCAAGAAATCGGGATGCATCCCTTGCTGCTCACAGTCACCACCAGCTCCCGTGGAGCGTTCTTCATCGCTGGAAAGAATTCTGCGTTCTGAAAGAAGGCACCGTCTCCCTGGCTGTGTGAATGAAGTCAAGAACATCTCAGTTGAAGGCCTCGGAAGAATTGGACACCCAAGAAGCCACCACCAAAGACAAACACGCTGCATTCGAGGACGGGCGGAACCGCTCTTATCCGGCACGCTCTAGTCCGGCAACACCTGTGGTCCGGCAAATTCTCCAGTTCGGGACCGGTTATGTCCCGAGGATGCTGGACTAGAGCCGTTCAATTCATAGATCATTAACAGACCTGTGCAGACTTCCCAGAAGAAAGCAAGAGCCTTCACTGAAGGCTCACGTAGCCTTAGAGTCACTGTGGAGAGTTCTCTGACAACATCCGCTCCATGTACAGTGGCCATCAAAAACAGCAAACAGAACGGTGGGAATTATTAAAAAGGGACAGAGAATTAAACAGAGGGCATCTTATTGCCTCTGTATAAAACCCTGGAACGCCCACATCTTGAATTCTGCGTGCAGCTGTGGTCGCTTCATCTCAAAAATGTAGCTTGGCACTGGAAAAAGTTCAGAAAAGGGCAACAAAAACGAGGCGGGGTTTGGAGCGGCTGCGGAATGAGGCGAGATTCATAAGACGGGGACTTTTCAACTTAAACAGGAGAAGAGTAAGGGGGGATAGGATAGAGGTCTATAAAATCATGACGGGGTGTGGAGAAAGTAGATAAAGAAAAGTTATCTCCTTGCCCCATAACACAAGAAGGAGGGGGTCATCAAATGAAATGAATAGGCAGCAGGTTTAAAACAAAGCAAAGGAAGTTTTTCTGCAGGCAACACACAGTCAACCTGTGGAACTCCTTGCCGGAGGATGTTGTGAAGACCAGGGCCTTAACAGGGTTCAAATACAAACTAGATAGATTCATGGAGGTTAGGTCCATCAATTGCTTTAGCCAGGCTGAAGAGGGATAGTGTCCCTAGTCTCTGTTTGTCAGAGGCTGGAAATGGGTGTCAGGAGAGGGATCACTTGATGATTGATTCCCTGTTCTGTTCACTCCCTCTGGAGCACCTGGCATTGGCTGCTGTGGGCAGACAGGACACTGAGCTAGATAGATCTTTCTGACCTGGTCTGGCCCCTCTGATGTTCTTATGAATCCATGGCCCTTGCCCCTCTGTAAATTTGAACCCCCTCCCCAATTTCAGTTCCTGGGGAGAATACTGCCTGACTTCGGCTGCTGCGCTTGACGCAGGAAGGGCTTTGTTCCCCAACAGTAAAATCATCCGCTCCCAGCTCTGCCCTGCGGAACCCCGGGCGAGTTAGTCCGGAGCTGCGTGCCTCAGTTTCCCCACACCCACCCGCCTGTGTGAAAACGTCAAGGGGCCTATGGGGAAAAAAATGCAGCAGCTGCTGCCTCTAATCCCGCCGAAATCTGATCTTATCTTTCTCAGACACAGGCCCCCTCCGCTCTCGCAAGGGTTAACGTAAGTAGTCACCTCCGAGACTGGCACCTGCGCTGCCCAATAGCGGCCCCGCCCTCGGGCACGGGCTCTCCGCGGTGCGCCCTGGGCGCGGTGGCTGGGGTGGCCCCGGGCTCCGGCGGGACGTGCCATTGAGCTGCCGCGAGGAGGGAGAGCGGAGCCCGGCGAATTCCAGCGCCCCCCCCAACTCTCTTGCATAAACCCCCCCGCTCCTTCCCCAGTCACCCCCGCGCTGCCAGCTCCAGCCGGGCGGGGGGGGGGGGGGGAGCCGAGCGCCCCTTTAAACTTCGCCGCGCGCCCGGGTTGCGGGGCTCGGGCATGGAGGCTGCGGGCGCAAGGCGGCGCTCGGACGGAGCGCGCAGGTAAGGGGCCGCGTCCGCCGGCGGGGGGCGCTAGGGAGCTGGGGGGCGCCTGCCGGGGGAGGGCGCTGGGGAATTCGGGGGAGCGCGAGAGGGTCAGGGCAGCGGGATCGCTTCTGGGGGGCTTTAGGGGGTTACCAGGGCTCCGGCTGCCTGCGCTCCCCCGGCGTCTCTTTGGCACAGCTAGATCCAGCGCAGAGACAGCGGGTCGCTTCCCTCCAAGTTCTGGCCCCTGCCCAGCAGGAGCCACCCGAAATCGGTCTATGGGCACGGGGATCAATCCGGATTCTGGTCTGTGTATACAGGGATCAATCCGGATTCTGGTCTCTGTGTATGGGTCCGTTTGGATTCAGATCCCTGTTTACAGTCGGAGTTCTCTGGTCTCTGTACTCAGGGATCAATCCAGATTCTGATGTGCACAGGGATCAATTCGGATTCTTGTTTGTGTGCACAGGGATCAATTCGGATTCTGGTTTGTGTGCACAGGCATCAATTCGGATTCTGGTTTGTGTGCACAGGGATCAATTCGGATTCTGGTTTGTGTGCGCAGGGATCAATCCGGATTCTGGTTTCTCTCTGTATGGGTCAGTTTGGATCCAGATCCCTGTTTACAGTCGGAACTCTCTGGTCGCTGTACTCAGGGATCAATCCAGATTCTGGTGCGCACAGGGATCAATCCGGATTCTGGTTTCTAGGTATGGGTCTGGTTGGATCACAACCCCCTTTCCAGCGGGGGCCATGTGGACTCAGGTCTGTGTACGCAGGGATCAGTCCAGAATCTGGTCTTTGTCCGTGTGTCATTTTGGATCCAGATTTCCATTTCCAGCAGGGGCCATCTGGACTCTGTGCTCAGTACACAGGGATCAGTCCGGATTCCCGCAGCTCTGCACGGCCACTTTGGATCCGGCCCCCCATGTCCAGCAGGGGCCACCCAGGCTGTGGGCTTTGCCTAGCGGGGTGAGAGTGGGAGGATGTCAAACTCTGGTCTCCTTGCACTCTGGGGTCAATCTACGTTTGGGTGGTGGCCTTCCCAGAGTGGAGATGAACCCTGTATCAGTGCACGCTGGCTCCAGGCCAGAATGTCTCCCTTGATACAAGTGGTGCTACTGCCGGTTAAAGCGATCTGGGCTTGGCCCCACTGGTGTTGCATTTAAAGGGACACGCTTCCAGAAAGGGGGGCTTTAAAAGAGCCACAGAGGAAGCGGGACAGGCCGGAGTTGGGAGAGGGGGTGGGCTACGGAGACTCTCCCAGCCTGGATGCAGAGTCGGAAACCTCTGCCGCTTGGGGGCTGGTGTTTCCAACTGGGATGGAGGGCTGCCCCCTGGAGCGCTTTGTGGAAACTCCAGTAACTGTATGAAGGGCCCAGGAACAATGTTTTCTCTAATTTTTTCTCCACCCATGTGCGGAATAAATTTTGGCGCATGCACCAAGGTGCGTGTGAATGTGCACCACCGGGAGAAACACAGGCTGTCGGCTGTGGGCACTCTGTTAATCAGCTGGGTGGCATCTACATCTCTGTCGGGTGGCCACCCAAACACACAGCTTACAGGGGACCACTGCCCCACAGAGAGGGGGCCACAAAGCAGGCACAGACACAGCGGCCCCCGTCCATGGCATGGGGAGGCATGTGGGCCGGGGCTGGGAGGGCACAAAGGGGGGGGGGCTTGCCCTGTGGATGAATCTGGCCTTCTGCATGGCTGTGAATCAGGCACCACTGTCCCCCCAGGTGGGGCTGAGCTGGGTTTGTCAGGGGAAGCGTGGGGCTGGCGTGTGATGGCTGTTCTGGGTGGGGCAGGGGGTACCCAGCCGGGGCTTTGGACAGCAGGGTGAGTCAATAGCTGCACCCGGGTTCATTCACCCCTCGCAGATCCCTGCGGGGTTCAGACCTGGCCGGGCGGTCTGTGGGGAGGGAACCAGAACAGACCGGAGTTCACCTCCCAGCTGACGGGATTGGGGGTGAGACCCCTGCAGAGGGGCAGGGTCCCCCTGATCCCAGCAACCCCCCAAATACAGGGAGAGGCCCCCCCCCCAGAGAGACTAGCATGCAGCCTTTACCTTCTCGCTGATGCTGTTCCTCTGGCTTTACTCAGGTTCCTGGCCGAGCTGCCCGGGAGTGGAGTGGGAACAGGTGCCGGGCAGGGCGGGGGAGCGCTTGGCTCTTGGCTCCTGTGCCCAGTTGCAGCTGGGCTTTTTAATCAAATCACAATGTTTGTGTTTCGTTTAGACGTGCAGAGGATGGCAGCAGCAGAACATGCCTCTGCCAGGAGCCAGCCTGGGAGGCAAAGCCAGGCTGGCCAGGGAACTCGGGGTGTGATAGAGACGGGCCAGAGGAGACGTCCCCCTCGGAGCTGGGAAAGGAACTCAGGAGTCCTGGGCTCCTGGCTCTCTTGCTCTAACCACTAGGCCCCATTCCCCTCCCAGAGCTGGGAAAAGAACCCAGAAGTCCTAGCTTGCATGCCCCCTCTGCTCTGACCACTAGGCCTCACTCCCCTCCCCTCAGGCATCCTGGCTCTTGGTGCAATACCCTGCCCCCCAGACCACGTAGCCAACACTTCCCCCCCCCCCCCCTGTGGCTGCGTGACTTGGCTGGGTGCAAGGGACCATCCCACATGGAACAGAAGGGGGGGGGATGAAACTTCCACCCCTAGGCCTTGGTGTGCAAGGGCTTCTAATGGCTCTGGCCAGAGAGTCCCTTGCTCCCCAGGGGCTGGTTCTGGGGTCCCCACCCCCGCCACCCTCCCCCCGCCAGCTCGGCTCTGACGTGAGGGGCCGGATGCCGGGAGACGCTGAGAGTGAACATTGATTTTTTAACTTCCCCGGTGGCTTTTAGCCGAGTAAATATTATTGCGCAGCGTCCGGGGAGCTGGCGGGTGATTGATTAGAGATGGGAACACGGAGCAGCTGGTTTGCATGGCTGGCTCCGGCTGCTGCGTTCCTCCCCTGCCACCTCCTCAGTGGCGGGGAGCGTAAGAGGGGAAGCACTGCCTAATGGTGAGAGCACAGGACTGAGCATTAGGACTTCCATCCACCCCCATATACACCCACATCTGTCTGTCCATCCGTCCTTCTGTCCTCACACACACCCATCCATGCATCCATCCTTCTGTCCTTCCATCCATCCATCCATCTGAGCCCACTCATCTCCTTACCCATATATCTATGCATGCATCCCGGCACATACACATCCCTCCATCTCCATACACACCCATCTGTCCACCCATCTCCCTACACATTTGTCCTCCCCTGTCCACCCCCTCCCTAAACATCTGTCCACCCATCTCCATACGCATCTGTCCACCTGTCCACCTATCCATCGCCTTACACATCTGTCCACCCATCTGTCCATCCAACTCCCTACACACCTGTCCACCCATCTGTCGATCCATCTCCCTAAACATCTGTCCACCCATCTCCATACTCATCTGTCCACCCATCTGTCCACACATCTCCCTACACATCTGTCCACCCGTCCACCCATCTCCCTACACATCTGTCCACCCGTCCACCCATCTCCCTACACATCTGTCCACCCCTTTCCATACACATCTGTCCTCCCCTGTCCACCCCTCCCTAAACATCTGTCCACCCATCTCCATACACATCTGTCCATCCATTATCCATTCCTCCTCACATTACACCGATCAGTCTCTCCAATCCCAGCTCTAGCCTTTGGTCTCTCTGTCTGCAGTGAGTGTGTGTGCGTGTTGGGGGGGCTGCATGTAGCTTACACGCTGCAGCACGGCCAGTTCACACGTGGCCACCAGCTGGTTGGCTTTGCTGGGGCAGTGTCGCTGGGGCCCCTTCTGCTCTGGGAGCCGGGAGGCGCTTTGCTCAATGCTCGGCGCTCCCTTTCCGATGGAGGCTGAAGGCCCAGCCCGGAGGGCTCCAGGGAGCCGTGCCGTTGCATCCAGACAGGATGGCCCTTGGAGCTGCCCAGCTGTGAGGCAGCGGCGGGGGGGAGGTGATGGAGCCTGTGCATGGTGCCCCTCGCCTCCCAGCCTGCTGCCTGCTTGGCTGAGTGACCCTCCAAAGGGGCCCAGGGGTCGGGGCAGGTTCTCGAGCACCCACAGCCCCACCGCTGCCCGGTGCAGGAGCGGCCATGGCTCTGGGTGCAGACAGAGCCTCCCCGTCTCCCCGCTGCCGACGCAGCACCCAGGGCTGCCCTGACACTGAGCTCCCATACGGGAAGCTGCTGGAGGGCTTGGCGTGGGCAGGGTCCCTACCCCGGCCTCTCAGCAGCCCATCCCAGGGACAAAGTCCAAGGCCAGCCACGCCGATCCCCGTGTGTCCTGATCTCAGACAGGGACGCCACTCCCCGGCTAGCCCCAGAACACGCCACTCCCCAGCAGCAGCCGCATATCCGGGTGTCTGAACCAGAGGCACCAGCAGGGGCCTGGCATGGGTCAGAGGGGGGACTGGGGTGTCACTGACTGTCTTGCTCTGGGGGCAGCTGGTTTCAGTGGTTTTCTACCTGGGGTTGCGGAAACCCATCTCCTCCATTTCCAAAGGGGCCGGCCCCTCCATTCGAAATGTTTGGGGCCCACAGATGCAAGAAGGTGGACCCCCCCCCAGCTCCAGAGTGCCTGGCTGTGCTCCCCGTGGGCGGAGCATTTGGGCAGCCGCTCAGGAGAGAGTCAAATGCTGCCCAGTGGATTCGCAGAGCGTCCACAGCTGGCAGGCTGCGTTGCTAAGGGTGGTGCACATCCACACGCGCCTTGGCGCACGGAACAAAATGTATTCCGCGCACGGATGGAACAAATTAGAGGGCGCCTTGGTGCCTGCCCTCTGACTCAGTTCCCGGCCACTAGAGGGTGAAATCCCACTCACTAGGAGAACTGTTCCTCTCCCCAGACATGGCAACTTTGGGGCAGAAACTGCTGTGGGGAGTCTACCTGTGCGATACCCTGCCTTCCCAGCCCCCAGCCCTAGTAGCACCCCCTGGAGGAGTCAGCCCAGCTAGGCCAGCCTCCTCTGACACGTAACACCCCAGGACATCGGGGCCGTCCTGGGCCCATTGAGCTGGTGCTGGGCTGCTGAAGGGTCCGAGTTCAAATCCTCCCCCCTCCCTCCCCCAACTTGTGGGTCTGGATTCCCTTGGGAGTTCGTTATTCCAGGCCTTTGCAGGGGGGAGTTGTTATAAGACAAGATGGGGGGGGGGGGGAATTTGCTAGTCAATTGAGGAATGACTCCTTCCCCTCCCAGAGCCAGGGGGACAGAACCTGGCACCCAGCCCCCTTGCTCCAACCAGTGGACTCCACTCCCCCTCAGTGCAGGGGGTAGCACCCAGAGGCTTTGGCTCCCAGCTTCAAACCTGGCCCCATCCCTCAGAGCTAGGGAAGAAGCAAGACAAGCCGCCTCGAGGGAGATGTTCCCCCAGGGCCTGCCCTGGGGCCAAGAACGCCTCGGGAGCATGAAGACGCCAGGGAAGGGTTTGCACGTGGATGCTGAGCTCTGGCAAACTCGGCACGGGGATGGCCGCCTCGGCCCCAGGAGCTAAGGGAGGTTCTGGCCCATGGGGCAAGAGGAAGGGCTGGGGGGGCAGCCGTGCCAGGCTGAGGGTGGCTCTTTCTTCAGGCCTGCGTCTCTCCCATCCCCGGGAAACTGGGCTTGGCAGGGCCTTTCCGCCTGACAGCGCCCGCTCCGGAGAGGGCGCCCCCCCGCCTCTTCACCGTGGTAACCCCGGCAGGGCTGCGTCAACACCAGCCTCTCGGCGGCAAAGTGCCTCGGGGCTCTTGTTTGGGCAGTGAGTGGCACCGCGGGGGGCGAGGGGGCGACAGTTCGGGAGGAGACAAGAGGCTCTACGGCCTGCCCGACACTGGGCGGGGTGGCACGTTCCACCCCAGAGGTGGCCGCATCTCAGCGCCAGGCGAGAGAGCCATGTGGAAACAGCCCCCTCTAGGCAGCACGGGACTCTTCTAGGGGCAAACCCACCCAGCCCTCAGGCTCCAAACTGCCTCCTTGCCTGCCCCTAGGCCTGTCTGTGGATCTCAGACCCAGCCTCCCTGCCCAAAACCCCCGATCCTCCCGCCCGCTGTCAGGTCTCGGGCGAAGGTCCAACCCGCCCACCCGTGTCACTCAGCCGGGGTCCCGGACACGTTGAATGTGCCCTATAAATAGCCCCTTCTCACCAGCTGCTGCTGCTGAGGGTTCTCACGGGAACCAGGCCCTGCTCTGGAGGGTGGGGAAGCCGAAAGGGCTGGAGCCCGGCTTGCAGGTGGGATCTGTCTGTGCCCATCCCCGTGGCATCAGATCCCTTGGCAGGCAGGCCGGGTGGGCTGAGCTCACGGCCTTGCCCCCAAGGGGGCTGCTGGAGAGCGGGGCCGGTGCTCTGGGTCTCTGTTCCATCGCTGAGACTGGCAAGAAGCCCAACATGCCCCCGGGCCCCGCGCCAACCTCAGCACCGGGGACTCCCCCTTTTCAATCCGTTCCTGCTGCTTCCCCCTAGGACGCCTCTCCCCGGGTGCGCCCCAGCTCGGCTGGAGAGGGACGGAGACGGCTGCCGGCAGCCACGCCCGCAGGATCCCTGAGCTGGACGCTGTGCACTGGCCTCATGACTGCACCGCGGCCGAAGCATGTGGGAGCCTCTTACTCTCTTCCTGCTGCTTGTGTCGCTCCGGGGAACAGCCGAGGTGAGATTGCGCCCCCCCCCCCCCCCGCTCTCCTTGGCTGGCACGCAGCTCAGGGCCTCCCCCCACGCCACACCCCTCGCTGTGGTGCAATACTGCACCGCCACCGGGTTCTGCCCTGCTCCCTACAGCGCCCCCTTCTGGGAGAGGCCGGGGCTGCAGTACCCACAGTCAGGATCTGCCTTGCTCCCTACAGCGCCCCCTACTGGGAGAGGATGGGACTGGAGTAGCCAGGGGCTTTCCCCACAGCCAGGGTCTGCCCTGCTCCCTACAGCGCCCCCTGCTGGGAGAGGCCGGGGCTGGAGTGCCCACAATCAGGGTCTGCCTTGCTCCCTACAGCGCCCCCTGCTGGGAGAGGCCGGGGGGCTGGTGTACCCACAATCAGGGTCTGCCTTGCTCCCTACAGAGCCCCCTGCTGGGAGAGGCGGGGGCTGGTGTACCCACAATCAGGGTCTGCCTTGCTTCCTACAGCGCCCCCTGCTGGGAGAGGCGGGGGCTGGTGTACCCACAATCAGGGTCTGCCTTGCTCCCTACAGAGCCCCCTGCTGGGAGAGGTGGGGGCTGGTGTACCCACAATCAGGGTCTGCCTTGCTCCCTACAGCGCCCCCTGCTGGGAGAGGCGGGGGCTGGAGTAGCCGGGGGCTCCCCCCACAGCCAGGGTCTGCCCTGCTCCCTACAGCGCCCCCTGCTGGGAGAGGATGGAACTGGAGTAGCTGGGGACTCCCTCCACAGCCAAGGTCTGCCCTGCTGCCAACAGCGCCCCCTGCTGGGAGAGGTTGGGGCTGGAGTAGCCAGGGGCTCCCCTCACAGCCAGCTTCTGCCCCACTCCCCACACAGCTCCGTTCCGAGCCCTTTGCCTTGGACCCCCTCCCGTTGCAGGCGAGCTCCTCGGAGAAGACAGCCAAGGACACGTACGCAGCCTGGAGGCAGTACCAGCAGGAGTGCGAGCACAGCTTGGCGGAGGAGCCGTATCCCACAGGTGTGGGGAGCGGGGTGTCCCTCCCAGGCCGGGGCTGGGGTCGGGCCCCTGGGTCCCTCGAGAGCACCCAGCGCTCGCGGGTGCAGCCCAGCCCCCCTCCCGGCATGTCTTGCCATGTGTGTGAACCCATGTCAGGCATGTGATAGCATGCTGGCGTGGTCCGTGGGCATCCATGAGCGTGGCTTGTCTGTGCGTGGCCTCTTCTCTGTGTTTGCACAGCAAGTTTCTGTGCGAGGTTCACACGTGGGGACATAATTTGCACATCTGTGTTTGCGTAGGTGAGTCTGGGCGCGTGGTTTATACTCGTGCGTGTAATTTGCACAGACCGGTGTTGGCACAAGTGAGTTTGTGTGCGTTTTACATGCCTCGTGATTAGCATGTATGATGTAGTGTCAGGGCCTTGCTGGTTGCGGTGCTTGGGCTGTGGGCTGTGGGTGACCCCTACTGGCCTCTGTCTGTAAGCACAGCCCAGCGGGGGGGGGGGGGGCGCTTTGAGGGCCCCCATGATAGTGACCAAACCGGTTCTACCGGTTAAGGGAAGGGAGGGAACAAAGGAAGTGAGAGTTGGGGGAAGGGGCAGTTGCTGGCTGGAATCATGAAGGAGACAGACTAAAGGGGGGGCTGGGAGTCTAGGGGCCCAGGGACCCCATCTCAAGGGGTCTGAGGCATCCTGGCCCATACTCCTGCCGCCACGTCCCGTCTATGCTGTGCTCCATCCTGGAAAAGCAATAAACCCCCTGGCTACGTCTACACTGGCATGATTTTCCGGAAATGCTTTTAACGGAAAAGTTTTCCATTAAAAGCTTTTCCGGAAAAGCGTGTCTAGATTGACAGGACGCTTTTCTGGAAAAGCACGTTTTGTGGAAAAGTGTCCGTGGCCAATCTAGACGCGCTTTTCCGCAAAAAAGCCCCGATCGCCATTTTCGCGATCGGGGCTTTTTTGCGGAAAACACTACCGTGCTGTCTACACTGGCCCTTTTGCGCAAAAGTCTTTCGGAAAAAGACTTTTGCCCGAAGGGGAGCAGCATAGTATTTCCGGAAAATCACTATCGATCTTACATGAGCTCATCAGTGCTTTTCCGGAAATTCAAGCGGCCAGTGTAGACAGCTGGCAAGTTTTTCCGGAAAAGCGGCTGATTTTCCGGAAAAACTTGCCAGTCTAGACACAGCCCCTCTGTTCTACTGGCTGGTGGAGTCTGTTCTTGCTGCTACGGGGCTGCATGTTCGGGGGAACTCTGCCACTCGGCCACAGCACGTAATCTGTGTTTGAATAGGCGTGTTTGTGGGTGTGTTTACACACCTGCCTGTGATTAGCACATCTGTGTTTGCACAAGGGTGTTTGCGTGCATGGTTTACACCCGTGCCCGTGATTTGCACATACCGGTGTTTGCACAAGGGAGTTGGAGTGCCTATGTGGCTGACACACACGTTTGCACAGGCCTGCTTGCCGGGCATGGGTCACACACGTGGGAGTGTGATTTGCACACGGCGTTTGCCCATCTCTGTGCTGGTGTGTAAAGCCACCTCTCCTCTTGGCCCCCTCCCAGGCCTGGTGTGTAACCGGACCTTCGACATGTACGCCTGCTGGAGGGACACGCCACCCAACACCACCGCCATGGTGCCCTGCCCGTGGTACCTGCCCTGGCACGACCGTGGTGAGTATCCCTTCCGCCGGGGCTCAGACCTCCACACGCCCCTTTCCCGGGTCCACCCCTCGGCCGTCCTGCAGCGACCTGCTCTCTGGGCCGAAGCTGTCGCTGATCTTAGCTGTAGCGGGTGGGACCGTCACGGACTCACCCCCGAGGATGCAGACCGCTTGCAGGGGGGGGTCCCTTGCATGGGGGGTCCGTGGTGGAGCCCCTCCTCACCTGCCCTTGGCTCCCTCTGATCTCCTGCCCGGCAGTGCGCGGCGGGTTCGTGATGCGGCTCTGCGGCCCAGCTGGCCAGTGGGTGATGGACGACTCGGGGCTGCCCTGGAGGGACCACTCACAGTGCGAGGATGTCAGCACAGACCACCCCTTCCAGGTGGGTGCCAGAGGCCAGCGCCCGGGCTCCTGCAGTGTGGGGGGGTTGCTGCGGGAACCTGGGGTGCAGGGTTGGATCCGTCGGTGTGTAGGAGCCCGCGACAGCAGAGGGACTGCAGGGGCCAAGACCGTCCCAAGCGGGGAAGCAGGTTCCCAGAAGTGCAGGGGCTGGGGCGGCCGCCCCAAATCATCCTAGGGCTCTGACAGGGGCCACAGTCCCAGGGTGGCCAGCAGTAAATGGGTCCCGTGCCCGATGGCGTGAAATCTTGTGTGGGCCTGTGCTTGGCTCTTCCCCCTGCCGGCCACAGGCCGCGGCTTCCCAGCCTGGCTCCGTTTGTAGATCAGTGCAGACCCCCTGTCTGCCTCCCTGCCCTTGCTCCCAGCATCTGGGGTGGGGCGGCAGGAGGGGGCGCAGGGAGGGGCATGGAGCTGGGCTTGATCCTCCGTCACTTTGCAGATGCGGCTCCTGGAGCAGTTCCGACTGATGTACACCGTGGGCTACTCCCTCTCGCTGGTCTCCCTGCTGCTCGCCTTGCTCCTGCTCCTAGCATTCAGGTAGGGCAGCGCCCCCGGGCATGTTTTATCGGGAGCGGGTCCCTTTAATGAAGGGCCTGATCCTGGATTTGCTCCCCGTTTGCTGGAGGAGTCACTCTGGTTTGATACTCCTTTTGCTCTGGGTGTGCGCCATGTGGACGGGATGCAAGGAGCCAGGCCCACTGCAGCGCTACAACGTTGCTCGGGGGGGGGGGGCGGGGCTTTGAGAAGGGGACTGGGGGTGGGGTGGGGGTGCAGTGTAGACACTCCCCGAGTGACCCGGGCTGAAACCGGAGTAAGCCAGACTGGGCTCAGGCCTGGACGACTCCTCTTGATGTTCAGTTATTGGCACCAGGCTGTCACTTTCTGCCCTTGGTCAGTTTCGCTCCTGGTGCGTCAATGTCTCGCGCACGCTGGCTGGGCACAGGGGTACTCCTCAGCGCCAGCTGCAGGTGGAGGCCTGACGCTCAGCACAAGGGCCCAGGCCTGGCTCCGAGCCCGGGGACACTTGCAGACACTCAGTGCAGCTGGTCGCAGTTGGCAGTGTCAGCGCCGGAGTGTGGCTGCCCCCCATCTCCCCCCCTCCAACTCCCCCCCATTTGCAGAAAGTTGAGGTGCACCCGCAATTACATCCACGCCAACCTCTTCCTCTCGTTCATGCTGCGAGCTGTCTCCATCCTCACCCGGGACGCCCTCCTCCGCGTGCGCTTCTCCAAGGGCCTGCTCTACGAAGGGGACCTCTTCCAGCTCCTCGGAGACCAGGTACCGCCTGGCCGGGGAGTATGGCTCCAGCAGCTTCGCCCCCAATTCACGCCGGGACTTGGGAAGGGGGGATCCAGCCAGCTGGGCCAAGTTCCAGGTCCCCCCATCTCTCAGGGAAAGGAATTCCATGTGGGGCGCCGTGCCCAGTGCATGGGGGGTGAAAGCCAGGGGACTCCTAAGATCGGCGGCTTGGCAGGCTAGGCCAGACCCCACCTGCCTTAAATTCGCACTGAAATTCATGGAGCTGGGCCAGCTGCCATAGGCGGTCGGTGAAGGCAGGTGGTCAGTGAACCCACCTCCAGCCCCGCCCCTTCTGTTAGGCCACGCCCCTGGGAGGCGGGGCAGAGGCCACACATGTGCTCCCCCTTCCAACTACGGGGAGGGGAGGGGAGCAGGCGCGCGCTAGCCACAGTCTCCCAGCCCCACGGGAAGGCACGCTGAGCCCCACCCAGCCTGCATATCCATGGGGTCTCCCCACCAAAGAGTCAGGATGAAAGGCAGTCTAGGGAAACTGAGGCTGGATTGTGGGCAAGGGGCCAGGCTTGGAGATCCATGGGGCCAGGGAATTCCTCCTCCCCCAGAGGAAGGACTGGGAACTCATCCCATGGGCCAAACCATGGGGGCACAGATCGTGGGAGATGTCCCTGCCCCGAGCAGGATGGAGTGGCCGAGCCGGGATGCGGCTCCTCCGCCCGCCACCCGCCAGCGCTCCCATTTCTCTCGCCCTCTCTGCTCCGCCCCACAGGCTGTCGTTGGCTGCCGCCTGGCCCAGGCGCTGACCCAGTACTGCGTGGGGGCCAACTACTACTGGCTGCTGGTGGAAGGGCTCTACCTGCACAACCTGCTGGTGCTCATGGCCATCTCGGAGGAGAGCTGCTTTGTGGGCTACCTGCTTGTCGGCTGGGGTGAGTGGGGCCAGGGGGATGTGGCCGGGAGGGGGCACGGTGGAGGTTGGGCCGTGCTGGCTGGGGCCCAGGGAGACCTGGTTTGGTGATGCTGGGCAGTGCTGGCTGGGAGCACGAAAGGACCCCAGGATCTGTCTGCAGCCGGCAGCCCCCCGAAAGAGTCCACTTTAGATGCTCCCCCTGCCCAGCCCCGCTCTGCTGTCCACCCACAACCCCCGCAGTGAGTCTCGGCATCCCGGCAGGCAACGCCCCAGAGTCCTACCTCTACTAGCACGGGCAGCGACTTTCTGATTTCCCTGCGGGTGCCTGACCCCACCTCTGCCCCCGCTCCACCCCTTCCCCCAACGCCCCGCCCCACCCAACCGCTTCCCATACCATTCCGCCCCTCCCCTGAATGTGCCCCACCTTAGCACTGCTTCTTGCTGCCCCCTCCTTTGCCCCCAGCACCTCCTGCCTGCCCCTGAACAGCGGGTTACAAGTGGGAGGGAGGTGCTGGGGTGGGGGGGTGATCTCTGGGGCTGGCGGGTGGGTGTGAACACCCCTGTTTTCCTTCTGGGGCACCCACGGAGTCAGTGTCGCTAACCACTAGCGCTCCCACCAGCGGCAGGGAGGCACCTGCTGGAGAGGAGGGGCAAATGCTATTGTGCCTGATGCTGCATATAGTGCATAGGTTCCCAAATGGGGGTGTGAAGAAATTCCGGGGGGGGGGGGCGCGAGGCGACCCAGCCCCACTGTAAATCTCCCTCCAAGAAAGAGCCCAGTTCTGTCCAGTAAAAAAAGACCATGTGAAAATGGCCACCTTAAAAGGGCAATGCCTGCTCTGCTCTTAAAAGGGCAACTTTTTTTTTTTTTTTTTGCTCGGCAAGTTTTGCTGCAATTTTGGGCGGGGGGAGGGGGCATGAGGGTTTCTCAAAAATCAAAAAGTGGGCATGATGCCGAAAAGTTTGGGAACCACTAATGTAGTGGGCCATCTCATGGAGAATGAAATTCTTAACTTCTGCGTCTGTCTCTCCCTGCAGGAGCCCCCATCCTGTTTGTCATTCCCTGGGTGATCATCAGATACCTCTACGAAAACAACCAGTGAGTCCAGCCAGCGGGATCCCTTTGGCTTGGGTGTGGCACAGAAAGGACGTGGTTGGAAGTCTTGGAAGGCAGGGGAACAATTTCACACTCGGTTTTGTTTTCCTCACCAATGGCCAGGTTTTCATTGAAACCCCCTGTGACGTAGTGGGGGTACCTGGCTGGTTTCTATGCGGCTGGCTCTGGGGTAACCCCCACTGGCTGCCGTGGGTACCACGACCCAGCAAAACAGGATGAGTCACTATGCAAACCAGTGGCCAGACACCCCCCATGGAGAGGAACAAAGGAAGGTGGAATGCTGCCCTGGCTGGGGGGCAGGGCTGGAAGAGAGTTAGTGAGTTGCTGGCTGGGAGCATGGAGGAGATGGGGGACCCCCAACACGCCGTCACACCCCCAAAGCCTGATTTAAAGGGAATGTGTTTTATGGTTTTCACCAGAATGTCTCATCCTCGGGTCCCAGAAACAGGGAGCAGAACATTGCTAAAAATGACCGGTCCCAGTTTGATGAAAAAGTCACTTCTTTACAAAAAATTGAATCAAACACCCTGAACAGCTCCAACCTGAGACGGACGCCAGTATCCCCATCCCTATTCCTGCGCCTGTGTAAATCTCTCTGGGCACCGGAGCTCGCTGCTTTTGCATTGCTGGGCAACTCCGGATCCGTGCGTCTAGAACTGGAACCGTCTGCATCTGGAGCATCTGCTAATGGGTTAATTCTGTGAGCCAGAGCGAGTAGCAGATCTGAGGCTCCCATATGCTCCAGCCACCTGAGGGATTTAGGACAGAATTTCCTCCCCTCTCCCGGTGTATTCTGGGGTTGGGGCTTTTTCATCTCCACCTTCTGAAGCATCAGGGATAGGCACGGCCAGAGATGCGACCCTGGTCAGGGCGTGCCAGCGAGGGCAACCCCCAAAATTGTCTCACAAGCTGTCTGGTTCTTGATCCCATGCTCAGGGTTGAACTAATCACCAGATATGGGGTGCAGAAAGAACTCCCCCCCCATCAGGTTGGCTGTGGTTGTGGTGGGGGTGTAGTCACAGTCGTCCCCTTGGGGTTGTTCCCCAGTGTGCTGCCTTGCTCTATGAGGATCCCTGCCACCGTGTCCTACTGGGTCAGAACCTCTGGTCTCCCTCAGCCAAGGCAGAGTTGGGGTTACCACCCCGCCTGCAGAGCAACACAGATACTAAACCAGCTCACCTCCGGGAGGAGGACTTAGTTCTAGGCTCAGCACCCAGAAAACTGAACCCGCAAAGGGGATGAACCCCTCCAAAGAAACCTGTCTTTTTCTGGGTAAAACTTTTACACAGGAAGAAGCTCATAAGATTAATTCCCTTTATCAATGAAAGAGAGATATGCACAGTGGTTGCTCCCCCCGGATACCAGTTATTTACACTGGCTTGTTAATAAACAAAGGAGCTTTTATTAATCATAAAAAGCAGGATTGAAGTGGTTGCAAGGGACTGCAGACAGATCAAAGTAAGTTACTACATTAAAATGAATAGAAAGCGCATGGCTGATTCTAATCCACTAAGATTATCCCTGGTAAAAGCTTCCAGTCAGAGTTGTTCTTTTGCTCTGACTTGAGTCTTCAGCCCTCTGCAAAGTTCCTTGCATCCTCTCAGTTTGGACCAGGCAGTTTCCAAAGCTAGCCGGAGACATGGGATTTCCCATTGCTTAATAGACTGTCCCCCATGTTGGGAATCCTTTGATTGCTACCACCACCCCTTGTTCCCATGGAAAAACACCAGGTTCAAGATGGATTCCAGCACCAGCTGGTATGGCCACATGTCTTTCTAGACCAACCACCGTGTGGGCTGACAATTCAAACAAGGCTGTTTCCGAGGCGCTGAGTTGATCACTGAGCCTTTAGGCTTCCGGGACACCGGTCTTAGCACATTTCAAACTATACGCAGATTCACACTTCATCTTCCCAGCCTCACAGACAGGATACACGCGCCAAAAGAGGGTACCCGGATCCAGCAGACTGGAACTATAAGATGGGGATGTTACATGACCTGTCTTGCATAAAGCATCTCCAAGCTATGCATGTTCATATTCACAAGCCGATTCTTATAAGGCATGGGAGGGGGGGCTGTCATAGTATTCTTGGGGGATTTTTTTTTGTCTTCCTCTGCTGCAAGGGGCATGGATCACTGAATGAACCCCCGCTCCTGGGGCATCAGATCCTCTTTGTTCTTTATTACGTGACCCCAGTGGGGAGCAAAGGCCTGTCCTCAGCTGCTTGGGGTCACAGACAGAATCTGTGCTCCCCAGGGGAGCAGCCCGTGGTGGGGGGAAGAGAAGGTGGGTGCAGTCTGGGAGGCTGCTTCCCTCCTGCCACCCCCCCCCCCATCCTGCTGTGCAGCTTCGTCCCGCCCGGCCAGATTGACTGGAGTTGGTTTTCCAGGTGCTGGGAGAGAAATGATAACATGGCCTATTGGTGGATCATCCGCTGCCCCATCCTGCTGGCCATCCTGGTGAGTCACAAAGCCCCTACGGCCTCCGCCAGCAGGGGGCGCTGCAGGGAGGAGGGTGCTGGATGTATAGGGATCGTCTAGTGTCTCCAGTCCCAGTGTTGCCCTCTAGGGGGCGCTGTGGGGAGGGAGCGCTGGATGTGGAGAGAGCACCTGGTGTCTCCAGTCCCAGTGTCATCCAGCAGGGGGCGCTGTGGGGAGTAGATTGGGGCACTGGGTGTGAGGGAGGTTCTGTGAGGAGTGGGGGGGGGCAGTCCCAGTTGCTCCAGTCCTGGTATCCCCCAGAAGGGGGCGCTGTGGGGAATAGATTGGGGGTACTGGCTGTGGGGGGAAGGGGGTTCCGTGAGGAGCGGGAGGGACACTCCCAGTTGCTCCAGTCCTGGTCTCCCCCAGAAGGGGGCGCTGTGGGGAGCAGGCGTGGGGTACTGGCACTGGGGAGCAATGCTGTCTTCCCCCCCATGTACAAACACCTCCCCTTCGTAAACACCAGCCCTGCTGCGGGGGCTCCCAGCCCATCCCCAGGGCAGAGGGCACCAGTGGGAACTGATGCCCCCGACCTCCCCACCCCCGGGTGACCCCCTCTGTCTCTCTCAGGTTAACTTTGTCATATTCGTCCGCATCATTAAGATCCTGGTCTCCAAACTCCGGGCTCACCAGATGCGCTACACGGACTACAAGTTCAGGTAGGCAGGGGCCAGCCCTTGTGGTGCCCCCGGCCGGGAGTCCCAGCTCCCTGCGGCAGCATCAGCTCCAGCTCTTCGGATCTGGCAGGCTAACTGTGCTCGGGCCTGGCTGGGCCTTGGGTGGTACCATCCCCAGCGGGGCAAATCCAGGGCACAGAGCAGGGACTCACTAGGGATGCTCTCCCCTGGCAGTCGGTGCTAACCCCAGTACCTCAGTGTGGCCCTAGGGGGCGCTGTGCTGCATGGAGTGGAGCTGGGGCTCACTAGGGGGTGCTCTCCCCTGGCAGTCGGTGCTAACCCCAGTACCTCAGCATGGCCCTAGGGGGCGCTGTGCTGCATGGAGTGGAGCTGGGGCTCACTAGGGGGCGCTCTCCCCTGGCAGTCTGTGCTAACCCCAGTACCTCAGTGTGGCCCTAGGGGGCGCTGTGCTGCATGGAGTGGAGCTGGGGCTCACTAGGGGGCGCTCTCCCCTGGCAGTCGGTGCTAACTCCAGTACCTCAGTGTGGCCCTAGGTGGCGCTGTGCTGCATGGAGTGGAGCTGGGGCTCACTAGGGGGCGCTCTCCCCTGGCAGTCTGTGCTAACCCCAGTACCTCAGTGTGGCCCTAGGGGGCGCTGTGCTACATGGAGTAGAGCTGGGGCTCACTAGGGGGCGCTCTCCCCTGGCAGTCTGTGCTAACTCCAGTACCTCAGTGTGGCCCTAGGGGGTGCTGTGCTGCATGGAG
Source organism: Pelodiscus sinensis (assembly GCF_052426305.1). Classification (NCBI taxonomy): domain Eukaryota; kingdom Metazoa; phylum Chordata; order Testudines; family Trionychidae; genus Pelodiscus; species Pelodiscus sinensis. The sequence continues at coordinate 3,742,764 of NC_143069.1, forward strand.
TGGAGCTGGGGCTCACTAGGGGGCGCTCTCCCTTGGCATGCACAGCTGGCCCCACTGCCTCAGTGAGGCCCTAGGGGGCGCTGTGCTGCCGGGAGTGGGATGGGAGCTCAGAAAGGGGCACTTGTGACGTGATCCCCAGGGGAAAACCTGGCACGGTGGAACCACCATGGCCCAGATTTCTCCAGCCCGGACTGTCGCACACAATGTTCCACTAGCCCAACCCTCCGGGCCCCGTGAGCGCTCGGTTCCCCTTCTGTGGCGCCCACCCCAGCCACGTGACACGGATGCTCTCGGAGGCGCTCGAATCCGACAGCGAGGGACCCCTGGCGTCCCGGCAATACACCAGCGGCGACTGCTCCAGCCGCTCCTGGGCAGTGCAGGCTCGTGAATTCGTTTGCCAGGCAGTCCAAGGACAGAGACCAGCCTTTGCAATCGGAGCGAAGAGTCGCCAAGCCCTTCCGCCGAAACCACCCTGGTTTAGATAAGCGGCCGAGATACCAGCTCCAGAGAGAGATTGTAGGGGACTAGAGACGGTGGACTCAGAGCTCTTACCTACACAATCCAAATAGAAACCGTCTCAGTTCTAACCCTAGCAGAGAGCCATGTGCCGGAGACCTTTCCTGCCAGCAAAATAACCCCTCCCCCTGACAAGGGAGAGCGTCTCCCCCCGACAAAGCGCTGTCCACCCCGCCGCTTTGATCCGTCAACCCTTTGTCCGTCGGGGGGTGTTTCTTCCCCCACAGACCTGATGGACAAAAGTGCAGAGTAGACGAAGCCGGAGCAACACTGGAATCTCATAACAGCCTGGGACCAGGGTCCCCGGCCTGCAGACGATCTCCCAGGGGTTGAGATGGGGTGGGGGGGAGGGTCTCTGTCCCTTTTTTATACTTTCTTCTGGCTGCTAGAAGGATCCTTGCTGGGCCATGGTCAGGTTGACTCCACTGCTCCTCCTTGCCGCATGGGACAATCTTCAGACACTCGAGAGCCAGGGCATGCCCGCTCGGGCACATCAGACCGGAGTCCCAAAATCCCCTTCTCCAGGGCTGTCCCTGGGGGGTACGGGACCCAGGGCAACACCTTCCCCGTGCAGACACCACCCCTGCCCCACACCCTGCAGGGCGGGAGCTTAGGCGGTGCTGGGCTGCAGGGAGCGGGGGAACAGCAGGGGGCGCTGGGCTGCAGGGGGCATGGCAGTGGCTCAGCAGGGGGCGCTGTGGGGCACGGAGTGGGGTAGGGGTCCAGCAGGGGGCGCTGGGTAGGGTTGCCAGGTGTCCGGTATTCTAACAGACCGTCGGGTTTTTGCGCCCTCTGTCCAGTAAAAACATTCTGAAAATACCGGTCGGTATTTTTGGGGAGACCATCTGGCAACCGTAGCGCTGGGCTGCAGGGGGCAGGGCAGTGGCTCAGCAGGGGGCGCTGTGGGGCACGGAGTGGCATAGGGGTCCAGCAGGGGGCGCTGGGTAGGGTTGCCAGGTGTCCGGTATTCTAACAGACCGTCGGGGTTTTGCGCCCTCTGTCCAGTAAAAACATTCTGAAAATACCGGTCGGTATTTTTGGGGAGACCATCTGGCAACCGTAGCGCTGGGCTGCAGGGGGCAGGGCAGAGGGGGACTTGACCCCGCTCCCCTATTGCTGTCTCCCAGGCTGGCCAAGTCGACGCTGACGCTCATCCCGCTGCTGGGCATCCACGAGGTGGTGTTTGCCCTGGTGCCGGAGGAGCAGGCCCAGGGCACGCTGCGCTACATCAAGCTCTTCTTTGAGCTCTTCCTCAGCTCCTTGCAGGTGGGCAGCGGAGCCGGGCCCCCAGGGCTGGCAGGGCGGGGGCTGCGGCAGGGCCCACCCTGCCCCGGGGACACGGGACAAAGGGATCGCCCTACACGGGGGCTGCATTTGAGTTCTGGGGCCTCTCAGGTCGGACATAGGCATGACCCTAGCACCTCCCCAGCTATGTGGGGCACTGTCAGGCCAGCCCCCCCCAGTCCCTTGCTCCCAGGGGCCCATGGGACGCAGCTGTGGGGCTGCCAGCTTTGCAGAGAGCCAGCGAAGAGCAGCCCCACACCCGCCTGTGGTTGGACGGGGGAGTGGTGGGTTCCCTGGGCACAGAGACTCTTCAAAGGGAGCCTCCCCCTCCTCTCCACCCTGGGGTACCCCCAGGCAGGGCCCCTCCTGTGCCGACGCCCCCTGGTGCATCCCGAGGAGCTGGGCCCAGCCCTGCCTTATCTGCTCTTGTCTTGCAGGGTCTCCTGGTGAGCATCCTCTACTGCTTTTTGAACAAGGAGGTAGGTTCCCCTCACTCTGGGGCAGGGCTGGCTGGCCTACTTCTGAGTCCCATTAACCCCTCCCGCACCACCATGCTGGCTCCCCGGCGAACAGCTGGGGGCCCATCCCAGACGCCAGCGAGAGAGAGAGAGAGAGAGCCCAGCCCATGAGAGCCGGCAGGGGGCAGAGGCGAGGTGTCGCTCCTAACCTACTGCAGGGGGGCAGGGGAGGGGCTGATCCCGAAAGGCAGCGGCTGATCCCTTGGCAGGGCAGAAGTGGCTCTTTCTGGGCTGGGTCCTCCACTGGGGTAAATCAGCTGAATTCTGATGAACTACAAGGGAGCTCTGCTCATTGACCCCAGCTGGGATGTGAGCCCATTGGCCTACAGCCCACTGACATGGGCTGGGATCTGGCCCATTGACTCCCATGAACCCATTGACCCCAGCCGGGGTCTCGTCCATTGATCCCAGTGGAGCTACGGCCCATTGACCCCAGCCGGGGTCTCGCCCATTGATCCCAATGGAGCTACGGCCCATTGACCCCAGCCGGGGTCTTGCCCATTGATGCCAGTGGAGCTACGGCCCATTGACCCCAGCCGGGGTCTTGCCCATTGATCCCAGTGGAGCTACGGCCCATTGACCCCAGCCGGGGTCTTGCCCATTGATCCCAGCGGAGCTACGGCCCATTGACCCCAGCCGGGGTCTCGCCATTGATCCCAGTGGAGCTACGGCCCATTGACCCCAGCCGGGGTCTCGCCCATTGATCCCAGTGGAGCTATGGCCCATTGACCACAGGTGGGGTCTTGCCCATTGATCCCAGTGAAACTACTGCCCATTGAGTCTCGCCCATTGATCCCAGTGGAGCTACGGCCCATTGACCCCAGCCGGGGTCTTGCCCATTGATGCCAGTGGAGCTACGGCCCATTGACCCCAGCCGGGGTCTTGCCCATTGATGCCAGTGGAGCTACGGCCCATTGACCCCAGCCGGGGTCTTGCCCATTGATGCCAGTGGAGCTACGGCCCATTGACCACAGCTGGGGTCTCGCCCATTGATCCCAGTGAAACTACTGCCCATTGAGTCTCGCCCATTGATCCCAGTGGAGTTACGGCCCATTGACCCTAGCTGGGGTCTCGCCCATTGATCCCAGTGGAGCTACGGCCCATTGACCCTAGCCGGGGTCTTGCCCATTGATCCCAGTGGAGTTACGGCCCATTGAGTCTCGCCCATTGATCCCAGTGGAGCTACGGCCCATTGACCCCAGCCGGGGTCTCGCCCATTGATCCCAGTGGAGCTACAGCAAACAATTTTCTGGGCATCCTGCTCTCTCTGCTCCTCTCCGTGCACAAGACCCAATGGGATGGCAATACCTCACCCTCATTCACCCCACGCTGGGCTGCGTGACCCCTTCTTGCCCTGCTGTGGCCTCCTGCTGCCCCCCCCCCCATGAACCAGGGTCTCCTCCCTCCTGGGCATCACTTAACACCCCCCCCACACTTTGCTCTGCTCTGCTCCAGGTCCAGTCTGAGATCGGGAGGAAGTGGCAGCGGTTCCAGCTGGGCATGCTGGAGAAGCACCGGCCGAGTTGCAGCCGCGGGTCGTCCTGCCACTGCCAACTCTGCAAGCCCCCCCAGGGCAGCTGCCCCCGGTCCCCCAGCCACCTGGGGAAGGGGGGGGCCGAGGCGGACTCGAACTCCAGCTGGGAGAACTCCTTGGGCAGCTCCCAGCGGCTGCGTTGCCCCCCCACAGGCAGCAAATCCTATGGCTACCTCCCCGTCCCGACGCAGCCAGAGGGCAAAGAGCTGCTCCCCAAGGCCAGGGGGCCTACGGGCAAGGTGGCAGAGAGCTGCTGTTGAGATCAGACGGGGAGCCGGGAGAGGGGAGCCAAGCTGGGGACTCTGACTGGCATTCCCTGTCTTGGGCGAGGGAGGCAGTTGCTGCACCGCTAGAGTTGGGGGGCTTGGGGGCTGGGGCACAGCCCAGAGGGTCTGCAGGACCAGTGTCCCCGCTCGGCCTGGTAGCCTCTCGGCAGGGGGCAGTTCCCCCGGGTGCGCCCATGGATAAATGGAGTGGGCACGAATGAGTCCACTGTGGTCCCCAGATGCACGTCTCCTTGGGCCTGAGGGGGACGCCTCTGGCCCCCTGGGAATCCACTGCCCTGTTGGGGCCTCCCTGGCTACTGTAGAGCCGGCATAAGGGCCCTGAGCTCCACCCGAAGTGTAGCAGTGGCTCGGGGCCGGCCCAGAGTTCACTGCTCCCTCTGTGGCTATTCTCTGCCCCCAGGGACTATAGGGGGCAGATTGGAGTGCACTGCCACTGTGGTTATTCTCTGCCCCCAGGGACTATAGGAGGGCAGCGAGAGGGTGGGGCTGGAATCCACTGGCCTCTAGGTATTGCGCCCTTGGTTAGAAGATGGAACAGCAGTTAGGTTGCCCTGAGGTCCCCTAACAGAGAATAGGAGCCAGGCAGGGCCTAGTAAGCCCCTCAGAGCTTAAATTCATCTCCAGCCAGTCTCGCCTCAAGTGCTGAGCTGGGGAACCGGGCCTCTGAGGCGCGGCCACCTCTTTGGAACCGTCTGCGGCTCTTGGCCTCGGCGACGTCCTGCAGCAGCAGGTTCCACAGGTTAACTGTATGTGGTATTAAAAAAGCATTGACTTTTGTGGTACGTGTTCCCTTAGCATGTGAGGGGGCTGGAACCTACAAAGCCACAGGGCATTGCCTGCAACTGTACAGGGCTTATAGAGGTGAGTGAGAGGGGAACCTGCATCCCCCAACCAAAGCTAACACGAGTGCAGGGGGCCAGCTACCAGTTTAGCCCAGGATCCTGCCGGACTGGGACAATTGGCTTTTCACACCTGGTGTTCCACCTCCAGCTCTAGCACAAGCATGTGAAGAACCCACATGTGCCTCGCCCCCTCCCACATTGCTCTACCCTACACCAGAGCCTCAGGCAGGGGGTGGAGGGAGTGGAAGAGCCTCCAGAAATTGCTCCTGCGCCCCACCCTCGCCTTTTAAAGAAATAAAATAAAACAGCAGCTCATTGCTACAGCAGCAAAACTGCATTAACAAGGCAGGGCGCTGCGTTCTAGCTCGCCCACGAGGCAGGGGCTGCACGCCTGCATCAGGGTGGGCCCTGCAGGCGTTAACTCCGTGGCTGGGCAGAGGGAGAGTACAAGGACTGCTTCTGGCAGGTGGACAGCTCCTCGCTTAGCTCCAGTGGCAGCGCCTGGGGCTAAGAGAAGGTGAGATCTAGTCCTGCTCTCCAGGGCTATGTCTACACTCGCGGCTTCTTGCGCAAGAATCCGCAGCGCGTCCACACTGCCTGCCTGCTCTTGCGCAAGGAAATTTACAGCACGGCGTGGTAAGAGAGGGCTTCTTGCGCAAGAGCGACACTCTTTTTTAACAGGTATAAGCCCTCTAGCGCCGGAGCTCTTGCGCAAGAGGGCAGTGTGGACGCTCAGCAGGTGTTTCTTGCGCAAGAAAGCCCTATGGCTAAAATGGCCATCAGAGCGTTCTTGCACAAGAGCGTCCACACTGCCATGGATACTCTTGCGCAAAAGCACATCTCCCACATGGCAGTGCGGACGTTTTCTTGAGCAAGAGTTCTTGCACAAGAACCCTGGCGCAAGAAGCCGCCAGTGTAGACATAGCCCAGATGTGGTCCACAGCTGGGCTATGTCTACACTCGCTGCTTCTTGTGCCAGACATATGCAAATGAGGCTCATTTGCATACCTAATGAGCCGCCAATTTTGCAGAAGAGGCTCTCTCGCCAGAAGGAGCGCTCTGCGCTGCCCCTTCTTGCGCAACAAAAACCCTCTTGCGCAATGCAGCTATGCTGATTATTTTCAGACATAACGGGCTTTTCTTGCGCAAGAAGGGGCAGCGTAGAGCGCTCCTTCTGGCGCAAGAGCCTCTTCTGCAAAAATGGCGGCTCATTAGGTATGGAAATAAGGCTCGGCGATATTCCACGCTTAGCCTCGTTTGCATATTTCTGCTGCAAGAAGCCGTAAGTGTAGACATAGCCCTGTAGTACCCAGACTCCCAGCCTTGGCTCATGGGTGTCCCCATGATAGGACAATTTGCCCTGGGATGTGAGATATGCCCCACCATGATGCCCCCCCCACCCCAGAAAGCCAAGTGCAAGGATGTGGTGGCTAGGAGAGTGTCAGAAACTACAGCTCCCAGCATGCCTCTGCTCAGGCCAGAGACTACAGCCCCCAGCATGCCCCGGGTTGGATCAGCGACTACAACCCCCAGCATGCCTCTGGCCGGGCCAGAGACTACAGCTCCCAGCATGCATTACTGCTCCCTTATCTGTGCCAGAGACTACACTTCCCAACATGCCCCTGGCTGGCTCAGAGACCACAGCTCCCAGCATGCATTACTGCTCCCTTATCTGTGCCAGAGACTACACTTCCCAACATGCCCCTGGCTGGCTCAGAGACCACAGCTCCCAGCATGCCCCAGGCCTGGCCAGAGACTACAGCTCCCAGGATGCAATGCGAGGGCGCGGCGGGCGGCCGGCGCGGACCCCGGCTGCGCCTGCGCAATGCAACCCGGAAGTGTTGGGAGGAGGAGCGGCTGGGGGTGGGCAGCGCCTGGCCCCTGCCCAGGGGTAAGAGCTGGGGCGGGGGAGGGGCGATAGGGTTTGGGTCTGTGGGTGGGGGAGGGGCGTGTAGGGTGTGGGGCAGGGGCAAGTGGGGGGGTCGGGTGATGAGGGGGGCTGCTGGGGGGCGGGGTAGAGGAGGGGGATGGGGGGGTTGCTGGGGGCGGGGTAGAGGAGGGGGATGGGGGGGCTGCTGGGGGGCGGGGGAGAGGAGGGGGATGGGGGTGTTGAGTATGAGTTCCCAAGGACTGTGCCATTGAGCATCCGGGCTGCAGCCCCCCCCCTCACTCCCCCCCCCCCCCACGAGTTGGCCATTGGTTCCCATTTGCAGTGCCAGGTGTGAGGGGCTTGTCCCTCCCCTGGCGAGTCCGTATTCACCGCCCGCCAGCCGGAGACATGGCGCTTTTCCGCCTGGTCTGTTTCCCTTGTGAGCGTTTTGGGGCGAGGGCCCTCTGCACAGCACCTTGGGGGGGCCCTGTTCTTGGCTAGACGTTGGGTGCCACAGATGAGTAACGACCAGGATGCATAACAAGGATTCCGTTGTGAAGCTGCATACACAGAACCAGCCCCTCGCTCCAGACCTCAACTAGGATGTGCTCGAGGGAGTTCGGCTTTGGGGAGTGGAAGGGATTGATTGGCCCAGCAATGCTGAGGATCGATTATTTAGCTTGGCTAAATGAAGACTAAGCCCTCGGTCTTACCTACAGCGCATTGTGGACGAAGGGGTCAACCGGGGTGAAGTTCTGTGCGGGATCAGAAGCGAGAGGGCTGGGGGGCCTAGTGGGCAGAGCACGGGGCTAGGACTCAGGATATCTTTGTCTGGCTCTGCCATTGCCCTGCAGGATAATTGTGGGTGAAGTCGCCACCCTCTAGGTACCTTAGTTTCCCATCTGTGAAACAAGGATAATGATTCTACCATCCTTTACGCAACAGCTTGACAACTATTGAAAAGTACCATGTGACAGATAGTGCTTCCCAAGAGGGATGTGAATGATTAGTTGCTCGTACCCCCACTTGCTGCCTCTATCAGAAAGAGGCAGTGGAGGGAGGAAAAGGTGTTTCAAAGAGGCAGCGCTGTGTGGAGCCCGGGGTCTGCTGGCTCCATGCGGCGCTGCCACTTTGAAACGCTGCGGGGAGTACGGGGCCAGCGGGGGACTGCTCGAGTTCCCTGCTGGCCCCGTGCTCCCTCAGGCAGTCGCTACACTTCAAAGGCAGAGGTGCCCTTATCGACTATCCGATTAGCCGATTCATCTAAATTTAACATCCTTAATACCAGCACTGAATTTTCTGAGGCCAGATCCACACACCTGTGTCAATATAGCGGTGTCACTCAGGTGTGAAAAATCCACTGACTGCTACTGCCTCTCCGGGGGTGGATCATAGCTCTCTCCTGTCAGTGTAGGAGTGTCTTCACTAACTTGCTACAGCTGTACAGCTGCAGATTTGCCTGGTTTCAGTGTCCTCGCCTCAGCCAACTGCACAGCCTGCACACCAGTTGTGCAGTTCCCTGGGCTCTGATTGGCTGTGTAAGGTCTGATTTGCATAACAGTGGTGTGGTTGTTTCCCAGAAACTGTGATTTATATAATCCTGGGAGTCTGGACCGTGACCTCAGCTTGCCCATAACAAACATGGCTGCCTCCGCTTCTGGCCACCCACCCATCCCTCTCCGCTTCCTGGCCATATTCCCACAACAAACATGGCACCTCTTGTTTGGCAGTGCACCCTTCCCTCTAACCAGAGAGCACATATAATCCCCCCCCACACACACACACCCTCACCGAGCTGTTGGAGTGGGGAGTGTGAAACAGCGCAGAGGCAGTGCGGTGCAGTGGTTAGCAGAGGGCATATGGCTCCTAGATTCTTTCTGTTCTTTTGTCGCTGGAGACAATGTCAACTTAATTTCTGCTCGTTGAGTTCTCTCTCATCTCCCTGTTTTACCTCCTGACGCCCTTTGCCTGAAAAATACTGCACAGTGCTCAGTCATGTATTGAAAGGGTGGTGGGAGCCACGTTTGGTGGGGACGTACGGCTCACAGGGAAGGGGGTGAGAGGAAAGAAGGCCAGCATAACAACAGGCGGGGGTGTGTGAACCTGGGAACAGCCTTATTCTGGGCTAATCTGCGTCTCCGAGTTTATTCAGCTCGGGGCCTGGTGGTCAACTCATCTCAGTGTCTCAGATATGTTGGCAGTGGTGCAGCCTATGAGCTTGAAAAAGAATCCACAGGCTAGAGATGCCAGAAACAGCCCCTCCACCCCGCCCCATGTGTGCAGGGGAAATTAACGACATTCTTCCATGTAAGGATGTAAGAGTGTCATTGTTTAAATGAGTAACCGATAAACGTGGGCTTATCAGTTACCCAAACGGCTACCTACAGCTCCTGGTCTGGTTCACAAGGAGCTGCCTGCCACCTCATGCTGCAGGGCAGCAGGCAGATGCTGGTACACCCAGGGAGCTGGTTTAAAAGCCTGCTCCCAGTGCACATTGGCTCCCAGGAAGCAGACTCCCATCAAACAGGAGATCAAAAAGGGTAACCCCAGGGCATGCCTACGGGCAGGCTGAATGCAACTGTCATTCACCTACGGAACTCACTGCAGCAGGGTTCTCACCGAGGCAAGGCTCAAGAAAGGAATTAGGCATCTACGGGTAAGGAAAGCACCCACTATCTGATTAGTCAGTTGAACAGTAGACGAGGGCTTTGCCTCTTCCTGAGCCAATTAGGAGAGATGGTGGCAGGCAGGAGCCGGTGCATGCCAGGAGCCAGCTTTTAAGCCAGCTCCTGGGGATCTGGCTGCCACCCTGCTTGTCACCATCTAACTTTCAGCGGTTACACAGTTAGCTTCCGGAGCACCAGTGGGTTGAGTAAGCCTTCCGCAAACAAATCAGAAGATCTCGCCGCGTTCCCAGCACCCGGCTTGTATTTTGGACTTGGCTGTGTTCTGGCTGAGACCTGAGTAGATTTGAGGGCGTTTCTGAGCAGGAAGCAGTTGAGCAAACCGGGTTTTCTCACTGGAGGCGAGGGTTTGTAGGTGCGCCGACTTCCTGCTTTGGCCTGTGGCTCGTGAGGTTGGCTGGAAAACGAGAGGCTAATGTGCTGGCCAGAAAAGCTCTGGAGAAGAGCTGGCCCAAACTGGGAAGCTGCTGCTCAGCTGGAGGAAGGAGACTGTCCAAACAGCTACTGGCATTTGGTCTGCTTCCTTGCCCTTGACCATCCTCAGCCAGGCCTGGCCAGCCTCTTGCAAGGCAGGTATTACCCCCTGTTATGGATGGGGAAACTGAGGGTCAGAGAGGGGAAAGGGGTCTCCTAGGAGGAATTGATGCCACAGCTGGGAGCTGAATCCAGCTTGGTTCTCTGGACATTTGTGCACCATTGGTGGTTCCAGGTCAGTTCAGATTCCAGCAGTCGCCTCTCCTCATTGGCTCAGGAAGGGACAAAGCTCTCCCCTACTGTTCATCTGAGCAATCAGATAGGGGGTGCTTTCCTTACCCATAAATGCCTAATTCCTTTCTTGAGCCTTGCCTCGGTGAGAATCCTGCTGCTGTGAGTTCCGTAGGTGGTTGTGTTCAGCCTGCTCATAGGCATGGCCTGGGGTTACCCTTTTTGAGCTCCTGTCTGATGCCACCCCTCTGCTCTCCAGCCCGGGAGCGCGCGGCAGCGGATGAGGCATGTGGGCGCGTGCATGAAAGGGGTTGAGGGTTTGTAAATGTCAAATTCCTGCCTATGCCCTATGAAGCAGTTGTCACTGGTCAGGAAAGGCTGCTGCTGGGCATCGCAAGCCCAGCCCAGAGTCACAGCAGCAGCTGCTGCCCAACGGCTGTGCTGGAAGGGAGCTAATCGAAGCTCTGAGACGCTTGTGCTGGGTGGTGTCACAAAATACCACAATATCTGTCCCTGTGGGACTTACAACACCCTCTTCATCAGGGCAGCTGGCCGATTCCGGCTAGGGGTTGTCCGAAGGGCTGCGTTTGGGTGGAGACGAGGCTTGGAAACCGCAGCAAACCACACCTCTCCCGCTGCATCCCTGCGGTCAGCAGCCCTCCGGAGAAGCAGCCAGATGCTGCAGCAAGGGGGACTCTGGGAATTCTTTGTGTGCTGGAACTTGTGGTGGGGGGGGGGGGGGGGGAGAGAGACTGGGTCTGAGACTGGGATGCTGGGGCAGCTCCCTGCTGGATCTGACTTTGCAGCTGGCGACAGGTGTTGGCAGCCAGATGTGGTCATGGGGGGAGGGGGTGCTGCGGAGTGGGGGTGCAGAGCAGGGCTGGTAAATCCCCCTCTGTACTCGGGCCAGGCCTGCGGCGAGTGTTTCCATGCTGAGGCTTAGCTCTCCAGAGCAGATGGCTGTAGCTTTGCCTGTGTACCAGGGGCTGCAGTCCCTTTAAATGCAGCTTGTCAATCAGGGCAGAGGCAAGGGAGTGTCTCAAATTGGCAACTTTCTTGCAGAAGCGAAACAGAAGGCAAGAGAGGCTGATGGTACCAGAGTAGCTTAAAGGGGCGCCCCACAACTGACTGGCCTGGTCTGTGCCCTCCTGAGGCTCCTCACGTCCAGAGCCTTTTGGGAGGGGGGGGGGGGGCAGGCTAGTAGATTTTGTGTTCTCCAGTCCCACAGGGGAACTGGAGTGCAGTGCAGGCTCCTCAGTGCTTGGGGGGGGGCGGAGCCAGGCAAGTTGGGGGCCACATCTGGCCCCCAGGTTCCCCTCCCCTGCTTTAGGGTATTGTTTGCTGCCCGTGTAGAGGCCTCTTGTTCTTAGCTGTTGCTGTGGTCTGAGTGCCACTGCATGGGACAGTGAGCGACACTAGGCGTGTGGGTTATACCAGCACTCACCCACCTGCTCCTCTGCCTTTCCTTGTGCGTCTCTGGCTTGCTTCCTGGTGCTTTGCAGTGGCCCTGGGCTTCAGGCAGCCAGCATCTGGCTGCTGTGTGGCTCCGGGGAAGGTGTGTGGCCTTTGGGTGAGTTTTGATGGACAGATCCCCAGACCTACCCTGCCCGGAAGCGAAGCCGTGCAAAGTCCCACATTCGCAGGCATCACCCCTGTCAAGCTGGCCTGGCCACAACTTCTTCAGGCAGGAGTCACTTTGGAGCCTCAGAGACGAGGCTGAGGGGGGGACAGTGGAGGCCTGGAATGGGGGCAGATCTTGCCTCTGCTGTGGTGACCTCATTGGAGGGATGGCCAGAGACTGTGCTACCCCACAGAGACCTGGACCTGGCCTTTTGGAGGCCTCCCCGCCCCAAAGGGGATATTTCTGCTGCTGGCTCCGGGAGATCAAGTGGGGAAGCCCTGAGTTTACAGAGCTAAAGGTTCAGGGTCGAGGAGTCCAGCGCTGCTGGGTACCCCCACGCAGCTGAGATTCGTTCAGAGGCTCAGTTGGTGGATCAAGGGCCCCATGGTGATAGTGTAAAGGAGGTGGGGCCAGCCTGGAGGCCAAGGAGTGAGTCTGCTGCCCCAGAAAGGCCTAGGAAGGGAAGGACCCCCACCCCCACCCCCCAGCTGGCATAATGGGCTGGAGGATTCCCTGGTGCTTGGAGACTTTCCAAGAGCTGGGGTGGGTCTGGTTCTAGCTCACCCAGAAATATCCCCCGGGGGGGGGGTCTCTGCTGGGGGTTATGCAGGGGGGAGGCTGGCTCGGAGGGGGGGGGGCGAAGCGAACCAGGAGCTCCAGGGCTTTTGGGCCCTGTGCACCTGTCGGGGGAGGCTCTGGCCTTTGGCCCCCTGAGCTTCAGGCTCTGCCCCGACCCACAGCAGGAGGCAAGAGTTGAGAGAGGCTGCTCCAGGTCCCTAGGCCCCCAGCAGGGCAGTCTGCGGCTCCCAGCTGCCAGGGCAGCGCAAGGTGCGCGGCTGCGCTTGCGGCCGGGGCTGGGAACACCGCGACGCTCCCTCCGCGGGCAGCCCCTGGGTAGGCTGAGGTTCGCCTGTCATCCATATATGGGCATGCCCCAAACTCGGCCTTCTGATTGGCTGCCTGCCCCATGCATATGTCTGTCAACAAATGGCTGGAGCGGGCCGGGGGGGTCCGGGATCAAAGGCCCCTATTGTAGTGTAGGGACCGGCGGGCCCGAGGAATGGGGACGCGGCCCCTTTAAGGACCAGGTGCCCCCGGCAGCCGGAGGGGGGGGCCGATGCGGGGGCGGCCCGGCCCTGGGTGGCTCCGGTGTCGATCCCCCGCCCCCCCCCAGCTGCTCTGCAACCGGTGGCTGCAGGGCCCGGGCGCGGATCGGGGCCCCCCGCCTGCGGGGCTCGGGTAAGGCAGCCGGGCTGGGCGGGGGGAGGGGCTGGGCGTGTTGGGGGGCGAGCCAAGGGCGCCCCCTCCGGCCAAGCGGGGCGCCCCGGGCCAGGGGAAGGTCGCGCCGCCCTTACAGCGGCGGACCCTGGGACACTGAACCCTGCCGGGGCTGCAGGTGCGAGGGGGAAACTGAGGCACGGGGAGACCCAAGTGACTTGCCCAAGGTGGCCGGGGTTGGCTCCCAGGGCTGAGCTGGCCGTGGGGGTGGGGATTATTATTTAGCTCCGTGGGGAAGCCGAGCCAGGCAGCGCTGGATGGCTGGCCTGGGCCCGACATTTGGGTTGGGTTTCTTCCCGAGTTCTGGCGCGGAGCACCCGAGCCGCTTGTTTTAATTTCAGAGGGGACCCCACATCTTCTCCAGCTCCCGTGAATGGGGAGGGGGGGATGCCGCCTGGGGTGGGGCGGGCAGGTGCAGCAACTGGCCCCTCTGCCTGCGGAAAACGAGGCAGCTTGGGAAAAGCGAGGGGGTGGGCAGGCGAAGGGGTATCCTCACCCCCCACCCCCAAACCGCTGTCCTGAGGGAGCGAAAGGGCTCAGCAGATAAGGCAGGTTTGGGGTCTGTGCGTGGTGCAAGTAACACCCCCCACCCCCTCCCCGAAGGGCATGTGGGGTGTTTTGTGCTCTTGTCCCCCCCCCTTGCTTGAGTGCAGGGGGGGGTAGCTAGAGGACTTAGCTTCCCGCTTCCCTGCCCTGCGTCTTCAGACCAAAGCCAGCTCTGCCCTGAGCCACTCCGAGACTGCCCCGGGGGCTGGTTATCATGCCCTTGCTGCTTGGGTTTGTCTGGTGCTGGCGGTGCCCAGGACTTGCCCCACGGCTCTGATCCGATACGGGGCAGCACCTGTCTCTCTTGCAAAGGGCGCAGCCCCTGATGGAAAGCTGGCTGCGTGCCCTTGGGCTCCTGTTGTGGCCCGGGGGCGGGCATGCCTGGGAGCCCTCAGCATAACAACAACTAGAACCCCGTCCTCATGTTACAGATGGGGAAACTGAGGCACGGAGGGGCAGTGATGTGCTAAGAGTCAGGGCAGAGCTGAGAACAGAATCCAGGTGCCATCCACTGGGGCACGTCCCTGGCCTGGGATGTTGGGGGTGCCTGCTTTTAAATACCCCTCTGACATCTCCTTTTAATATCAGCTCCCTGCTGCCCTCTCCAGCCCACGCCCACGGCTGTCAATTCTGCCAGGATTTCTGCCCCCGCCGATGTTCCCTCTCGTTTTTTCCATCCATGCCCGTAATAAATTTTGTTCTATGCACTCAAGCAAGTGCAAATGTGCACCCCACGGCTTTGCCTGGCAGGCTGGGTGTCTGTCTTGCTGGCAGTGTTGCCCACCGCACAGGGAGGAGTTTAACTGGCCGTCTCAGAGCCTTGCATGCGCCATGCTTGACTGGCCCCGGCTCCTGCGAGGGCCCCTGGCAGCTACCCCTTGAGCCCTCTGAGCTTGGAAGAGGAGCCTGCTGCTCTGTCCCCTAGCTCCTGTGACGCTCCCAACCCGTGGAGCAAGACTTGTGCCAAAGGCTGGTTGCTTTTTCTCCCTTCTGCCCCTCCCTAGCAGGGGCAGGGCAGCGAAACTGAGCGTATAGTGAAAGGAGGCTGGGAGTTGCCCGATGAGCTTGCGGAACTCATTGCCACATGATGCTGCGGAAGCCAAGCGTTCGATTGGCTCCCAACGGGCACGGCCCACGGAGGCTTGCTAGGCTCTAGGTGCATGTTTCGGCGAGATTGGAACTGACCATTAACTGATGGGGGCAGCTATTCTTGCACCTTCTCCTGTGGCAGCCGGTTGGAGCCGGGATACCAGGGCAGATGGGCTCCTGGTCTGATGAATTCTTTTACGCATCTCTAGCCCTGCTGGCCTAGGGAGGCGGGTCTGTGCCCAGTGTGTCTCCCAGAAATTCCTTCTGCTGCCCAGGGGGCGAATGTGCCAGTTGCTTCTGCAACCACCGCCTGGAGAGGTAGCAGAAGTGGAGGCTTCAACCTGCCTCTCGTCCCCACTTGCCATGGCTCCCCCAGAGGTACGAGAAGACCGTCAGGGGAGAGCTCTTCTAGTCCTGTTTGGCAGCTTCATTGTCCTAGAGCTGGAGTGAGGAACCTCAGGCCCCGGGGGCCGGATGCGGCCCTCGGCATGTCTGGATCCGGCCCCTGAGGCTCAGGGCCCAGCCCCAACACTGGGGAGCCCCTGCTGGCCCCTTGGGGGCTGGTGCACACAAAATCTCCTAGGCTGCCCCCCCCCCCCCAGGCTGTGGTGTGCAAGGGGAATGTGGGGACTGTTTTTCTCCTTCTCGGTCGGGGGTGTTGCGTGCGGCCCTCAACTGATTTTCCTGTGGGTCGGTGGCCCCCAACCCAAAGCTGGGAGACACAGGGAGACGTAGCGGGCCTGGGGAAAGTGCTGCGTGCGGGTGCCTATCCCCGAGCTGGGACTGGTTCACACAGGCTGGATTCCCCAGGGTCCTGATCCCATGGGGGAGAGCAGCAGGCCAGGCCAGCTGCGGCCCTTCAAAGACCTTTCTTTGGGTTAATGAATTGACTGAGGACTGCATGCTGGCTCCCCCCCCACCCACCCCCCCCCCCGCCAAATGATGGCAGAATGGTTCCCCCCACTCCCGGCCACGTCCGGTCCCAGGGCTTTGACCCCATGGCCGTGTTGGCCACCTGGGGCCTGCCTGGTGGCTTGATGGGATATCAGAGCCGTACTTTGCCACCCCTTCCTGGCAACTCCCCTTCCCTTCTGCTGGTAAATGACTCGGGATGGTCCTTGGCCCTGAATTGGGAGGGGAGCGGGGGAAGGCCGGGGCACTGTACGCTGCCACCGGCGCCTTGGTGCAAATCGGGCACGGAACAGGCTCCGGAACGCCCCCAGCTGGGGCACTGAGTCTGCTTTTCCACACTGCCACAGGCTCCTCTCGGAGAGGGACCAGGATGGGGGGAGCTGCTTTCCCGATCACCGGCTGGCTCGGGACCACAGAACGCGTTCCCTCTCTGGGAGAGGCGGAAATCGCACGAGCTGCAGAGTAGCTGGGGCGTCTCCCATCTGTCGGGCAGGGATCGGTTGTGCAGAGACCGGCCTGGGGACAACGTGCTCGCCAGCTTGTCCTGCAGCCCCACGCCCTGGCCAGCCCCCCTTCGGCCCTCGCCCGTCTAGCTTCTCTGGCCGGCGAGCCTGGCGCTGAAGTGGGATGGAGGGACGGGGGGATTGGAGTAGGAGCAGCGAGGTTGTTTTCCTTTGGGTTTGGTCCTGTGGCCACTGCCGTGGGGATCCGGTTCTGGGCACCACGTTTCAGGGAAGAGGTGGAGAAATCGGAGAAGGTTCAGAGAAGAGCAACAGAAGTGATGAACGCTCTAGGAGACATGCCCTAGGAGGGGAGGCTGAAAGAACTGGGCTTGTTTAGTTTGGAAAAGAGAAGACTTAGAGGGGACATGAGAGCGGTTTTCAAGGACCTAAAAGGGCGTCACAAGGAGGAGGGAGAAAACTTGTTCTCCTTGGCGTCTGAGGCTAGAACAAGAAGCAATGGGCTTAAACTGCAGCAAGGGAGGTTGAGGTTGGACATTAGGAAAAACTTCCCACCTGGCAGGGTGGTGAAACACTGGAATAAATTGCCTAGGGAGGTTGTGGAATCTCCATCACTGGAGATATTTAAGAGCAGGTTGGTCAGGGATGATCTAGACGGTGCTTGGTCCTGCCGTGGGCAGGGGGCTGGACTCGATGGCCTCTCGAGGTCCCTTCTAGTTCGAAGATCTACTGGAGAGGGGTCAGGGAAGAGCTACAAGAATGGCTGAAGGCTTAGAAACCTGCTTTGGAGAGATTCCCACAGCGCCGTCTCTTTAACAAAGAGCGGGTTTGGGGCAGGGGAGCTGTTGCCGGAACACCCTGGTCTAGGGAACCGGAGGATCCGCTGTAAGAACCGGGCCCGTTGGGATCCAGGAGCTTGCGGGCGATGGAGCTCCTGGCTCTTTCCTTAGTTGGCTCCGTACAGAAGCAATGCTTTGCGGCCCACGATGCTGATCCTGGGTTTCCCTAAGGCGCTAGGATACGCTGCTGCTGCATAGGGTGCAAAAAACTTGGGGAGTGGGGAATGTTCCCTCTGATCTTTTCCATCCATGTGCAGATTTTGTGCGGAATAAATGTTTGATGTGCACCAAGGCGTAGAAACCAAAAAACCACCCCAGTGGCGGGCGGTCTGCTAAACAGCTGAGAGACATCTGACTGCCTCCTTAGGGACCGCTCAAGTGCACGGCTTACAGGGGACACTGCTGAGGCAGCCCCCACTTCCCCCCGGCTTCCCTGCCCCATTGCTCTTCAAGGCTTGACAGGGATAGGGCCCTTCCCGAACCCCATGTCGTCAGGGTCCTCGGGTTTGCTGCTGTTCTGCCTCGGGTGCTATACCCCCCAATCCCCCCGGGCAGCGACTGATCCCGTTTTGTTCTTAGCTTTGGTGGTGTCCAGTGGCAGAGAGTTCCACAGGTTCGTGTATTGTATTCCCTCTCACCCGTAGGAGCTTGCTGTCTGTCCTTTTGGCTGGCGGTCCTGCCTGCTTGTCCCAGGACATGGGGCGAAGGGACGCACCCAATTCGCTTTCCCGGCTGTGCTCCATCCCCTCTCAAAAGGGGGTGATCGCCAGTGCCCCCCCCCCGCTGTGGGGCCACCGGAAGGACAGGGGGGTCAGCAATGGGTTGGTGCTGGAAGGCTCCCCTCCTGCCCAGGGAGAGGTGACCACCCCAGGCTGGCAGAGCACGACAGGTTCCCGCAGCCTTGCTGATCGACGTGTCTCTCTCCCTCCCCAGGTGGCTCCGAGCCGGTGACGACCTCGGGGGCCGGCGCCAGAGCGCCATGAGCTAGGGGGGCCCGGCCTGCGCCGTGCGCCCGTGATGGAGCAAAACGCCTTCCCGCACGTCCAGCTCTGGTGCCCCCGGCCCTTCGGCACCTACTCCCAGAACAAGCCCTGCAGCGGGGGCGGTCCGGTGAAGAAGGCCTTTGGGGACTTCGCCTGCAGGACCAAGGAAGGGGAGGGCAGTGGGGAGGCCTGCTCCGAGAACACCCCGCCTGCCCCGGCCCCGCCACCTCCCCCGGCCCCCCCCAGCCCCAGCCAGGGGGAGGAGGGCCGGGTGCTACTAGACACCTGGTACGTCATCAAACCGGGCAACACAAAAGAGAAGATCGCCTTCTTCGTGGCCCACCAGTGCAGCAGCGCCAGCCGCGCCAGCGCCATGAAGGTCAAAGGGAAGTGGGGGAGCGACAGCTCCAAGGCCAAGCGCCGCCGGCGCTCCCACGACCCCAGCAGGGGCAAGCCGGGCCCGGGGAAGGAGAAGGACAGCAGCAAGGAGGCGGAGGACGTGTTCCTGTGCCCCGAGGCCCCCGCCGAGCCGGCCGGTGACACGGACCTGCTGTCCGTGGCCGAGATGGTGGCCCTGGTGGAGCAGCGGACGGCGCTGGCGCTGCAGAGCTACTCGCGGCCTGGCCCCGGCGGGGCGCCCGTCGCCCCGGCCCCCCCCGTGGTCTTCCTGGCCACGGAGCAGGAGAAGAAGGCGGCGGGCGGCGGGGAAGGCCCCGACTGCAGCCGGGTGGCCGAGGCGGTGGCCCATTTCGAGTCGCAGCAGCAGGAGCGGGGCGCGCTGCGGCCGAACGGGCTGTGCCGCGAGTCGGCCGAGTGCGTGGCCAATGCCCAGCACAGCCCCGGCGAGGTGCGCATCGCCTTCCGCATCTCCAGCAGCCGGGACCCCCGCTCGCCCCCCGAGGCGGGCGCCGGCACCCGCCCCAACTGCATGTTCATGAGCTGCGGGGCCGGGGGCGCGCCCGCCAGCGCCAAGGACAAGATCACCTGCGACCTCTACCAGCTGATCAGCCCCTCCCGCGACGCCCTGCCCAACAACGTGGACTTCCTGCTGTCCAGCGCCGCGCCCAAGGGCGATGGGGCCGGCGAGCCGCCCGACGTGGAGATGAGCTGTGGCGAGAGCCAAGCCTTGCCGGGCAAGCTGGAGGCCGGGCCGGACGGCAGGGCCGGGGAGAAGCTGGGGGGGCCGGCGGCCGCGCCCCGGGACTGTGTGGCCGGCTTCCACGTGGACGTGGTGGTGACGGGCGTGGTGGATCAGTGCGTCTTCTTCGGCAAGGACAGCACCAAGAACATGAAGGAGGAGACGGTGTGTCTGACGGTGGGGACCCCCACCCCGGACGGGCTGTGCTCCACCTGCGAGGACCCGCCCCCTGGCCAGCTCTTCTTCCTCCACGCCCCCAGGCCCGAGGACACCCGCGAGGCCACTGGCTCTCTCCTGGACAGCAAGAACAACACCTGCGACGGGGGCGCGGATTGGCCGGACGGGCCCGGGCTGGAGCCGGCCAGCTCGGACACCTCGCTCTGCCGCCTGTACCGGCACGTCTCCCACGACTTCCTGGAGATCCGCTTCAAGATCCAGCGCCTGCTGGAGCCCCGGCAGTACATGCTGCTGCTCCCCGAGCACATCATGGTGAAGATCTTCAGTTACCTCCCCACCCAGTCGCTGGCCGCCTTGAAATGCTCCTGCCACTACTTCAAGTCCATCATCGAGACCTTCGGCGTGCAGGCCACGGACTCCCGCTGGAACCAGGACCCGCTGTACCGGGACGACCCCTGTAAGCAGTGCAAGAAGCGGTACGAGAAGGGGGACGTGTCGCTGTGCCGCTGGCACCCCAAGCCCTACCACCACGACCTGCCTTACGGACGCTCCTACTGGATGTGCTGCCGGCGCACGGACAGAGACACGCCGGGCTGCCGGGTGGGGCTGCACGACAACCACTGGGTGCTGCCCTGCGACATGCTGAGGGACCGAGCGGCCAGGCGGGAGGACGGGAGGTGAGGGGGGCGGGGGGCAGAGGCGGGGGCCTGCGAGGCCGCGTGTGTGTGTGTGTGTGTGTGTGTGTGTGTGTGTGTGTGTGTGTGTGTGTGTGTGTGTGTGTGTGGTTTGGTTTGGTTTGGTTTGGTTCGAGTGCCTGGTTGTCTGGGGCCGATCGGAACGGAACGGCAGTCCCCTGCCCGAAGAAATTGACTCGCCCACGTGCAAAGCTCTATGGGGCCCGATCGCCGGCTCCCCCCATCACCCGCCTTCCTCAGGCGGGAGCCGTGGTGTGCGCCGGCCTTGCAGCGTGCTGGTGGCTCGGGGGGGACCGACTGGGACGTCTGCCTACGCCCGTATCTGGCCCCTCTTCCGCCGCTCATCCCCGGGGGTGACCCCTGGTAAGTGAGGGCTGGTGGGTTTGCCCCCATTCTCCTCCTCCAGCCCCCTTTTCCGGAGCAGAGCCTGGCGGTGGGCGGGAGCGTTGCCGCGGAGCTCAGATCGGCCTCTCCGAGAGAGGGCGCTGTGCTCCTGGCCTGCCCAGGGGCCCGTTTCCCACCCGCATCGCTGGCGCCGGCACGGAGCAGGGGCGAGAGGCAGGCAGGCGGGCCTGGCGCTGCGCGGGAGACCTTGGCAAGCCAGGACTGGGCAGGCCTTGCCCACGCCTGCTTTGTTGCCGCCCACAGCCGGCCGCAACTTAACAGGGTCCTAGCAAGCGGGGCCGGGCGTTGGGGGTGGGCACGACTGGGCTTGTCTCCATTTCAAGGGTGCTCAGCGCCTCCCCGCTGCGTTGGCGGCTCCAAGCCCGGCGCTCCCCACTGCGTGGTCCCCCCCAGCCCTTCTCCAGCGGCTCACAGCGGCCAGGGACTGGTGGGGGGGGGTCCCTCGCCCTCTCTGGTGTCCCTCCCACCCCCGTCCCTGCCTACATGCGGCAGCTTCTCCGGAGCCGAGGGCCCTGCTTCAGTTTGTGGCTGCCAGTCTGCGGGGGCTGCGGCTACAGGCCATCGCCTGGTCCCTCCCCTTCTAGCCGCATTGCCTGGGGGGGGTTCAGCAGGGCCTGGCCCCGATCCTATCGGCCGACATCACTGTTTTGGGGTCCAGCTCTGTAGCTCCAACCCGCTTCTGCACTGGTGGGGAAAGGGACCCAGCTCGCCCCACCCCAGGCTACAGCGTGACCCAGAGGTAGCCCAGAGGCGTTTCCGATGGGCCCTGCCGCCGGCTGGAGGTCGGCCGGGGCCTGTTGGCTTCACTGGGGCCCTCAGCCTGTGCCTGGAACTGGGGCAAACAGCTATGGCGGCCTTCACCCTGCCCCTTCGCCCTCCACACGGCCTTATCCCCCATCCAGCCTCTGGCAGCCGGCAGTGTGATGCCACCAGCGGGTCCAGGGGCATTTCTCCCCCGGCTACCGACTGTTCCTGGCCGTCCTTTTCGCAGCCTTTTCATTTGAACCCATAAACTCCCCCCCCCCTTCCGCCACCACAAGTTGCCTTGAAATCGTCTTTCCTGGTCCCCCGGTTCACACTCTAGTAGGGTCCGTCTACGCTTGCTCCCTAGTTCCAACTACGGCTGCAAAAGTAGGCGACCGAACTTGCTAATGAAACGGGGATTTGAATATCGCGCGCGTCATTAGCATGATCTTGCCTGCGCGTTACTCTGATCGCCAGCTGATTCGAACCAGGAAGTGCGCTCCGGGCCTCATTTTTTGAGGAGTAACGTGAGTTCGAACCAAGGGGTTTGATTCACACTAACGCGGCCCGGAGCGCACTTCCTGGTTCGAATCAGCTGGCAATCGGAACAGCGCGGGCGAGATCATGCTAATGAAGCGCGGGATATTTAAATCCCCGCTTCATTAGCAATGTCAGTCGCCTACATTTGCATCCCTAGTTCGAACTAGGATGCGAGTATAGACGGACCCGTATAGTGGGGCCGGCGCCGGGTCTCGTATCGCTGAGCCCCCGTGGGCTAGGGCTGCGCCTCAGGCCCCAGCTAATATGCTCCCAAATCGGGGAGGGTCTCCCCCACCTTCCCCCCCCCCCCGTGCCCCAAGGAAGCCGCCAGCCCGTGGTGCTCTGGTCCTCCAGGTGCTGATCCGGTTTGGGGTCCCCCTGCACGGGCCCGGCGCCGCCTGGTATTTATACGCCTGTCTCTGCATGTGTGACATTTCAAATGACTGTTGAGTGGAAAACAAATTAAACGGCAGAAAAACCGACCGGGGGGAGCGTGTGTGACTTTTCTTTCTCGCTCATGGTTGGTCTCGGCCCTCGGCGCAAAGGGGCTTGTGGAAGTTGGGGCGCTCGCTTCCCATACTTTGCTGTGCGAACGGCCGTCCCGCCGGACCCAATCAACCCCGTCCCTCTGCCGCCCAACCGGGTGCCGTGAAAGGCTGGCTGTGCGTTTCCCATCGGCTCGCCTGCCTTTCCCTGGGATCGTTCCTCAGAGCGGGCTCCGCTGCCCCGTTCACGTGCTAGTGGCATTGAGGGCTGCCTCTGGGGTAGCCCCATTGAAACGAAATGGGCAAACCAGCCGTTTGACCCCCCGTGTCCGGCTCGCTGCAAATTCAGGCAGGCACCTGCCTCACGTTTGGGTCACGGGTGGGAGGAGCAGCTAGAGCCAAAGAAATAAAGTGAGACGCAAGAGGGGGACAGGCGGGAAACTTTCTAAGAACGAACAACAGAATTTTTGCCAAAATTTGCCATGGGAATGTTGGAACTGTGGGGGGGGGGGGGGGGGGAGTTAAAATATTGCAATCGGGCTTCCCTGCTGCAGTGCCTCATGGGAGTTGTAGTTTGGATGTGTCACCTTGTCACTGGGAACCCTGGCTTTCCAGATGCACCTTGCACGCTGCTCAGGTCTACGCTGCACCCGGAGCTGAAATAAGCAACCCAGTTTGAGCGCCGCAAATGGCCTCGCTTATTTCGAAACAGCTTCTTCCGTACGTTTCGAAAGAACCCGCGGTTCCGAAACGACCCTTCTTCCACGTGGAACGAGGTTTGCGGGGACGTCGGAATGGCGCGCCCGTTGTACTTCGAAATAACGGGATGCTGTGAAGACGCAGGAGAGCTATTTCAGACCCTCCGGTATCCCGAAATAACGCCGCAGTGTCGACGTAGCCAGAGAGGGGCTGCTGAAGTTGGAAAGTCCAGCCTGTAAAAGGTAACGGGCTTATTGGCGGGGTTAAAGTTGGGGGGGATCTTTTTTGAATCTAAGCTGTCTGCTGGAAGCAGCTAGCTGCCTTTTGTGAATAATTTTGTTAACAGCCCAGTTTTTTGTCCAAAAAGTGGGGGTGGTAATTTGTGGCCACATTGAGGGCTGTCTCTGCCCCCCAGTCTGGCTAGACTTTCCCTTCCTCTGCACTCTAGGAAATACCCACATCCACATTTTATGGTGGCAAGATTTGGCTGGGTCCCTGGGGTGATTATGGGAAGGTGGAGGACTCGCAGTGCTTGTCCGGAGCTAGCCTGCCACCCCCACTGCTGGGCATGAGTTGTGCTAATGCAGATGTCAGCCCTGCTGCGCTGTGGATGAGAGATGAATGAGGCGCAATGCTCCGGTTCTAGCTCGATCAATAACTCTGCAGTGAAGAGATGTGTGCGCATTCCTAGCAGGCATGGTGCTAGGTACGTGCCACCCGCCCTCCTAACTTTCCGCCTGTGTTGAGGGGCACTACAATTTAAAGGCGACCAAGTCAAAACTGATTTAAGCCAGGTTGCTTCCCATGCTGCTCCACTGACTGGTGGAACTCCCTGCTGCATGATGCTACAGAGGCCCAAGAGTTGAGAGAGCTTCTGGAAAGGACTGTGTGCTGCTATGGCTAACAAGCCTCTCAAGCAAATGCTGAACAAGTCCCGGAAGGTCTCCTCATGTCAAAAAAGATATTTTGGCCTTGGAAAGGGTTCAGAAAAGGGCAACTAAAATGATTAGAGGTTTGGAACGGGTCCCATATGAGGAGAGGTTAAAGCGACTGGGACTTTTCAGTTTAGAAAAGAGGAGACTGAGGGGGGATATGATAGAGGTCTATAAAATCATGAGTGGTGTGGAGAGGGCCGATAAAGAAAAGTTATTTATTAGTTCCCTAAATAGAAGAACTAGAGGACACCAAATGAAATTAATGGGGAGCAGGTTTAAAACTAATAAAAGAAAGTTCTTCACACAGCGTGTAGTCAACCTGTGGAACTCCTTGCCAGAGGAGGCTGTGAAGGCTAGGACTATAATAGAGTTTAAAGAGAAGCTAGAGAATTTCATGGAGGTTAGGTCCATAAAAGACTATTAGCCAGGGGATAAAATGGTGTCCCTGGCCTCTGTTTGTCAGAGGCTGGAGAGGGATGGCAGGAGACAAATCACTTGATCATTGTCTTCGGTCCACCCTCTCTGGGGCACCTGGTGCTGGCCACTGTCAGTAGACAGGATACTGGGCTAGATGGACCTTTGGTCTGACCCAATACGGCCGTTCTTATGTTCTTATGTAAGGACTGTGAACCAGCCTGCTTCTGGGCAGGAGGGAATTCGCCGAGGGTAGGTTATCCACTAATGATCCTTCCACAGGGATATGTGCACCCTCCTCTGGCACTAGTCACCAATGTTCCCTCTAATTTTTTCCATCTGGGTGTGGAATATATTTTATGTGCACCAAGGCACATGCCGATGTGCACCACCAGCGGTGGGAGTCCGTGGGTGCTCGTTAATCAGTTGGATCTCTCCTGAGAAGCCACTCAAGTACTCAGCTTATAGGGAACACTGCTGACCATTGGGTGGCCCCGCTCACCTGCGGGAATGGCTCACCTTGGTGGCTGGGAGCACAGGGCCTGCGGCCTGCCTTCCTGCACCCCCTCTCTGGTCCTACTTCCCCAGCTTGATGCCCAGCAGTTGCTTTACCAAGCTGGTGGGGGTGGACAGGGCTTGGAGGGAGAGCCGCCTGGAGTTTGGGCTTAGCAGAGAGAAAGGGAAGAGGGTGACTTGCTCCCGGTCCGGAAGAACCTACCTGAGGATCAAAACTTTGCTCCTGGCCACGCAAAGGACGTACCTCAGGGCTGGAAGGTGCCGCCGGAGGAACTGCGAGTGGAATTTCGTAACAGGTAAGGGGCCGTCTGTAAACCATGTAACCTTGGGCGACTGATTTCTCCAAAGCCCCCTTCTAACACGGAAACAACCGGGCAAAACTAAGGAGTCCGTCCTAGGGGTTAGGTAACGCACGGACCGCTCCTAATGAACAAGTTGCGCAGTTTCCTCTGGTGCATAGGGGAGTCATGGCAGCTTTGAAATCAGGGCTGGGTTTCTACCAGCTCTGCCTTAGGAACAGATCTCTGGCCCGTGCTATCCAGCAAGGCTGGATCCCAGCTAGCAGATCTCTGGCCCGTGCTATCCTGCAAGTCAGTCACGCTTGTCCCAGCTAGCAGAGCCGGTCTTAGGGGCGGGTGAGCCAGGTGGCCTTAGAGCCATCTCCGGGCTCCCCCGGGCTGGTAATGTGCTTTAGGTAACCACCCTCGTGTCCAGAAGTCTCAGGGGGAGCCGTGTTAGTCTGCAACTGAAAAACCGTAAACAGCCAATGGTCCTCGGGGATGTTAAAATTAGATTAATCATCTGATCGAATCGTCGATGGAATTTCCATGGACAATCTGATGAGTCGATAAGGGGCGCTTCCCCTTTGAAAAGTAGCAAGAGTCCGCCCGGCTGTTGCTACCTTTCAAAGGGGGAATACTCTGAGTCCCCCACTGCCCCGGGCTCCACACGGCTCTACGGCTTTGAAATGTACAAGAGCCCCAGTGGAATGCCACCACTGCGCCCCCTGCTTCCTCTCACGGAGCTGGAGCTGGGGGGGGGGGACCGGCTTTTAAGCCAGCTCCCCCCCAGCACTCCCTCCTCTCCCCCCCCTTTGCTGCCTCTTTCTGATAGAGGCAGCAAGGGGGAGAAGCGACGAGTCGCCCAGTGTGTCGATTAGTCGCTTACATCCCAAACGGTCCTGCAGCACCTTATGGACGGTATCGTGAGCTTTCGTGGGCACAACCCACTTCTTCAGATGACTGGAGCAAGGGGTCCAGAGGGACAAGTAAATTGCAGAAAAAGAGGGGACGGGGAGGGAAAGAGAAGGTGGAAAAAATCTTGTCCATGTTACATGAGGCTACTAGAGTGGGCTGTAAGTGCCCGATACTTGGCTTTGGATGTCACGAGGGGGTGGACTGGATCTTTGTTCAACTTTGATTAAAGGTGTCATATTGCAAATGAAGGCAAGTTGGGCAGTTTCTCCCTCCAGCTGGTTTTTGAAATGGCTCTTGGATCCCTGAGAGCCTTTGGCGGGTGATCCCGACAGGTTTGGCCGGGAGGCTAAGCGCTAGCCCTTCATCTGCCCCTCTCAGCTCTGCCCTGCTGCTCCTGCCCTCTGCCTTGGAGCTGCCCATTGCTTGATGTGCAGCACACAAGAAGAAGAAGAAGAGGAGGGGGCACTGATGTCAGGGTGCCCCTTCCTCCACCTTGGACTCCATCCCCACAGAGCAGAGGGGGGCAGGGGTAAGGGGGCAGACTCTGGGGTGTGTTTGGGGGTGTGATGGACCCAGGGATGAGCTCGGGGTAGGGGGTCAGACCCTGGGGTGTGTTTGGGGGTGTGATGGACCCAGGGATGAGCTAGGTGTAGGGGGTCAGACCCTGGGGTGTGTTTGGGGGTGTGATGGACCCAGGGATGAGCTGGGGGTAGGGGGTCAGACCCTGGGGTGTGTTTGGGGAGTAGGGGGAGGCCCAGGGGTGTGTTTGGGGGTGTGATGGACCCAGGGATGAGCTGGGGGTAGGAGGTCAGACTCTGGGGTGTGTTTGGGGAGTAGAGGGAGGCCCAGGGGTGTGTTTGGGGGTGTGACGGGCCCAGGGATGAGCTGGGGGTAGGGGTCAGACCCTGGGGTGTGTTTGGGGAGTAGGGGGGACCCAGGGGGGCCCGTGTATGACGCTTTTCAACATGCCCGTGTGATGAGGTGTCCTTATCTGGCCCTGCCCCCATGTGGGCGTGTCCTGATTTAACCCCTCCCCCGAGGGCGTGGCCCTACCCCCTTCCCACGCCCCGCTCCCATGGCCCCGCCCTGGCTCCCCCTCTTGTGGGCGGGTCTTGAGGCTCGCCCCGCCCACAAACGGGAGGGGGCCTTTATAGAGAGCGGCCGCGCGGGGGGCGTGGTTGGATTGTGCCCCGCCCTCCGGCCGCGGCTCCCCCTCGGTGGGCGGGGCCTGGCCGTGCCCCGCCCCGGGGGCGGAGCTCGCGGTCCGCCGGCAGCGCCATGCGGAAAGGGCCGGCTGCGGGGGCCCGGCGCGGCCGGGGAGGGGGCGGCCCGGAGCCCAGCCCCCCCCCGCGCCGCGGCCCCCCCCGCCGCCTCAAGCTCCTCCTCCTGCCCCCCCTGCTGCTCCTGCTGCTGCTGCTCGGCGCCCGCCTCTACGGGCAATGGGGGGCCGGCGGGGGGCAGCCGGGGGCGCGCCCGGGGCTCAGGTGAGGGGGGGGTTAAGGGAGCATGGGAGTGGGGGGCAGAGGACACGGGGAGTGGAGGCGGGGCTTATGAGCTGGGGGGCAGAGTGCCTGGGGGAGTGGGGATAGGGAGTTGGGGGTGGCTGATAGGGTGTTTGGCCAGGGTGCCCAGTGGTGGGGGCGGGCATGGTGGGGAGGCGAGGAGGGTGCGGGGGGGCTGGCCAGGGTGCCCAGTGGTGGGGGCAGGCATGGTGGGGAGGCGTGGAAGGTGCAGGGGGGCGGGGCCAGGGTGCCCAGTGGTGGGGGCGGGCATGGTGGCCAGGAGTGGAAGGTGCAGGGGGGCTGGCCAGGGTGCCCAGTGGTGGGGGCGGGCATGGTGGGGAGGCGAGGAGGGTGCGGGGGGGCTGGCCAGGGTGCCCAGTGGTGGGGGCAGGCATGGTGGGGAGGCGTGGAAGGTGCAGGGGGGCGGGGCCAGGGTGCCCAGTGGTGGGGGCGGGCATGGTGGGGAGGCGAGGAGGGTGCGGGGGGGCTGGCCAGGGTGCCCAGTGGTGGGGGCGGGCATGGTGGCCAGGAGTGGAAGGTGCAGGGGGGCTGGCCAGGGTGCCCAGTGGTGGGGGCGGGCATGGTGGGGAGGCGAGGAGGGTGCGGGGGGGCGGGGCCAGGGTGCCCAGTGGTGGGGGCGGGCATGGTGGGGAGGCGTGGAAGGTGCAGGGGGGCGGGGCCAGGGTGCCCAGTGGTGGGGGCGGGCATGGTGGGGAGGCGTGGAAGGTGCAGGGGGGCTGGGCGAGGGCGCCGCCATGTGGGGCAGGCCTGTCTCGGGGTGCGGTGTGGATGAGCCCAAGGGCAGCCGGCCTCTGGCAAAGGGGCTGGCCTGGCTGTGGGTGCCCAGAGCCCTCCGAGAGGTGCCAGGATTGCGTCTTGGTCCCTCTCCCCTGTCGAGGCTCTTTCGTTCTCGCCGGCTCTTCTGCGCCCTGCTGGGGGGTGGCCCCACCTCCTCGGTTCTCACTCCCTGCCTGTCTGGGCCGCAGGCTGCCTGGGGAGCCCTGGCCAGCGAGCAAGGGGCCGTCGTGCTCCCAGGACACAGACCTGGAGACCCCCCTCTGCTTCCGCCTGAGTGCTCTAGGCCCGGCTCCGTCCCCGGTGCGGGCGTTTGGAGCAGGCCCTTGGATTCGAGCCGCGTTCCTTCCCGCAGGCCAGCCACAAGCCCCGGAGCCTCTCCAGCACCCAGGTGAAGCGGCTGACCTCCCTGGTGGACCTCCGGCGCCTCTGGAGCTCCTTCCTGAAGCCCATGCTGATTGAGCGGTACCCGGGCAGCCCGGGGAACAAGAAAGTGCGGCAGGTGAGTGCGGGGGCGCCGTGCCGGAGACCAGGGCCCGTCCGGGGCTTGGCTGGACTCCCAGGACCCCGGAGTCACACCCCAGGGCTTTGCCCCAGCTGCAGCCAGTGGCTCAAAGCCGGGAGTTGCTGTGGGCAGCCTTGCTTTGTTTCAGGCTCCGTGCAAACGAATTAGCCGCTGGACAGTCACTGCCGCCAGTGTTCCCTGAAAGCCAGGTGCTTGTGTGGCCACTCAGGAGAGAGTCCGCTGCCGCACAGCGGAGTAGCAGGGCGCCCATCCCTCACTATTGTGTTTCTGTGTGTGGTGCACATGCCTCGGTGCACATGCAAAAATTATTCCGCACACGGGTGGCAAAAAGCCTAGCGGGAACGTTGATTGCCGCTGGTGTGAAGCGGGTGTGCAAATCGAGAGAGCTCGGTGCCCGCACGGCCCTGGTGTTTGCGATTGCACGAGGGAGCGTTCAGCCGCGAGGCGCGACATGACCCTTGGTGACTGGTGCCTGTGAGGGGAGACGGCATGAGGGAGCACCCCATTTAGCGATGAAAATTTTAGTGCACCTCCTGGGCCACCCTATGCTTTCTGCAGTGGGGGTGGGGTTACTCTGAACCCTTGCCTTCATCAGTGTTTCTCAGCCAGCAGTACGAGTCCCCTTAGGGGTTCTCGAGAGAAGTCTGGGGGTGAACAGACTTCAACAACTGAAATTTGGAGAAAACGGAATTTTTGTTTTAAGTTTTTATTATTTTTGTACTTTTTACACCCCCAAATTTCATCGCCCGCCCAGCTGCGATTAAGTTGTTTAAACAAATGCGTTGCAATGGGAGACAAACAAACAATTTGTGTGTCTGAAAACTGTAGGTACTGGGGGTTACTTATAATTTTTTGAAAAAAAATAAGGGGTACTCTAAAAAAAAAAAAAAAAAAAGGATGAGAAACACGGGTCTACACTACTCTGCTAATCCCACTAGCTGTCCGCGCAGCACCCCCTAGTGGAGATGCCGGGAAAGCTGACCGATGCTTCAGAACAATTTCCCTGGGGGGAAAGGGGAAGCAAGTGCAGCTGTCAGCTGGGGGCTGTGTCTTTTCCACCCCCCCCCCCCCCAAACAGCAAAGCGACGTTGAGCTGCAGGAGTAGCCCTGGTTTAAATCCGAGAGGTGGAAAGTCTTTGGGGTGGGGGCTGTGGGGAGCGACGCCCTGTGGAGTGCCCTGTCTCCATAATTCACTAGGCTGTCTACCTCAAGCTTATTAGCATATATGTTAATTAGCTACCATTGGGTTCCTTTGGCTGGACTGCACAAGGTCTTAAGCCACCTACATCTGTGGAGACTGCTCGTTGGAGCGCTCGGCCCGGCGTGCAGCTGGGAGCTAATGAGGTGACAGCGGAGAGAGTTCTGCGACTCTGGGTAAATCAAAGGTTGAGTTGGATTTGGTTAATGAAAACACCCCTTGATGTGGTGCGTGATTGGCCTGTGGAACTCCCCGCCACTGGAAGTCACCAGGGCCGAGCACTTACTAAGATGCCCAAAGGAAGAGGAGGCTTGTTTGGAGAACAAGGCTCTCCGGCGCGGTGGGTGGTGAGAACCAGCGACCTGGCCGGGGGAGTGAACCCGCGCCGGTCTCCGACTCCGGATGAGCCCAGGCGTGGGAGGCAGATGGTCCCACGTCGGCTCCTGCAGGGTTCTGTTGCCTCCCTCTGCAGCAGCTGGCGCTGGTTGGAGGTGGGATGCCAGGCTGGGCAGGCCGTGGAGCTGGTCCTGTCGGGGAGCATGTGGGGTCCGTCTCGGAGCCTCCCAGGCCCTTGGCATCTCTCCAGCTTTGCCCCATAGCTTAGAGGAAGCAGTCCCCCCTTTGCCCCCCCAGACCTTCCTGCTGGCAGCCTCCCCTTTCCTGTTGCCCCCTGACTTCCCCAGCCAGCACCCTGACGCCTCTCTGTCTTGCCCCAGCACATTGTGGACAGCCTGGGCAGGCTGGCCGCGGGCTGGCGGGTGGAGCTGGACGCCTTTGAGGACCGGACCCCACGGGGTGTCGTGGGCTTCGCCAACGTGGTGGCCACGCTGGACCCCGCGGCCAGGCGGCGCCTGGTCCTGGCCTGTCACTATGACTCCAAGTACTTCCCCCGCGACTGGCAGGGCCGCACCTTCCTGGGGGCCACCGACTCAGCCGTGCCCTGCTCCATCCTGCTGGAGCTGGCCACGGCCTTGGACATGGAGCTGCTGAGGGCCAAGAAGCAGGTGAGAGCTCTCAGGTCAGGGGATCTATTCTCTTGGCTCAGGGAAAGGAGTGGGGTCTAGTGGTTAGAGCAGGAGGCCTGGATTCCATCTCCGCTCTGGGAGGGGAGTGCAGTCTAGTGGTTAAAGTGGGGGGAGGGGGGGCTAGGTGCCAGGTACCCGGATTCTATTCCAACTCTGGGAGAGGAGTGCGGTCTAGTGGTTAGGGCGGGGGGGCTTGGTGCCAGGTACCTGGATTCCAGTCCAACTCTGGGAGGGGAGTGCGGTCTAGTGGTTAGGGCAGTGGGGGGGTGGGGGGCTGGGAGCCAGGAAGCCTGGGTTCTATCCCAGCTCTGCTGCTGTCCGGGGTGCTGTCCCCTCGCCTGCCTGGAAGGGCCGAGTGCTGAGCCAGCCCCGTGTCTCCCCCCAGGGCTCCGAGGTGACGCTGCAGCTGCTGTTCCTGGACGGCGAGGAGGCCTTTGGGGAGTGGAGCGAGACGGACTCCCTGTACGGGGCGCGCCACCTGGCCGAGCACATGGCCAAGGCCTGGCACCCGGCGGGGATCAGCCAGCTCCAGGCTGTGGTGAGACCCGTCTGCCTGCCCTGCCCTGCGCGTGAGGGTGGGGGGTCCCCACGGGCAGACTGGAGGGGATGGGGGGGCTTTTCCTAATGGGGGGGGCACTGTCTATACTGGAGCGTCCACCAGTCCCTGCCACTGCGGATTTAACCCCTCGGTGCCTCCCCGCAGAGCCTGTTTGTCCTGCTGGACCTGCTGGGGGCCCGGCAGCCGACCATCCAGAACCACTTCCCCCTCACGGCCTCCTGGTTCGACCGGCTCGTCGGCATCGGTACTGCACCGTCCCTCCTCGCGGGGGGGGGCGGGGGGGGGGAGAGAAGGGGGCGGTGCCCCCGCCAGTGCCACAGGGGCAGCACGCCGCCCCCACCCCCGCCCTTGCCCGGCGGCTACTGCTTCTGTTGGACTGAATACAAGGGTCTGGCTTCTAGCCCAGCTCTGGCAGGGGAGTGGGGCTTAGTGGTTAGAGCTGGGGGGGCGCTGGGAGCCAGGGCACCTCGTGGGGGGAGGAGTTGGGGATTCCATCCCCCCACAGCGGTGGGCCGGGCCCCTTTCCCCAGCTCTTGACTTCCATCAGACAACTCGTCAGGCTTCAAATGCCCCGACCTCCCTCCCCCATGTTCCTTCCTGCCCCTGGGGGCTCTCCAGCCTGAGCAGCCAGTAAGGCCTGTGGGGCCTGGCCCCAGCCCTGTGGGTCCCAGCACCCAGCCCTGTCCTCACTCTTTGTCGCCCAGAGAAGCGTCTGCACCAGCTGGGCCTGCTGCAGTCCCACCCCCGGGAGCAGATGTACTTCCAGCGGGAGCCGATGTACGGGCCAGTCGAGGACGACCACGTTCCCTTCCTCCGCAAAGGTACCTGCCCTGCCCCATGCTCCTGGGCAGCCGGGCGTAGAGCCTTGTGGGATGGGCAGCCGGGAGGGGGGGAGGGGGTATGTGCAGACAGTCCACAGTGAGCTCTCCCCTGCCCCAACATGGTGTCATGGAGGGAGCAAGGGATCAGGTCCTGGCTTTGCCCCCTTCCTGCCTCAGTTTCCCCATCTGTGAAGGGGCAGGCATCCTGCAGCCCCTCCCCTTCTTGGAAAGTGCTTTGAGATCCACCAATGACAAGGGGCTGTGTGAGAGCTTCGTGGATATGATTGGCCAGCCTGGCACGCTTCACCCCAGAGGTGGCTGCATTTCGAACGGATCTTTGCGGGGGTGAAAGACTGTAAACACATCCGCGCTATCTCGCCGCTTGGCCCTAGTCCACGTTCTGTCTCTGGCCAACCCAGTTCCCACAATGCACCGGGCCAGCTGCTCCATGCTAGCTCGGGAGGATGTCACACGTCGCCCTCTAGTGGCTAAGCCACATGGGGGTAACAACCTACTACTGCTGGCGGTAGCGGCAGCAGTAGCAGTCTGTGCTTGCTGAGCTGCCGGCCCCCGTCGGGATCCCTGCTGACCGTCTGTGTGTCTGTCTGGCCGCAGGAGTGCCGGTGCTGCACCTCATTGCCACCCCCTTCCCATGGGTCTGGCACACGATGGAGGACACGGAGCAGAACCTGCACCCCCCGACCGTGGAGAACCTCTGCAAGATCCTAGCCGCCTTCCTGGCCGAGTACCTGCGGCTGTGAAGGCCGGGAACTGACCCCGCCTTGGGCCGAGCGCCATGGAGCCACTGGCCAAAACACTGTAGGGACCAGGCTGGCTGCGTGGGGCTGGGCGGCCCAGGCTGGGGCAGCCCCACAGGCTGGGGGAGAGGAGTTGCTGTGACGTGGGCGTGCCAGGAGGAGCACGGGAAGGAGACTACTTCTTGCTGAGGCCGGCCCAGGAGTGAAACTTCTTGCTGGAGCCCTTGGGGGGTCTCTGGTGCTGCCCAGGCTGAGTGGGCTTTTGTGGGCGTTCACACTCCCTCTGGAGCTCTGGCCCCCAGCTGATTGGACTCTGCGCCCCCAAGCGCTGGGGCCTGGACCAGCCTCCTCCCAGCAGGGCCCCGGCCCCAGCTGGTCGCATCCCCCCGGGGCCAAGATGTGGAAGCAGGAATAACTAGGCTGAACCGTGCTGAGCCGGGGCCAGACACGGGATTGTGGGGAACCCTGGCCTATGCTGCAGTGAGGCCCCCCCAGCTGCCGGCCCACCAGGCTTTGCTCCGATAGACGGGGCCCATCCAGCCCGGAGGCACGGGGGCATCAGGCCACAGAGGGTGAGAATCATGAGGCTGCCCCCTGCTGGCGGGCAGAGGTGCTGCAGGGGGAGGCAGAAGCAGCAGGGACTCAGGCTTTGAACGGGGGCCGCTGGCTGATGCCCCCGTAGAGGGCGTTGCTGGGGTAGCTGGTGGGTCTCCCGTTGCGATGCCCCTTCAGGGTGTAGCTGCGGCTCCACAAGCCCCGGGCGACGGAGCATCGGGCCAGGCTCCTGGCAGCTTTCAGGGCAGCGGCCGTGGGGGCTCTGTCTGCAGGACAAAGGAGCCCCAGTGAGTCTCGCCCTGGTCCCGTCTGCACCCAGGGGCCGTGCTGGAGACCACAATAAAGAACCTTCCCCTGTGCACACTGGATTGGCCACCTCAATATCCCCCCCCCCCCCCACAGGCTCAGGGTAGAATCTAAGGGTCCCAATGAACAAACTCCCTCCCCCCTCCCTCCGTGCCCGCAGGGTGCTGTTTCCAGCCAGGTCTCTCTGTAGCAGTGACCATCCCTGCAGCACCCGGCGCTGGTCCCTGCCCAGGCATCTGGGGGCAGGAGCCTGCAGAGGGGCCCTCGCTGGGGAAGGGGGGGACCCACGTACCGGAGAAGCTGCCCAGGAAGCTGAGTCCCAGCGACTTAGGGTGAGTGATGCTGGCGTGGGACCCCCTCGTGCTCCAGCCGCGGCCCTCGTAGACTCTCCCGTCCTCGCCGACCAGGACGCTGCAGGCCAAGTAGGGGCTGACGGTGGGGTAGCCTGTGCTGAGTGGGGGAGGGGAGAAAGGGCTGGATGAATGGGGGTGCCTCCTACCTGCC
Source organism: Pelodiscus sinensis (assembly GCF_052426305.1). Lineage (NCBI taxonomy): Eukaryota > Metazoa > Chordata > Testudines > Trionychidae > Pelodiscus > Pelodiscus sinensis. Next base: position 3,777,226 of record NC_143069.1, read on the forward strand.
CTGGCCACGCAGCAGGCTCAGGCCCAGGGCCGGTGCTCCGAGTGGGGCCGGAGCTGCTGCGATGGGGCCGGCCGGCCAGCAAAGGCCGTGGGCTGGCGGTCCAAGGTCACCCTGGCCTGGGGAAGCTCCTACCCAGGGCGTGCGGCTCAGTGGCTGCCTGTCTCCTCTGCTCCCTGCGGCCATTTGCACCCCTGCGGCCTGTCCCCTCCCCTCTGCAGCCTCTTCCCCCCCCCAGCCCCTGAGCCTTCCGCTCTCCCAATGCAGACGCCACCTCCCCCTCTCCTTCCCGGGACCTTCCAGAGATGGGGCGACCAGGGGGCCATGGAAACAGAGGAGGCTCCTTCCACCGGCGGAACTCCCTGCCCCTGGCTGTCGCTGCACCAGGAGCAGGGACCAGCCACAGAGCCGAGGTGTCTGGAGCATGAGAACACGGGTGATGCTTAGTGGGTAACAGTTAACCGGTCCCCAGGAACAGCCCGTCGCAGGCGCAGTCAACCAGTTAAACTTCACAGTAGCCCACTTAACTAATCAACGCAATGGGACGCGGATGGGAAGGAAATTCTCCAGTGGCTGGGTGATCCCACCATGGGCCACTAGGGGGCGCCTCACACCTCTCGGAACAGCTGGCCACTGGTGCAGACCAGACGCCGGGGTAGATGGGTGCTCCCCGGACACACGGGCTACGTCTACACTGGCATGATTTTCCGGAAATGCTTTTAACGGAAAAGTTTTCCGTTAAAAGCATTTTTGGAAAAGAGCGTCTAGATTGGCACGGACACTTTTCCGCAAAAGCGTTTTTTGCGGAAGAGCATCTGCCAATCCAGACGCGCTTTTGCACAAAAAAGCCCCGATCGCTATTTTAGCCATTGGGGCTTTTTTGCGCAAAACACATCTGGGCTGTCTACACGGGCCCTCTTGTGCAAATGATTTGTGCAAGAGGGCTTTTGCCTGAACGGGAGCAGCACCGTATTTCCGCAAGAACACTGACGATCTTACATGAGCTGTTGGCCTTCTTGGCTACAAGGGCGCCTGTTGACTCATCTCCAGCTTCTCATCCACTGGAACCCCCAGGGCCTTTTCTGCCGAACGGCTGCTTAGCCCGTCGGTCCCCAGCCTGTAAGGATGCCTGGGATTCTTCCGCCCCAAGGGCAGGATTGTGACTTGTCCTTGTTGAACCTCATCCGATTTCTTCTGGCCCAACCCTCCAGGGCACCCTGGGAGGTGTGAGCCTCAGGGTCCAGCTTCCCCTCTCCAATCTCTCTGCCTTTACTCATAGACTTTAAGGTCAGAAGGGACCATTATGATCATCTAGTCTGACCCCCTGCACAGTGCAGGCCACAGAATCTCACCCACCCCTCCTAGAATAATCCTCTCACCTGTATCTCAGATATTGAAGCCTTCAAAGACTTTGAAGACCCCAAGATGCAGAGAATCCTCCAGCTGTGACCTGTGCCCCATGCTACAGAGGAAGGCGAAAAACCTCCAGGGTCTCTGCCAATCTACCCTTTACGGAGCCCCCCTGGGCCCAGCTCCAAGAGGACCTGCTGGCTCAGTGGTTAGAGCTGCTGTGCAGGTTCCAGCTTCCCTTTGGCTGAGGGGAGAATGGCACCCGGGTCTCCCACCTCCCAGGGAGCCCTGATCACTGGGCTCAGATCTGGGGGGGCACATCTCTGGCTGGATTCTGCCTGGGACCCTCAACCGTGGCCACCTACGTGCGCCAGCCCTGCAAGGCACTCGGGCAGATGAATGCCAATCTCTCCCCAGGCTGTGGAGCACTGCCTGATTTTCTAGGTGCCTAAATCCTCCCCCTTCCCCCCCAAAAAACACAGCTGGTGTTGCAATACTCCCGTTCTTTGGAGGAGCTGGGCCCTCCCTTCCCACCTGTCTGCCAAACACTTCTGGGGCAGCCCGGAGGCCTGGCTTATTGCCCAGGGTATTTCTGCTGGCAAAAGTTACAGAGCAGCCGGCTGGAGCCGAGCGGGGTGGAACTGGCCAGTGCCGGGACTAGGGGCTGCTGCCACGCGGCCCCTGGCGTGACATGGTTCCATGATGCACAGGTTTGGGTCAATGTGCGCTCAGTGCCGCCGCTGTGCAAACCGTCCCAGCAGCTCTGGTGGCAGCTTTTCGCTGTTCCCATGGCTCCCCAAACCTCAGAGGGATCAGGCTAGGCTGTAACTTTCAAACCAGCGTGTGGTCCTGGCACGCTTTGGAGCCTACCCAAAATATAGAGACTCATGAGCTTTGGTGAGCAACACGCACTTCATCAGATGAGTTGGAGTGGACGTAACAGAGAGAGCTATAGAAATCAGGGGACCCCGTCCATTGCAGGACCCCTGTGAATGAGGCTACTGAAGAGGGCCATTCATAGCTTTCCATGTGGAAATGCAGATGTTAAAGGCAGGAGAAACGGGCTTTGTAATGCGCCAGCAGTTAATGTCTTCATTCAAGCCCAGATTAGCGGTCACATCTGTAGACGAATTCCAGTTCTGCAACCTCCCTGTAATTGGCCTAGTGCAATTCCTTTGTAGCATCCTGGAAAACGCTGCCTGGCTCTCATGACCCCTTTGGGGGAGACGTGACGCTCCGGCAGAGCCGGCGCGAGCCATTCCTGCGTCCCGGGCAGCCGGCGCGCGCCGCATGCGTGGCTCCGCCCCTGGGCGCACGGCGCATGTGCAGCCCCACCCCCCGGCACGCTGCACACCTTAAAGCTGCAATCGGGCACGTGGTGCCTGATGGCAGCTCTAAGGGGCGCCGTGCGGCTCCCGGCCCCGGGTGCACAGCGCCCTTTACAGCTGCCATCAGGCGCCTTCCATAGATTGGCACCCCCGGCAGCTGCCTGGCTAGCACCCCCTCTTAATCCAGCCCTGCCTCGCAGGACACTTGGGAGCTAATGGACCGTCCAAGAAGGTGCCGCTGAGCCAAACCAAGTGAGGACCGTTTCCGAGGAAGCCCATACATGGTGGGGAAGCTGAGATGCTCCAAGGAGCCAGCCGATGGCTGCAAAAGTCCCATTCTGGGCTCCGGGGCCTGGCCTGCCCCGCAGGGATTCCTGGTGGGACATATTCAGAGCTGCAGCTCTGCTGAGCTTGGAAGCACCGAATAGCCCCTGGGTGGGGATGGAGGGGCTGCATCCCCCTCCGGAGCCCTGGCTGGAATCGGGAGGGACCCCTGGACAGTTGATTAGCAGGTAGGTGGGTTTGGTCTCTGCAGCGTTGGCCCCGTGACACCGGGTGTTGCTGGGCGGGGCCAGAGCTGCGCTACTCGTCAGGCGTGTAGCCGCTGCGGGGGCTGGACAGCAAGGGTATGTCTAGACTAGGCTCCGTCGACGGAGCCATGTAGACGAGTTTACTAGACATAGGGAAATGAAGCAGCGATTTAAATAATCGCCGCTTCATTTACATCAAAATGGCCATACTGGAGCAGTCAACAAAGGGGTAGGGCAGAGGAGCGGCCAGGGACGCCAGAGGACGATGTCACCCAGCGCGCCTCAGGGATGACGCGGCCGGGTGCGCCCGGGGGCGTGACGTCAGCCAGGGCCATGGAGAGAGATTTTAAAAGCTGCATGGGGCAGAGGAGGGGGGAGGAGCGGAGAGCGTGGAAGGAAGACCGGGGACGAGAGACCCAGAAAGACCGACGGACGGGGGAGTGGGGGAGGTGAGTGGTGAGTCTGGCCAGCCGTCGAGTAGGGCCGTGAAACCCGAGAGCGGATGGGTTTGGGGCTACAGCCCCGTCTGCTGAGCAGGGACAAAACTCCCTGCTTAAGGGCCCTGGGTCGGGGCTTGGAGTGAGGGTGGATCCGAGCCCCCTTTTCCCCACCCCGGGGAGCGATTCACGAACCCCCCCCCAGGCGAGGATGGAGAGGGCGATACGGGCGCCTAATAGGCCCACGGAGACCCGCTTGGGTGAGCATCCAGAGGGTGGATTTAAAGAGACGATTTTTTTTGTTTTGGGAAAAGAACCCGACGAACTAGATGGGGGTTGACTCGAGATTCCTCCCGGGAACTTGGTACGGGCTGTCTGACCGGAGATGGGACAATTCTACAGGGTCCCGGAAAGCCTCATCTACCGCTCTGCCTCCCTCAGCTCCTCCAGTTCAGCCACCCTGGCCTCCAAAGCCCGGACGCGGTCTCGGGGCCAGGAGCTCCTTGCACCCAACGCACACATATGCAACCCGCCCCCCGGGGCAGGGAATTGTACATGCTACGCTGAGTGCAATAAACAGGATACCCCCACTCTGCTGCTGGACTTCTGCCTGCATTCTCTCCCACAGCTACCAAGGTTATTGATTGGGGTTTTTATTCGTCAGAAAGTTTGGATTATAGTTTAGTTTAAAGGTTTTATAGAACGGCGAGTGTCCCTCACCCCCTTCCCACCTCCCTCTCCAAACTCCCTGTTTGCTGCTCCTGTTCGCAAAGCTCCCTGGTCGCTGACTCACTGTTTTAGAAGACCCTGACCTTCCTGATAGCCCCGCCCCCTGTCTAAGGCTCAACCAATGAACAGAGGCTTCTAGATTTCAAACCTTGTTTAGGATCTCACAGCTTCCAGCTGCCGGCCACAGCACAGGGTCCTTCAAACAGACAGACTGACAGACAAACACACGCTCGGCACACAGCAAGTAACCCCTGAACACAAGCATGCACTACAGACAGCCAGGAGCGCCCTGAGGCGGGCTGCGGCAGCTGGAGCCCCAAGCAGAACGCGTGATCGGCGCCCCCGCTTGCACGGCCGTCAGTGGGGTGATGTCATCATCGGGCACCGTTGAAGGCTGCGCCCTAGGCGATGACCGAGTTGGCCTGTAGCCACAGGCCGTCCCTGCAGACAGCCACTTCCCTCCAGAGTCCTGTACTTGCTTCTCCTTCACCTGGAGAACTCCCTTGAAAGCCACTATCTGCACTTACCAACCACTTTCTGCATGTACCAGCTCCCAGCTCCCTCCCCATCCCCTCTGCCTACTGCTGCCTCTTTATCAGAGGCAGCAGCACCAGAGGGAAAGGGAGGCAGCTCCATGGGAGCCAGTGTTCATGGGGACCGTGTGTGGAAGGCAGCAGCAGGGCGAGCAGGCGGCTCCGGTTTATTAATTAATTTTGTAAATGGCTACAGGCTAACACCTGTACTGTGGACCAGGACTTCTCTGCGGGAGCAGCCCGGGCTCTCCGTGGACAGAGGCTGCTGTGGATGCCAGAGCACCCCGATTTCAGGGTGCCCGACACACCACAGATAGGGGCTGCGGTAAGCATTGCCCGAGTAGGGTGCTACTTACCGGATAACCAGGTCACCCGGTAACCTTGCACATCCCTAGTTTCCAGGGCCACTTGCGTCTCCTGTGGTGTGGAGGGAATCCCGTCACTCTTCCTGGGGAACAGCACAGCACGAAGGCAGTGAGTGATGAGCGGTTCCCAGACACCTCGCCTGGCGCACACGGTGCAAGCTCTGTTGCAAACATGAAACCGGGTTGCCACAGGGAACTACAGAGTCATGTGCTGCTAATCAGATAATAACACCCGCGCCCAGGTGAGAGGGCGGCTGCGGTGCCAGGAGCCCAGGGCAGTGCCTTTGCCAACCTGTGGCGGGGCAGGACAGGTGCAGTCACCCTTCATGCCCCTTCCTCAGCGACACGGGGCTCCAGCCATGTCCCAGCCTGGGGCGGCTGCAGCGCCCCCTGCTGAGCTAACAGTGCTGGGTGCTCCCTTAACCCTTCTCAACAGCAGATCTCGCTGCCCTGGGCAAGAGAGGCTGAACCACTATCCCTGCTTCGAAAGGGGAAACTGAGGAACTGGGCGTGAGAGGGATCTTAAAGGCCGGCCTCGTCCACACACAGCTGCAGTAGGCGTTTAACTGTCCACAGCCTCGTCTCTACATTAGAGTCCTGGCAGGGCCACAGTTCTACCCCGCCATGGGCTAGAATTAACCCTCTCTGGGAAAGGGAGATGGGCCTGGGCCTAGGACCAGACACCTTTACCAAAATGCACGCTGGTAGATCTGTACCAGTAAAACCAACACCACAGCTACACTGATTAAAAAAACCCCAGTGTGTACGCTAAATCTGAAATGTTGGGGCCCTGATCTCGGTCACTGTGTGTCTGGGCGCCCGGCCCGACGGGCCCTGATCTCGGTCACTGTGTGTCTGGGCACCGCCCGGCCCGACGGGGCCCTGATCTCGGTCACTGTGTGTCTGGGCGGCGCCCGGCCCGACGGGGCCCTGATCTCGGTCACTGTGTGTCTGGGCGGCGCCCGGCCCGACGGGCCCTGATCTCGGTCACTGTGTGTCTGGGCAGCGCCCGGCCCGACGGGGCCCTGATCTCGGTCACTGTGTGTCTGGGCGGCGCCCGGCCCGACGGGGCCTGATCTCTGTCACTGTGTGTCTGGGCGGCGCCCGGCCCGACGGGCCCTGATCTCGGTCACTGTGTGTCTGGGCACCGCCCGGCCCGACGGGCCCTGATCTCGGTCACTGTGTGTCTGGGCGGCGCCCGGCCCGACGGGCCCTGATCTCGGTCACTGTGTGTCTGGGCGGCACCCGGCCCGACGGGCCCTGATCTCGGTCACCGTGTGTCTGGGCAGCACCCGGCCCGACGGGCTCTGATCTCGGTCACCGTGTGTCTGGGCAGCACCCGGCCCGACGGGCTCTGATCTCGGTCACTGTGTGTCTGGGCGGCACCCGGCCCGACGGGCTCTGATCTCGGTCACTGTGTGTCTGGGCAGCACCCGGCCCCACGGGCTCTGATCTCGGTCACTGTGTGTCTGGGCGGCACCCGGCCCGATGGGCCCTGATCTCGGTCACTGTGTGTCTGGGCGGCGCCCGGCCCGACGGGCCCTGATCTCGGTCACTGTGTGTCTGGGCAGCGCCCGGCCCGACGGGGCCCTGATCTCGGTCACTGTGTGTCTGGGCGGCGCCCGGCCCGACGGGGCCTGATCTCTGTCACTGTGTGTCTGGGCACCGCCCGGCCCGACGGGCCCTGATCTCGGTCACTGTGTGTCTGGGCGGCGCCCGGCCCGACGGGGCCCTGATCTCGGTCACTGTGTGTCTGGGCGGCGCCCGGCCCGACGGGCCCTGATCTCGGTCACTGTGTGTCTGGGCGGCACCCGGCCCGACGGGCCCTGATCTCGGTCACCGTGTGTCTGGGCAGCACCCGGCCCGACGGGCTCTGATCTCGGTCACTGTGTGTCTGGGCAGCACCCGGCCCGATGGGCTCTGATCTCGGTCACTGTGTGTCTGGGCGGCACCCGGCCCGATGGGCCCTGATCTCGGTCACTGTGTGTCTGGGCGGCGCCCGGCCCAACGGGGCCCTGATCTCGGTCACTGTGTGTCTGGGCGGCACCTGGCCCGACGGGGCCCTGATCTCGGTCACTGTATGTCTGGGTGCTTTAGACGGGAGCAAAACTACCCCGGCTATAATATAACAGATTTATAGGAAACTGGGAGAATTCCTTAACAACAGGGCTACTTACAGTCCAGGACTGGGAGTCCTTCACTGTAAGGCATTAGACCAGTCACACACAGCTCTTCTGCTTGCCCCACTAGCCAGCAATCAGTCCCACACACAGCTCCCCATCCCCTTCTCCTGTGCACAACCAGCACCGCTCCTTACCCACTGAGAGGGCACAAAAACCAGTCTCACCAAATCCAAACAGGGTCTCCTGCTCCCAAAGGACCAGCCACAGTCCCAGGTCAATGAATACCCCTGGGCCGGTCCTTTAGCATCGAAAAGCTCGCGGTTTACTAACAAGAGGAGGAAAGGGATGGCGAAGGGTAAAATGGGGAAAGGAAACAAACGCATGTACCAGTTACAAAGTCCCTGGTGCAGGCTTGTAGCAGCGGTGGAATAAACGGCTCCCTGAAGAGTCTGGAAGACGTCCTTTGTGTGCATGGGGCATCGGTCCATCTGGGCTCAGGTGACAGCAAAGATGCTCTTGAAGTAATGAGCCGGAATGAAGCCGGAGATGGCGGTTCCCCCTCCCCGGTCCTCTCTAGCCTGGCCCTGGGGAGGGAATCCCATTGGTCTTGCTATGGAACGGTAAGCCAACACGATGGTGGTTGCAGGCACGTGGCCCGGCTTGGCTCGGGTCCTCCCAGGGGGAATCCGCGGCTCCCAGGCTCGTCGGAGCACCCGCAGGACGGCCCAGCAGAGGTGGACGGGCACCTCCCAAGGCCCCTTGTCGGCACTTTACGAGTCCTTCCCTCGCCGGCCAATCGCTCAGCCTCCACCCCATTGGCAGCCCCGTCCATGGGCAAAGCCCAGAGCTTCGCCCACACCCCTGCTCCCTGCAGCCATGTGGCGTTACCCGCAGCAGTGAGTCACGAGCGGTTCCCAGACACCCCGCCTGGCGCACACGGTGCAAGCTCTGTTGCAAACATGAAACTGGGGTTGCCACAGGGAACTCTAGTGTCATGTGCTAAACAGATAATAACACCCGCACCTAGGTGAGGGGGCAGCCGCGGTGTCCGGAGCTCAGGGCAGTGCCCCTGCTAACCCGAGGAGGGGCAGGACGGGTGCATGGCCCTGAGCTGCGACGGCCTCGTTAACCCTGCTGCAGGGACACTGGGCTCCAGCCCTGTCCTAGCCTGGGGCAGCTGCAGTGCCCCCTGCTGGTGCTCCCCTAACCCTTCTCACCAGCTGCCCTGGGCAAGAGAGGCTGAACCGCTATCCCTGCTTCAAAAGGGGGAAACTGAGGAACTGGGCAAGAGAGGGACCTTAAAGGCCGGCCTCGTCCACACACAACTGCAGTAGGAGTTTAATTATCTCAGGCTCGTCCGTACATTACCCTGCCATGGAATTATTCCTTTCTAGGAAAGGTAGATGGGTCTGGGCCTAGGATGGGCCCAGATCTCGGTCACTGTGTGTCTGGGCGGCGCCCGGCCCGACGGGCCCTGATCTCGGTCACTGTGTGTCTGGGCGGCGCCCGGCCCGACGGGCCCTGATCTCGGTCACTGTGTGTCTGGGCGGCGCCCGGCCCGACGGGGCCCTGATCTCGGTCACTGTGTGTCTGGGCGGCGCCCGGCCTTACGGGCCCTGATCTCGGTCACTGTGTGTCTGGGCGGCGCCCGGCCTTACGGGCCCTGATCTCGGTCACTGTGTGTCTGGGCGGCACCCGGCCCGACGGGCCCTGATCTCGGTCACTGTGTGTCTGGGCGGCGCCCGGCCTTACGGGCCCTGATCTCGGTCACTGTGTGTCTGGGCGGCGCCCGGCCCGACGGGCCCTGATCTCGGTCACTGTGTGTCTGGGCGGCGCCCGGCCCGATAGGGCCCTGATCTCGGTCCCTGTGTGTCTGGGCGGCGCCCGGCCCGACGGGCCCTGATCTCGGTCACTGTGTGTCTGGGCGGCGCCCGGCCCGACAGGCCCTGATCTCGGTCACTGTGTGTCTGGGCGGCGCCCGGCCCGACGGGGCCCTGATCTCGGTCACTGTGTGTCTGGGCGGCGCCCGGCCCGACAGGCCCTGATCTCGGTCACTGTGTGTCTGGGCGGCGCCTGGCCCGACGGGCCCTGATCTCGGTCACTGTGTGTCTGGGCGGTGCCTGGCCCGACGGGGCCCTGATCTCGGTCACTGTGTGTCTGGGCGGCGCCCGGCCCGACGGGGCCCTGATCTCGGTCACTGTGTGTCTGGGCGGCACCCGGCCCGACGGGGCCCTGATCTCGGTCGCTGTGTGTCTGGGCAGCGCCCGGCCCGACGGGCCCTGATCTCGGTCACTGTGTGTCTGGGCGGCGCCCGGCCCGACGGGCCCTGATCTCGGTCACTGTGTGTCTGGGCGGCACCCAGCCCGACGGGGCCCTGATCTCGGTCACTGTGTGTCTGGGCGGCGCCCGGCCCGACGGGCCCTGATCTCGGTCACTGTGTGTCTGGGTGGCGCCCGGCCCGACGGGCCCTGATCTCGGTCACTGTGTGTCTGGGCAGAGCCCGGCCCGACGGGCCCTGATCTCGGTCACTGTGTGTCTGGGCGGCGCCCGGCCCGACGGGCCCTGATCTCGGTCACTGTGTGTCTGGGCGGCGCCCGGCCCGACGGGCCCTGATCTTGGTCACTGTGTGTCTGGGCGGCGCCCGGCCCGACGGGCCCTGATCTCGGTCACTGTGTGTCTGGGCGGCGCCCGGTCCGACGGGCCCTGATCTCGGTCACTGTGTGTCTGGGCGGCGCCCGGCCCGACGGGGCCCTGATCTCGGTCACTGTGTGTCTGGGCGGCGCCCGGCCCGACGGGCCCTGATCTTGGTCACTGTGTGTCTGGGCGGCGCCCGGCCCGACGGGCCCTGATCTCGGTCACTGTGTGTCTGGGCGGCGCCCGGTCCGACGGGCCCTGATCTCGGTCACTGTGTGTCTGGGCGGCGCCCGGCCCGATGGGGCCCTGATCTTGGTCACTGTGTGTCTGGGCGGCGCCCGGCCCGACGGCCCCTGATCTCGGTCACTGTGTGTCTGGGCGGCACCCGGCCCGACGGGCCCTGATCTCGGTCACTGTGGCTACGTCTAGACTGCATCCCTCTGTCGACAGAACTCTTGCATTAAAGAGTATTTGCGCAAGATCATGCCAATGTAGACGTAGCCCCAGAGTTTTGGCAAGCACATGCCAGGCCGAATGGAAGTCCTTTGTACTGGAAATGCTCGTCTGCTACTGTAAAGCGAAGAAATCGTCTGTGCGCCACTTGTATTGCCATGTGGAACTAGGCATCCTGTAAGTCGAGGACTGCAAACCAATCTCCTGCGTTCAGAGCTGGTATAATTGTAGCTAGGGTGACCATTTTGAAGCGTTGTTTCCGGAGGTATTGGTTTAGATTTCGTAGGTCCACGATGGGTACCCATCCTCCATTTTTCTTTGGAGTGAGGAAATAGCGAGAGTAAAACCCTTTCTCCTGAAACTCCTTGGGCTCTCTCTCTAGTGCTCTAATGGTGAGCAGACGATGGACCTCTTGGTTCAACTGAGCCTTGTGAGATGGGTCTCTGAAGAGGGACGGAATGGGTGAGGTGGTTGCGGGAAGCGAAATGAAGGGAATGGTGAGGCCGGAAGCTACAATTTCCCACACCCATTTGTGCGTGGTTATAGCCGACCAATAATGGTAATAGGGCCTTAGGCAGTGTTGAAAAACACACGAGATGGGAGTTTTGTTCACATCCTCGACTGCACCTTCAAATGTGCCGATTAGAGGGACGGTGAGGCTGCTGTCGTCTGCGCTGAGGACGCTGACGGAATTGTTGATGTTCCAGGGTGTGAGGCTGCTGTCTATGGAAGGAGATATCCTATTGTCTTTGGTAAGTATAGCATCGCTTTCGTTTGAAGGGGGTGTATATATCCCTAGTGTGCGAAGCGTAGTTCGGGAATCCTTCCCTGATTGCAGGACCTCGTCCGTCTTGCTAGCGAAGAGCTTGTGCTTGTCAAAGGGTCAGTCCTCAACCTTATTCTGAAGTTCCTTAGGGACTCCTGCAGATGATGGCCATGAGGTCTTCTCATTGCTACCCCTGTGGTAGTGGCTCTTGCAGCAGTGTTAGCCACGTCCATGGTGATCTGTAATACAGCTCTACAGGACGCATACCCCTCTTGCACTGTGGATTTGAGCAATGGTCTTTTTGAGTCGGGGAGATGTTGTAGAAGGTCTGCCAGTTTTGAATAACTGTCAAAGTTATAGTGATAGAAATGTAGCCGTGTTAGTCTGGGGTAGCTGAAGCAAAATGCAGGACAATGTAGCACTTTAAAGACTAACAAGATGGTTTATTAGATGATGAGCTTTCGTGGGCCAGACCCACTTCCTCAGATCAAATAGTGGAAGAAAGTAGTCACAACCATATATACCAAAGGATACAATTAAAAAAAATGAAAAGGACAAATCACATTTCAGAACAGGAGGAGGAAGCAGGGGGGGGGGGGGAAGGAAGGAAGGTAAGTGTCTGTGAATTGATGATATTAGAGGTAGGGAGAGTGGGATGTTTGTGAGTTAATGGTATTAGAGGTGATAATTGGGGAAGCTATCTTGGTAATGGGTAAGATAGTTTGAGTGTTTGTTGAGTCCTTTTTGGAGAGTGTCGAATTTTAACATGAATGACAGTTCAGAGGATTCCCTTTCAAGTGCAGATGTAAAAGGTCTTTGTAGCAGAATGCAGGTGGTTAAGTCATTGAGAGAGTGTCCTTTCTGGTTAAAATGGCAAGAAACTGTTTTCTCTTTGTGATCTTGTCTGATATCGGTTTTGTGGGCATTAATCCTTTGGCGAAGTGTCTGAGATGTTTGTCCAATGTACATAGCAGACGGACACTTTCGGCACATGATAGCATAGATTATATTTCTGGATGCACAGGAATATGTGTTCTTGATCTTATAACTCACTTGGTTGGGTCCAATAATAGTGTCAGCAGAGTGAATATGTGGACAAAGCTGGCAACGGGGTTTGTTGCAAGGGAAGGTACCAGGGTTGGTATTAGCGTGGTATGTCCTGTGGTTGTTGGTAAGAATCATCTTGAGGTTAGGTGGTTGTTTATAGGAGACTATGGGTCTGTCTCCCAGAGCCTCTTGGAGTATGGTATCCTGTTCCAGTATAGGCTGTCAAAGTTATGTCAGCCGACGGTCAGGGCTCCCTATATCTGTCCCTTAAGACCGGCTGAAGTTCTTTTAAATTGTGCTTGGTTCTGTTACAGCAACTGAAGGAGTCAGGTTAAAACTTAAACAGTTACAGGTTTATTGAGGAAGCTTATAAATCATATGGTTGCAATGGCTATTGTTCTATTTCTTAACTATTAGCAAAATATAGATACTGCTAGCAAAATATAGATCTTAAAAATGGTTACAAAGAAGATAAAGATAGAAAAATAGAAATAATGGTACCAAGTAACAGCTAACTCTTTCTATGTGTACACTTAAGACAAAGGACCACATCCAGGTACAATTTTTACCCCCTTCTGCGCCTCTCGACTCCAGCATGTCAGGCCAGGGCCGGTCCCTCAATTCCTAGGAAAGACGAAAATACGAGGTGGGCGTCCCCATAGAATCTCGGGAGGTCAAACACCTAACCCGACCAGCAGGTAGAGGGTAGAATGACACTCAAAGTGAGTGTGTGCTGGACCTATCTTATATACCCATGGGGTCATGTATTTCTCTTTCTTATCTGTCATGCCAAATGGGGCTGGTCTGTCTTTTGTGAGACCAGTTCTTACAAGGGAGTTGTGAACTTAATTTACACTTGTAAGAGAGATAACTAAATTGGAATTACTGGGGATTCTTTTCTCAGTGGGAAATTCCTCTTCCAGGGACTGTGTGTGTGTTCGAATCAACATAGGTGCCAGCCGGTGGCAGTCTCGCATATCCTGATCTCTCCTCATATCTGTGTTTCAGCTTCTCAGGATCAGATGAGCCAGCATAGACTATGCTGATTTTACTGCTCCTTCTCTGCCCTGTATGCTTCAGAGAGGCAAATAAGATGGATGAGATGGGGTGTGGCTGTCTGGCTACAAGTTATGATTGGAAAGCAGAGCAGAATAGTTGGCAATACGTAGTAGTAACGTGGCTGAAGAGTACACTCTCCTTCCAAAAATATCCAACTTTTTATTATCTTTTTCTGGAGTGGTATTTCTGTATTGTGGTGTTTTTGAAATTGTTTCAGGTCGTCTGGTGGGGAGACATCACCTGGAATCACCACCTCATCTGGCGAAGATGATGCATGGTTGTGACGACGCGTTGGGGTTTTCCCGTCTCCTGCACTCCCGTAATGGCACGGACAGACTCCACCAGCCAGTAGAATAGGCTGTGTCAGTAGAACAGAGGGAGTTTATTGCTTCTCCAGGATACAGCACAGCACAGATGTTATCTGATTACAGGAACTGGGGCTAAGAGGCCTCAGTGCCCCCCCTTGAGATGGGGGGTGGCTGGGCCCTACAATCCCAGCCCCCTCCCTAGCTCCTTCTCCCCTGCTTCCCAGACAGAAACTAACTCACTTCCAGCCCTGCCCCCCAGCCAGGGGTGACATTCCACCTTCCTTTGTTCCTCTCCCTGGGGGGTAGCTGGTCGGACAGGTTGAGAGCCCCTTTTTGCATAATGACTCACCCCTGGCCCTGCTGGGCCGTGCTGCAGACAGCAGCCAGTGGAGGTCACCCACTGCCCAGCATAGCAACCAGCAAGGTACCCTCACTACGTCACAGTGGTCTGCTGGTAATTGACCCTCTTCGGGCTCCGACTGCTCCAGCTGAATTGTTGGGCTTTTTGGAGGAGCAGGTGGTGAAGGATCGCAGTGAGGCACTGCGGGTAAGTGTCGAGAATCGGTAGATGAACAGCAACATGTGCGTTTCCTGTGGCATTGGGAGGTCCGATCATGATGAGCAGGGTCGTAGTACCTCTGGTAATGACCATAGTATCGTTCTGAGCGTGCCGGCGATGAACGTCGAGAAGAGTAGTTATTAATGGTTCACAATCCTGCTGGGAAGGTATGCTGAAGCAAAGGCTTCTCTCTGTTTTGGCAGCTAACAAACAGCTTTATTGATCAATAAGGCACAGAGTGAGTCAAACTTGGTCCCAAGTCCCCTTACTAAAGAGGCCTCTGTTTTCATAGAATCATAGAATAGAATCATAGAATAATAGGACTGGAAGGGACCTCGAGAGGTCATCGAGTCCAGCCCCCCGCCCGCAAGGCAGGACCAAGCTCCGTCTACAAGCTCCGTCTACAAGCTCCGTCTTTTATTCTGAAAAGACCCTGTGTGCTACAATCCAGACTACAATCCCATGAGCCCTGGGGAAAAACAGGAAGGAAGGACTCTGGTGGGAGAGAGGACTGCTCTCTCCATGTGCTTGAAGAAAGAGGCCTGGCAGTCTGCGACTCTGCCTTGGAGTTTGGAACCGAAGGGGGAGCCAGGCTGCTGCCAAGGACATGGATCCAGTGCAGGGGCTGTTGGGTGCAGCTACTAGATGCCTGTTGGAACTGGGTTTTAGCTGCTTCCGATAGGCACAGCACGAGGCAGTACGTTTCTGGGCCTTGTTGGAAAAGTGCTGCCTGGGACAGAGCTGCTGTCTAGCCTGGATCGAATCTCCACTACGGCTGCAACATCAGCGCGCCCACGCAAGCAAGTGCCTGGGGCTGAGAGTCCAGGGGTGTGCACGCTCTGGGGTGGGGTCACTGTTGTGTAGCTATATAAGCTTCAATTATGGTGATGTGTTTTGTTAATGCTGTTCCTTGCTAATCTGTTAATCCCTGCTGATTTAAGTTAAGTAAAGATGGTTTATTTTAAAGTGTTCTATTAGGTGTCTGTGATTTGTAGTTGTTCTGGAATTAGATCCAGATTTATGTTGGGATGAGTATATTCCTGGAGGCTCTCAAGGCACCAGTGTGTGTACAAGGCCAGCCAGCTGGAGGCACCGCCACTTTACATTCATTGCCAGCAAGGGACTGCAGCAAGGGGGTGGATAGGGCTTTTCCCAACTAAACCCCATCCCCACTGGGGTGCTCAGGATCTCTTTTGGGTTAAAACACCAGGCGCCCAGGAACACCTGTGAGTGTGACCTGCTCCCCAGTAACTCGGGGAGGAAAAGGGGGGTTACGGCGGCTAACGAACAGCTTTATTGATCAATAAGGCACAGAGTGAGCCAAACTTGGTCCCAGCAGAGCCGGGCCCCGTAAGGCTGCTAATACAATCAATCCTAGTATCTTTATACCCTTAACCAAACAAGTCTGACGTCAGGGTATCCAATTACAGAAATCCTCAATTAAACTGAAAAGGCAAACCCCTTATCAGCAAGAAAGGGGGGCAGGTAAAAAGGAGTGAGCGCTCCCTTGCAAACCGCTCAATAGCCTGGCCTGGCACATGGGGTGGGGGAAAGTTCACTCTGGACTACGTGCAAGAGCAAGAAGCTGAAATGGTTTCTGTTATACAAGATGGTTTCTAGCTAAATATGAAAATGGTTTCCAGCGGTATAACAAGTGGGGTTCCGCAGGGGTCTGTTTCGGGACCGGCTCTGTTCAATACCTTCATCAACGATTTAGATATTGGCATAGAAAGTACGCTTATTAAGCTTCCAGATGATACCAAGCTGGGAGGGGTTGTGACTAATCTGGAGAATAGGGTCATAATTCAAAATGATCTGGACAAATTGGAGAAATGGTCTGAGGGAAACAGGATGAAGTTTAATAAAGACAAATGCAAAGTGCTCCACTTAGGAAGGAACAATCAGTTTCACACATACAGAATGGGAAGCGACTGTCTAGGAAGGAGTCCGGCAGAAAGGGATCTAGGGGTTATAGTGGACCACGAGCTGAATATGAGTCCGCAGTGTGATGCTGTTGCAAAAAAAGCAAACATGATTCTGGGATGCATTAACAGGTGTGTTGTGAGCAAGACACGAGAAGTCATTCTTCCGCTCTACTCTGTGCTGATTAGGCCTCAGTTGGAGTATTGTGTCCAGTTCTGGGCACCACATTTCAAGAAGGATGTGGAGAAATTGGAGAGGGTCCAGCAAAGAGCAATAAGAATGATGAAAGGTCTAGAGAACATGATCTATGAAGGAAGGCTGAAAGAATTGGGTTTGTTTAGTTTGGAAAAGAGAAGATTGAGGGGGAACATGATAGCGGTTTTCAGGTATCTAAAAGGGTCATAAGGGGGAGGGAGAAAACTTGTTCATCTTGGCCTCTGAGGATAGAACAAGAAGCAATGGGCTTAAACTGCAGCAAGGGAGGTTTAGGTTGGACATTAGGAAAAAGTTCCTAACTGTCAGGGTGGTCAAACACTGGAATAAATTGCCCAGGGAGGTTGTGGAATCCCCATCTCTGGAGATATTTACGAGCAGGTTAGATAAATGTCTATCAGGGATGGTCTAGACAGTATTTGGTCCTGCCATGAGGGCAGAGGACTGGACTCGACCTCTCGAGGTCCCTTCCAGTCCTAGTATTCTGTGATTCTATGAAGAGAACACACTACTATGCCTTGTATAGTAATGACGCCTTGGTGGCCGGATTGGCGAGCGTGAATAATGCAGTGTGTGCCTTGGAGATGGAGACTGGGAGAGAGACATCCTCCTCTCTCTGTATCTTGGCTCCCTATAGCAGGAGTAGCGATCAGGAGACACTGCGCTGTGTGCCGTGTTGTAATGCAAATGATGTAATTGTGGGCAGAGGGGTGGCCCCGGAGAGAAAGTTGGAGAGAGAATTGAGCCCTGTATACATGCTTCTGTGTGTAAGGGCTTCTTCCGGTGCTGCTGTGAGATTAGCCTGCACTGGTCCCCAGGCATACAGTGCTGAGGGCACTTTCTCTGGTGCCGGCGAAGTCACCTGTGGTTTCAACATTGCCGGAGCTGGTAACTCTAGTGCCACAGGCATCGCAGCTGCTCCTGCTGCTGGTGCCGATGCCCCCGGTGCGGCTGGTGCGGCTGTCAGTTCCCGCAGTCCCGATGGTGTCGGTGCCGACTGTACTCTCGGTGCCACCGCCGGCGGGTTTTTTTCCATTGTCGTTCGGTGCCTGCTGAAACTCTGCCCCAGCTACCCCTGATGTGCCCAGGCCATCTTTTAAACCCTGTCTGGTACCAAGAGCCTCTGGCAGAGACCGGGTTGGGGACAGCTTGGGCTTCTTTGACGCAGAAGTCTCGCTGCCCATAATGGTGCACTTGTGCCCAGAAGAGGTGGACGGCTCAGCAGGCTGTAACGCTTTATTTATTGAAAGCATTTTCAAGCGCTGCTCCCGATCCTTGCGGGCTCTGGCTGTCAGCTGACAGCAGCGCTGACACCGCTGTGGTGCATGTGCCTCTCCCAAGCACCGTAGACACGCCTCATGCCCATCCGATACTGGCATGGGCTCCCGGCAGAGTGAACATTTCTTAAAGCCTGGGGTCCCAGGCGTTCCTCACAGAGAGTGTATCCTCCCGTTGAGTAACACATTTTTATTTTATTGTTTTTAAAGAATTTTGAACCAGACTAAGAACAGATAAGACTAAGAGAAACTTGGTTTGTCAGTAACTATTTACAGGTCTGAGGTCAGGAGAAACCCTGAGGGAAAGATGGAGCTCCGTTCGCGACCGAGGGTGGTTGGAAGGAAGTGAGCAGGGGCCGGACTTGCGTGCAGCGGATCAAAGGCGCGAACGGCGCGAGCCACTGCTTGCGCTTGCATGGTCCAGCGGAGCACGGCTATGCAAGTCTCCGGATCCGTGGAGCCGGGACGGGCTTGACACCACGAGTGGAGCACCCACGGGGACCACTCGAAAAAGAAAGGAGGTTTTTGGGAAAAAAAACCCGGCAGTCTAGATGCGGATCTGTCGAAAATAAAGCCTTTCTCGACAGTGCCTGTATTCCTCAAAGATACAGATACTGAGATTTACAGGATCTGTCCAAAAAGGGTTTATTTTTGACAGCTCCACGTCTAGACTGCGTTTTCTTTTTCAAAAAAGCTCCATTTCGAAAAAAAAAGCGGCGGCCATGTTTATGCTAATGAAGCGCGGGATGTTTAAATCCCTGCGTCACTAGCAATTTCGACGTGCCTAATCTACATCTCTCTGTCGACAGAGAGGTGTAGTCTGGACGTACCCACAAAGTCCCTGGTGCAGGCTTGTAGCAGCGGTGGAATAAACGGCTCCCTGAAGAGTCTGGAAGACGTCCTTTGTGCGCATGGGGCATCGGTCCGTCTGGGCTCAGGTCATAGCAAAGATGCTCTTGAAGTAATGAGCCGGAATGAAGCCGGAGATGGCGGTTCCCCCTCCCCGGTCCTCTCTAGCCTGGCCCTGGGGAGGGAATCCCATTGGTCTTGCTATGGAACGGTAAGCCAACACGATGGTGGTTGCAGGCACGTGGCCCGGCTTGGCTCGGGTCCTCGCAGGGGGAAGCCGCGGCTCCCAGGCTCGTCGGAGCACCTGCAGGACGGCCCAGCAGAGGTGGACGGGCACCTCCCAAAGCCCCTTGTCAGCACTTTACGAGTCCTTCCCTCGCCGGCCAATCGCTCCCCTGGTGCCACTCAGCCTCCACCCCATTGGCAGCCCAGTCCATGGGCAAAGCCCAGAGCTTCGCCCGCACCCCTGCTCCCTGCAGCCATGTGGCGTTACCCGCAGCAGTGAGTCACGAGCGGTTCCCAGACACCCCGCCTGGCGCACACGGTGCAAGCTCTGTTGCAAACATGAAACTGGGGTTGCCACAGGGAACTCTAGTGTCATGTGCTAAACAGATAATAACACCCGCACCCAGGTGAGGGGGCGGCCGCAGTGCCAGGAGCCCAGGGCAGTGCCCTTGCTAACCCGAGGAGGGGCAGGATGGGTGCAGTGTCCCTGAGCTGCGACACCCTAGTTGCTCCTTCCCCGGCCATGTCCTAGCCTGCGGCAGCAACAGCACCCCCTGCTGAGCTAACAGTGCCTGGCCCCTAGCCCTTCTCACTAGCTGCCCTGGGCAACAGAGGCTGTGTTACTACCCCTGCTTCTGAAGGGGGAAACTGAGGCACGGGGCAGCGGAAGAATGTGGCTAATGTCACCCCCACAAGCTGAACTTGTCCACACACAAATACTGTAGGAGTGATACTGAGCCATGCTCGCTCAGACATTACCTGCCAGGTAGGTAACCCTTGCTACAAGGCGAGAACTATTCCCAGGTGGGATGGGTAGATGGATCTGACTGGAGACCAGGTGCCTTTATTCTGGTATCACTGCACGGGCACTGCTGTCGTACTGATACAACCTGATCAGTAAAACCAGCCCCATTCCCCAAAGGACACTGGGACAAAAGGTGTGGGGAGTAGACTGGAAACTTCGGGGCCCTGATCTCGGTCACTGTGTGTCTGGGCAGCACCCGGCCCAACGGGCCCTGATCTCAGTCACTGTGTGTCTGGGCGCCCGGCCCGACAGGCCCTGATCTCGGTCACTGTGTGTCTGGGCAGCACCCGGCCCGACGGGGCCCTGATCTCGGTCACTGTGTGTCTGGGCGGCGCCCGGCCCGACGGGCCCTGATCTCGGTCACTGTGTGTCTGGGCGGCGCCCGGCCCGACGGGGCCCCGATCTCGGTCACTGTGTGTCTGGGCAGCGCCCGGCCCGACGGGGCCCCGATCTCGGTCACTGTGTGTCTGGGCGGCGCCCGGCCCGACGGGCCCTGATCTCGGTCACTGTGTGTCTGGGCGGCGCCCGGCCCGACGGGCCCTGATCTCGGTCACTGTGTGTCTGGGCGGCGCCCGGCCCGACGGGGCCCCGATCTCGGTCACTGTGTGTCTGGGCAGCGCCCGGCCCGACGGGGCCCCGATCTCGGTCACTGTGTGTCTGGGCGGCGCCCGGCCCGACGGGCCCTGATCTCGGTCACTGTGTGTCTGGGGCACTTTGAAGGGTACACAAACTGCCATGGTATAAAATAACAAAGTTCCTCAGGCACCACTGTGAAGTTCGAATCCAGGAGAATTGCTTAAAGACAGGGCTACTTACAGCCCAAGACTGGGGATCTTCCACAATCAAGCGTACTAAATTAGGGTATGTCTACACATCAAAGTTATTTCAGAATAACAGCCGTTATTTTGAAAGGACTTTACTAGCGTCTACACAGCCAGACCGCGATTTCGAAATTAATTTGAAATAGCAGAACGCTTATTTTGAATTTGGTGAACCTCATTCCACGAGGAATAACGCTAAAATCGAAATAGCTATTTCAAAATAAGTGCTGTGTAGACACTTCTATCGAAATAGGGGGCCTCCAGCCTTCCCAGGGTTCCCTGGTGGCCACTCCAGCCTCAACCAAGTACACTCCTCTCCCTCCGCCCTTCTTGAAGCCCTTAAAGGGGTTGACTCTAGCCACTGTGCCTGTGCCAGCTCCAAGCCTGCCAGCCCGGAGCCAGCAGTCACTACCCCTGACTCAGTGGCCCCAAAACATGAGCCAGCAAGCCACTAGCAGCCAGCCCTCCACCGCGTCCCAGGACCAGTCTGCCGGCTCCCAGGAGCCTGACAGGGCCCGGAGTAGGCGGGCGCCTTCCTAATCCAGGGTGGAGATCAAGTTGGTCCAGAGAGACCCCCAACCCTGAGCCCTGAGCTTCCCCTCCCCCTTCTTCCCCTTGCTTCCCCCTTCCAGCTCCCTCCTCACAGGTTTCCCCCTCCCCTCTCCCGCTTACTTTCCCAGTCTCACCGGAGTTTCATCTCCCCCCCCCCTTTGGTAAATAAAGGGAGTTTGTGTTCATGAAAATACTTGTATTTTATTTGACATCAGGAAGGGGGGTTAGGGAGGGGTAAGTGGAAGGACGTGAGGGAGGAATGAGGCACAAGCCCCCAGTGGGGCAGACCAGGGAGGCTCTTAGTGCTCCTCAAGGTGGAAGCTCTCCTGCAGGGCCTCCTGGATACTGACAGTCCCTCGCTGGACATCCCGGGTGGCAGCCTGCAGAAAGCACAGCCAGGCTCGCAGCAACGCATCCATGAGAAGCACCAGAGAGCCCAGGGGCAGCTCTGGCTCCAAGTTGCAGAGTGCTGTGGTGTCCCGAGTGAGGGCAACCAGAGCATGCAGAGACAAAATGCTTTGCTGTCCCTCATGAGGTAGGCAAGCAAGCAGGGAAAGCTGAGAACTGGCTGTCCAGGGGGGTCCCTTTAAGCACAGACCTCAGATAGCCTCAGGCAGCAGCCACACAAAGTAACTCCTGACTTGATGCCCTTCTGGACCTGGTTCTGGCCGGCCTTAAATGTGATTCAACATCCACTCAGTGTGGACGCACTATTTCGAAATAGCAAAATGCATTTTGTGTGTAGATGCCTTATTTCGAAATAAGCTATTTTGAAATAACGCTGTAGTGTAGACATACCTGTAGTCATTTCTGTGTGCCCTACTGGCAAGCAAGAATTCACCCAAGAAATCCCATTAGGCACTCCAGCTTCTCCTCTGCACAGCCAGTACCCCTCCTTATGCAGAGAAGAGGGTATGAAAACCAGTTTCACCAAATCTGAACGGGTTCATCTGATCCCAAAGGACCCACTGCAATCCCAGGTCAATTTGTACCTCAGATCTCACCCCAAAAAGGGCCAGTCCTTTAGCCTCTAAAATCTATAGGTTTATTCAAGAAAGAAAGAAAGAAAGAAAGAAAGAAAGAAAGAAAGAAAGAAAGAAAGAAAGAAAGAAAGAAAGAAAGAAAGAAAGAAAGAAAGAAAGAAAGAAAGAAAGAAAGAAAGAAAGAAAGAGTTGAGAGTAAAATTAGTAAAGGAAACATATGACATGCACCCAGTACAAAGTTTCTGGTGCAGGCTTGCTGCAGAGATGGAGCAAAGTGCTAACTTAAACGTCTCTGGAATACATCCTCTGTGAGCAGCAGTCCTTTCCGGCTCCATTCCTAGCAAAGATGCTCCAGAAGCGATGAGCTGGAATGAAGACAAAGATGGAGGAACCTGCATGGGCCTTTTTGTACCCTCGCCCACATAGAGGGAATCCTACGGTTCTTGTGTGAAAGTTCGTCCCAGGATGGAGTTTGGCACATGACCATGCACGACTCCATCTTTTTTGGGGGGCACCAGCCATTACTTACGTGCCGGTCAGAAGGTTCCCCACAAAGCTCCTCAGATGTGGATCGGCACCGCTCAAGGTGCATTGTCAGTCAAGTGCTGCTAGTCGCTTGGTGGGCAACCCTTTCACGAGAGATTGGCCAAGCCTAGAGATTGCACTAGAAGGAAACATCTGGAAAACAAGAACAGAGCCAATAGTCATCACTTCCAATACAACCATCATACCTATCTCGGAACGGGGTAAACTGGAGCAGTGAATCATCGGCTTTCCACAGACACCTCGCTTGGGCTCGTTTTGTCCAAGATCTGGTGCCAAGAACACTGGGTGCAGCAAATGGTTTGTAGCTCCACATCAGAATCCCATGCTCCCAGCCCTGGAGAGGGAGGAGTGGGGGAACCACTCAGCGCACTGGTGGCAGAGTGGGTAGGGATATTGCAGGGGATGCCTCTTCTGTTTCCATTTCCGTGTGTGATTTGCTCAGCGAGGAAGACGCCTGGCAAACACAGGTCCGCCCTGCTTATTGACGATGTGGATGAGGAAGTGGGGTGGGGAGCAATGGAGAAACAACCCAGTGACATGGGAAAATAGGGCGCTGGCAATACTTCTGGCAGCTTTGCCCTGACCGCCCACAAGACCTGCCCAGCCAGAGGAGGAGCTTGGCAGGGGATGGGGAGCAGCTCCCTTAAAAGGCTCCTGAGGAGGGGAGCACAGTCGGGATCGGCAGCTCTGCAGCAGGAGGAACCCAGGGCCACCTTGCAAGGTCGAAGACATCTGAGTATTCTGCATAGCGGTAAGGATGGTCCCAGGACCAAGAACAGAAGCACCAGGCAGCCAAAACAGCATTATTGAGGCAATAACATTCCAGCCTTCAGCACTTCACAGCTGGCACGATGGAGCTGTGATCTCAGTCATTCATTGTCTGGTGGAGCCCTGATCTCGGTCACTGTGTGTCTGGGCGGTGCCCGGCCTGATGGGGCCCCAATCTCGGTCACTGTGTGTCTGGGCGGCGCCCGGCCCGACGGGGCCCTGATCTCGGTCACTGTGTGTCTGGGCGGCACCCGGCCCGACGGGCCCTGATCTCGGTCACTGTGTGTCTGGGCGGCACCCGGCTCGACGGGGCCCTGATCTCGGTCACTGTGTGTCTGGGCAGCGCCCAGCCCGACGGGGCCCTGATCTTGGTCACAGTGTGTCTGGGCGGCGCCCGGCCCGACGGGCCCTGATCTCGGTCACTGTGTGTCTGGGCGGTGCCCGACCCGACGGGGCCCTGATCTTGGTCACGGTGTGTCTGGGCGGCGCCCGGTCTGACGGGCCCTGATCTCGGTCACTGTGTGTCTGGGTAGCGCCCGGCCCGACAGGGCCCTGATCTTGGTCATGGTGTGTCTGGGCAGCGCCCGGTCTGACAGGCCCTGATCTCGGTCGCTGTGTGTCTGGGC
Organism: Pelodiscus sinensis; assembly: GCF_052426305.1. Lineage (NCBI taxonomy): Eukaryota > Metazoa > Chordata > Testudines > Trionychidae > Pelodiscus > Pelodiscus sinensis. The sequence goes on from NC_143069.1 coordinate 3,801,032, forward strand.
GGCGCCCGGCCCGACGGGGCCCTGATCTCGGTCACTGTGTGTCTGGGCGGCGCCCGGCCCGACGGGGCCCTGATCTCGGTCACTGTGTGTCTGGGCGGCGCCCGGCCCGACGGGGCCCTGATCTCGGTCACTGTGTGTCTGGGCAGTGCCTGGCATATCAGGACCCTAATCCCGGATCTCTCTTAGGCTATGTCTACATGGCAACACTATTTCAGGATACCGGAATATCCTAAAATAGCTATCCCGCGTCTTCCCAGAGAGCCCATTATTTCAAAATATAATGGGCTTACGATTCCGATGTCCCTGTAAACCTCATTTTGCAAAGAGGAAGGAATGTTTTGGAATAGCAGGTTATTTCGAAATTCGGTGAGGTGTAGATCACGCCAAATTAGGAAATAAGCTATTTCGAAATAAGATTGAAATAAGATACACAAATTGCACAGCTCAAATTGCGTATCTCCACATTTCTCAAACTGTGGGTCTTGGGAGGTCGTGAGCAACTTAGAGGGGGGTTGCAAGAACCCCTGGCGTATCTTATTTCGAGTTTCGGTGCAGTGGGCAGAAGCCAGCACCGCTGTGTCCCCCATGGGGCGTCAGTCTCCATTGAAGACTCTGCCCCCAGCACAGCTCTGCTCCGTGCAGCCCCAGCTGGACAGGGGCTGTGAGTCCAGCCATGGGCAGCTGCTGCTCCAGGAAGGGACATAGGGGCAGGGCTGGGAGGCTGCGCACAGGTGACAGGATGGGCTTGGAGCCCGGGGCAGCCTGAGCGCAGGGATAGCTGATCCCCAGGGGCTCAGAGTGGGGGTGGGAGGTTGACTCCAGCCCAGCAGCGCCCCCTCCTGGGGGTAGCAGGACGTGACGGGTGCATGTCCCCACAGGACCCAGCGAGAGGACGATGCTGCTGCTGACACGGGTCGTGTGGTTCGCCGCGCTCTGCGCCGTGGTGCTTGGTGAGTTCGTTTCCCCCTAGATCGGGGTTGGGGGTCAGCACTGTGGAAACCTCCGTGCAGCTGAGAATGAGGGGGCAGATACAAAGGACTGGGAAATGCATGATGGACACCCCCAACTAGCACACCCCCTGGGCTGGTGCTCGGGGCTGGATCTGCCTCTACAGAACTGGAGACGCCCCTCGGCTCCTGCCCAGCACACCCCTCCACCAGGCAGGGCCGCATCCTCACCCTGCTGCCGAGTGCTTATCGACCCCAAGCAACCTGGCCCTGCCCATGGGGCGCTGATCGCAGACTGTCACCCACCTCCCAGCCAGGCTGTGTCTCCTGCTAGGCTAGCTCCATCCGGAGCACCACAGGGGCAACCGAGAGCTAGAAAGTGCCAGCAGCTGGGAGGGTAGGGGGGATGATCTGAGGTTGTGTGGGGAAGGGCACGAGCAAGGGGGCTTGGGGAGAGGGAGAACAGGGGCAGAGGGGTGGGGGTGGACTAGTAAAACCACTAGCTGGTCCCCGTCTCCCACCAAAGCCTCGTTATCTGGATTCATGCTGGGAATGTCCCTGCAGCCTAGAAATCGTCTCCTGCATCCGAGCAGGGCCCATCTACCCCGGTGTCCCGTCTCCCGCAGCCGCCAGGGCCAGGTGCTCCCCGGGGAGGGGTGAGACACCCCCTAGTGGCCCGTGGTGGAATCACCCAGCCCCAAGGGGATTTCCCTCCTGAACCTGTCAGGTAGCGGCTGTACCAGGCCCTGGGGTGGGAGCCCAGCCAGTGCCCCCCACTCCCAGCCTGGCTGCTCCTGGTCTCCATGGAAACCTTTAATCCACTGCTGGTTCCGCTGGTGGCCCAGCAGCAAGGAGTTCCACCGGCTGCTTGTGCACCAGGAACCTCTTCTCAGGACCAGCTGTTCTGAGCTTCTGATTTCTGGGGCAGTGGACTCCACCCTGGGCACCCCGACTCTGAAGGGCTCTGGCAGAGGGGCAGGGGGGAGCAGCAGGAGACCAGAAGGACCAGGGGCCTCCGGAAGCAGAGTGTGAAAAGGCTGCAGAGCGGAGGGGACAGGCCAGAGGGAGGCCAATGACCATGTCACCATGCCCGGTCTTTGCTGGCCTGCCCGCCCCAGCTCCACACCGAGTGCCGGCCCTGGGCCTCGGCCTGCCCCCTCCCGGGATCAGGAGCATGACGGCCCGGTGGGGGTCAAAAATCTCCCGGAACAGCCTCAGTCGGAGTCGGCAGCCCTCTGGGCCCGAGCCTGCTGTGGGGGCTGGGCCAGGTTGGGGGGACACCCACCTTAACCCAGCCCTTTCTCCCCTCCCCCGCTCGGCGCAGGATGCCCCACCATCGTCTCCCGCAGCCAGTGGGGGGCCCGGCCCCCAAAGAGCAGGGTCCCGCTGAAAACCCCGGTGCCCTTCCTCATCATCCACCACACGGACGGGAAATCCTGCTCCTCGCAGGCCGCCTGCAGCCGGGTGGTCAAAGGAATCCAGAACGACCACATGGACAGGAATCGCTGGTCCGACATCGGCTACAAGTGAGCGGGGCTCGGTGGGGTGGGAGCTCCCCACGGCAGGAGGCTGAGTCGGGGTCGCTGCCCCAGGCAGCCACAGGGAGCAGCAGAGACTGCACTTGGGGGAGAGCCAGAGCGGATGAGAATTTAGTATTTCTGGGGAAGGGTGCACCCCCCCAATCCTGCTCTCTCCCTTTGAGACACTGGGGGGGGGCAGAGGAACACACGGGGGTGCAGGGAAGTGTTGGCACCCCCAGCTCTGCCCGCCCTGTTCTATGAAGGAGGGTGGGGGGGCACCGAGCCCTTGTCAGAGAGAAGCCAGGGAGGGGCTGGGGGAGTCCCTGAGGCAGGGGCATGGGAGGGGGCAGCGATGGAGCGGGTGGAGGGGAGGGCACAGGGGGCCCCTGGGTTGTCCCAGAGCTCGGCCGATAGACCCCGTGTCGCCTGTGCCCAGCTGGTACGTGACACCGCCCCCCGCCAGCGTTACCAATGCGATTTGCTGGGGCCGCCTTGGCCCCCCGAACCAAAACCTGTCTGGAGAGTTTGCTCCGTGAACCGTCTTGAGCAGTGATGGAGGGGACGGAAACCCAGCTGGGAATTTCCCGTGGGGTGGGAGGTCCCTGTTCTGTTCCCCCGATGCCCATCTGGGACAGCTACAGCCCACGCTCACCCCCCAGCTGTGTCCCGTCGGGGTCCAGGGCTGCGGCCACAGGGGGTGTTCCACACAGCGCCCCCTATTGGCCAAACAGGGGCAATACAGGATACCCCCCCCACACACCAGTCCACTGGGTCTGTAGCTGCACAGCAAAGCATTGAGTGTTTGGCTCTGTGGGTCCCAGGTTCGAACTGGGGCACGGTGAGTGATGTAGGGAGGGGTGTGTGGCTGGTATACGGGTCTGACACTGCTCTCTGTCTGCAGCTTCCTGGTCGGTGAGGACGGCAGAGTCTACGAGGGCCGCGGCTGGACCACAGTGGGGGCACATGCCCCGTCCAAGAATAAAATATCTCTGGGAGTCAGCTTCATGGGCAATTACACCGGTACGTGGGTCCCTTCCAGGGGTGACAGTAACTTAAATTTCTTACAGATACTGTAGTCTCACGACCGCTTCTTCTGACGGGGAGTTGGGCTACAGCAGTACCTGTACACATTTATGTGTGGGGCGGAGTGCAGGGGCATCGGGTGGGGGGCCGAGGGTGTCACTAAAGGGTGGGGGACTATAGGATTGGAGACCCTGCCCTGCGCTGCTCCTGTTCCCAGCCTAATGGGAGCTGTGGGGCAGGGAAGGGAACTAGATGTGCGGAGGGGGCAGGGGGCTGTAGCTGGGGGGGGTCATTACTGAACACTGGGGGGGGAAGTGACACTGACAGGGCCAGTCGATGCCAGGGGGCGGGGGGGCTTTATTGTGGTTACGTCACATCCCCTGGGCACAGACAGGGCCAGGCTGAGAGTCACTGGGGGCTGCTTTGTCCTGCAGGCAGAACCCCCAGCCCCGCCGCCCTGAACGCCGCCCGGGGCCTGATCCAATGCGCCATCTCCCGGGGCTACCTCAGACGGGACTACACCCTGAAGGGGCATCGCAACGTGAACCCCACCGCCTGCCCCGGGAACGCCCTCTACAGGCTCATCACCAAGTGGCCCCATTTCAAAGCCTGAGACCCTGCTGCCCATCGCTGACCCCGCCTGCCGCTTCTGCTGGTCCCTGCAACACCTCGGCCCCCCAGTAGGGGGCAGCCTCGTGTTCTCGTCCACCTGCTGCCCCCTGGGGCCCGGAGAGCAGGGAGCTGAGAGTTGGGGCCGCGCTCCCGTCTCCCCTGGGCTCTGCTGCCCTCCCCCAGGGCTCAGATTTCCAGCCACCTGCCTCCCCAGCCTGTTTCCTCCACCCGGCGCCAGGCCAGGCCCCGGCTCAGCCCGGCTCCACACCCAGCCCAGCCCAGGGCCTTACAGCCTCCAGCGGGGGCGGGGCCAATCCGCAGCCCAGCTCCGTGGCGACGGCCCTGCCAATCCCTGCGCAGCTTTGGGAATGTCGTTTCCTTGCCCGTTTTACACCCCCGGGCAGTGACCAATCCCAGCGTGGAACCGTCCTGGGCCCCCAGCCCCCCCTGAAATCCGCAGCTACAATTTCTCCTGGAAGCCCCAGAAATGGGTCCCTGTTGAACCCGCCCCCACGCGGAGCCATGTGTCCCCAAACCCTGACCCCCAGCTCTGCCCTCTCTGCCGCCCTGTCTGGATCTCTAAGCTCAGCCCAGCCCCCAGTCTCGCTCATGAAAGGGGGGGCAACGTGTTTGGATCTTCACAGGGCCCCTGCCCGGGACGGCCCTGGTAGGGGAGGGGCTGTGGAACCCCACAAAGGGGGGGTTAATTCAAGAGCAATTTTCCTCTCACCCAGCACCCCTGCCGCCTGGCGCTTGCTTTGCCTGGGAGCTACTGAGCAGAGACAATAAACCAGATTCTAGCCCGTGACAAGCTGAAGCGCCGTCAATCATTTCTCTTGCTCTTCACACATACCCACGTCCCCAGGCATTGGGGTGGGCGGGGCAAACTCTGAGGGTGTGATTGGGCCCCCCACAGGCCCTACTCTTGCTGGGCACCGTGCACACAGACCAGACCGTAGACAGTCCCTGCCCTGAGGAGTTTGCCGTCTGGGAAACTGAGGCACGGGGAGGGAAACTGAGGCACGGGGAGGGGATAAAGGAGTTGACCAATCTCACAGGCCAGTGCGTAACAGAGCAGGAAACACCCCGCATGCTCTTCCCACTAGGCTGTGCTTCCTCTCAATTCAACAGTCAGGAAAGTAAGCCCAAAATGGACAGAGGGAGGGGTCACAAGGACCCCGTGCCCAGAATACTACAACCAGCCGTCTCTGGGACATAAGACACCTTCCTAGTCGTCTCCTCACCATCCAGGGGCGGCCTTGTGCCCTGACGCTCAGGGAGCTGGACCCTTCCCGCCAGCATTCGCAGGGGCGCCTTGTACAGAGGGGGTGGGGGGGGCGCACCCCTCTGCTCCCAGATTCTCTTCACCCCAAACCGCCACCCCCAGGACTGCTACATGGACCTGAGCCCAGCTGCAGGACTCTGCCTTTGTCTTAAGCACCTGCCCCTTGGTTTGGGCTGATCTCACTTTCTTCCCTAGAAACCTGGCGATCACAAAAGGAAAACTCAGTGGCTCTGTCTCTCTGCCCTGCTCCCAGTTCTGTCTGGCTCACCCCAAGCCCTGGGGACCTCCTGGGCCAGCCATGGGAGTCCCGATCCCCCTAGGGATTAATTGATTGAATGTAGGGGAACCCTACTTGATTGTAACTAATAAACTCAAGGAAGAGCCGGGAATCTTCCCCCCTGACTTTTAATACCAGAGATTTTCCACGAGCTGGTGGGAGTGAGACAGGAGCAGGTGGGGCAGAAACCGGATGGTGTTTCTCAGGCCTGTACGATTAGGAGTAGGACGGAATTTGCCTATGTGCAGAATAGGTCTCGTAAGCTACCACTGGAAAGCTTGGAACCTGCTGCTTGTGTGTGTCCTAGCTGTGTGCATGGACTGTTTCTGGGTTTGAAGTCAGAAATACGAAATACAGGAAACAAAGGATAGGAATAAATGGTGAGTTTTCTGAATGGAGAGAGGTAGCTAGTGGGGTACCCCAAGGGTCAGTCCTGGGACCCATCGTATTCAACTTATTTATAGATGATCTAGAGAAAGGGGTAAACAGGGAGGTTGGTAAAATGTGCGGATGATACCAAACTGCTCAAGATAGTTAAGACCAAGGCAGACTGTGAAGAGCTTCAAAGAGATCTCGCAAAGCTAAGTGATTGAGCAACAAATGGCAAATGAAATTTAAGGTTGATAAGTGTAAAGTGATGCACATTGGAAAACATAATCCCAACTATACATAAAATATGATGGGGACTCATTTAGCTACAACTAATCAGCAAAGAGATCTTATAGACGCATAGACTCTTGGACTGTGTCTAGACTGGAAAGTTTTTCCGCAAAATCTTCTGATTTTGCGGAAAAACTTGCCAGCTGTCTACACTGGCCGCTTGAATTTCCGGAAAAGTACTGACGATCTCCTGTAAAATCATCAGTGCTTTTCCGGAAATACTATGCTGCTCCCGTTTGGGCAAAAGTCTTTTTCTGAAAGACTTGCGCGCAAAAGGGCCAGTGTAGACAGCACAGTACTTTGAAGGCCCCAAGATGCAGAGAATCCTCCAGCTGTGACCTGTGCCCCATGCTATAGAGGAAGGCGAAAAACCTCCAGGGCCTCTGCCAGTCTACCCTGGAGGAAAACTCTTTCCCGACCCTAAATATGACGATCAGCAAAACCCTGAGCATGTGGGCAAGACTCACCAGCCAGACACCCAGAAAGTTCTCTAAAGTAACTCCTATCATCCCTCCATTGACCTATTTACCTCTGATAATGAATGGTCAATTAGTTACCAAGATCATGTTATCTCATCAAACCATCCCCTTCATAAACCCATCTAGTTTAATCTTGAAACCAGATAGATCTTTTGCCCCCACTACTTCCCTTGGAAGGCCGTTCCAGAACCTCACTCCTCTAATGGTTAGAAACCTTCATCTAATCTCAAGTCTAAACTTCCTACTAGCCAGCTTATATCCATTTGTTCTTGTGTCCACATTGGTATTACGCTTACATAATTCCTCTCCCTCCCTGGTATTTATCCCTCTAATATATTTAAAGAGTGCAATCATGTCCCCCCTCAGCCTTCCTTTGGTTAAGGTAAACAAGCCAAGCTCCTTGAGTCTCCTTTCATAAGACAGGTTTTCCATTCCTTGGATCATCCTAGACTCCATTCCTGGTGTCATTGTGGACAGTTCTCTGAAAACATCCACTCAGTGTGCAGCAGCAGTCAAAAAGCAAACAGAATGTGAGGAGTCATTTAATGAGAGAGAATAAGACAGAAAATACCTTATTGCCTCTGTATAAAACCATGGGACAACTGCATCTTGAATACTTTCTACAGTATCATCTCAAAAAAAGACGTTAGCATTGGAAAAGGCTCCGATGAGGGGCGGGGAACAGATCCCATGTGAAAAGAGATTAAAAAGACTGGGACTTTTCAGCTTAGAAAAGAAGAGGCTTAGAGGGGATATGATAGCGGTCTATCAAGTCATGATTGGTGTGGAAAAAGTGAATAAGGAAAAATAATTGACTTATTCCCATAACATAAGAACTAGGGGTCACCAAATGAAATGAATAGGCAGCAGGTTTTAAACAAACAAACGGAAGTTTTTCTTCACTCAGCGCACAGTCAACCTGTGGAACTCCTTGCCAGAGGATGTTGTAAAGGCCAGGATTTAACAGGGTTCAAAAAGACCTACATAAGTTCATGGAGGTTAGGTCCGTCAATAGCTATTAGCCAAAATGGGTAGAAATGGTGTCCCTAGCCTCGGTGTGTCTGGAAATGGGTGACAGAAGAGGGATCACATGACGATTACCTGTTGAATATGCTAAATCTGAAACTTTGGGGCCCTGGTCTCGGTCACTGTGTGTCTGGGCGGTGCCCGGCCCGACGGGGCCCTGATCTCGGTCACTGTGTGTCTGGGCAGCACCCGGCCCGACGGGCCCTGATCTCGGTCACTGTGTGTCTGGGCGGCGCCCGGCCCGACGGGCCCTGATCTCGGTCACTGTGTGTCTGGGCGCCCGGCCCGACGGGCCCTGATCTCGGTCACTGTGTGTCTGGGCGGCACCCGGCCCGATGGGCCCCGATCTCGGTCACTGTGTGTCTGGGCAGCGCCCGGCCCGACGGGCCCTGATCTCGGTCACTGTGTGTCTCGGCGGCGCCCGGCCCGACGGGCCCTGATCTCGGTCACTGTGTGTCTGGGCGGCACCTGGCCCGACGGGCCCTGATCTCGGTCACTGTGTGTCTGGGCAGCACCCGGCCCGACGGGCCCTGATCTCGGTCACTGTGTGTCTGGGCGGCGCCCGGCCCGACGGGGCCCTGATCTCGGTCACTGTGTGTCTGGGCGGCGCCCGGCCCGACGGGCCCTGATCTCGGTCACTGTGTGTCTGGGCGGCACCTGGCCCGACGGGCCCTGATCTCGGTCACTGTGTGTCTGGGCGGCACCTGGCCCGACGGGCCCTGATCTCGGTCACTGTGTGTCTGGGCGGCGCCCGGCCCGACGGGTCCTGATCTCGGTCGCTGTGTGTCTGGGCGGCGCCCGGCCTGACGGGCCCTGATCTCGGTCGCTGTGTGTCTGGGCGGCGCCCGGCCCGACGGGCCCTGATCTCGGTCACTGTGTGTCTCGGCGGCACCCGGCCCGATGGGCCCTGATCTCGGTCACCGTGTGTCTGGGCAACATGAGGGGGCCTTGAGGGATGTACCATCTCCTCTCTGGCCAAGGAAAGGGTTAAAAAATTACCCTGGGCTCTAGTAGCTCTGCCCTGCCTGCCCACAGGGCTTGCCTGGCCGGAGGAGGAGCTTGGCGGGGGGCAGGGAGCAGCTCCCTCGAAAGGCACCCACGGAGGGGAGCACAGCTGGGATCGGCAGCTCTGCAGCAGGAACCCCAGTCCGGCCCAGCTGAGACTCAGCCTGAGCTGCTGCGGGGACAGGACTTGGCAGGTGGGAGACGTCTGCTCGGGTTTGCTCGCGGCTTCGCATTTCTCTGGCTTGGGGAGGCCGTGGGAAGTGGCTGGGGGCCGTGGCTAAGCCCGGGGCTTTGGGAAACACCCTGAGAGTGCCTGCCTGGTAGGGTCTCCCTCGCCCTCTGATGTAAACCACTTGGCTTCAATGCCTGCTTGGACCCCAGCGCCCTCAGCCCCCCGCGGGTATGTCTCCACTGCAGAGTTTTTACGGAAAAACGGCTTTTTTTTGTTTTTGCAAATCAACACTGACGTCCACACTGCCATTGCATTCTTTAGACAGAGAGTCAGAAGAACGGCGGGTTTGTCCGCCGGCGGTAACCCTCTTCCTACGAGGAAGAAGCCTTTTTCCCAAATAGCTTTGTCAGAAAGAGGCGTGTGTGGACACGGAAGAGAGAGTTCTTTCGAAAGAAGACGCCTCCGGGAAAAAGCACAGATGCCTTGGTGGCCTCTCTGTCCACAGAAATCACAACTGAAACGCGAGAGAGCGTCCAATCAATGCGGCCGCTCTCTTTAGAGAAAGCAGATGGCTTTTTCGTTGCGCTTCGGAGGGAGTTTTCCCAGATCTCTGCCAGAAGCCTGCAGTTTAGACGTAGCCTGCGTCACGCCGGCCACCACCTTCCGCCAGTCCCCGAGTTGGACTCCCAGGGGGGACTTGCAGCCGCAGGGAGCAATGCACCCCCCGCTTCCCACCTGTGCCCACACTCCCAGCCCGTGGGTACAGATGCCGGGCACACTGTACAGAAAGTCCCCGGTGAGCGCAGCGACCAGAAACGCCAGCTCAGTGCATCTTGCTGAACCGAGACCTCTGACCCCTCCTTTGTCTCCAGCGTCCAGCAGCCCAGTTACCAGCTCCCACCTGGCTCCCCCCCCCACCCCATTGTTCTCCAGTGGGTCACAGCTGGCTGCTCCCGCCCGAGGGTGGGTCACCCAGGGCCCTCAGTTGCTAGGATCCAAACGTCCGGGCAGTTGGACTGGCTATTGTCTCAGACTCTTGGTTGGCCTAAGGCCCAAGGCCCGGACATCAGGGCCTCAGTCACACCGGAACTGCCGGTCTCTAGGGTTGCCAGGTGTCCGGTTTTGAACCAGACACTCTAGGATTTGAGTTTTCTTTCGGGAAACAAATTGAGAAAATAGAAATGAGAAAATAGAAATGTCCGGTGTTTTCTCAATAAGTTGTAATGTAGATTGTGATGTAATGTCAAGTGTGTCTGGTATTTTTGTTGAAACCAGCTGACAAACCTACCGGTCTGCAGAGAGGGAACAACCTTGTCCACCACCTAGTTAACACTGTAGCTCAGGGGAAACCGAGGCACACACAGTATTAGCATTTGTTAGACTCTTTAAATGCCCCATGACTGTGTGTCTGGGTAGCACCCAGCCCATCAGAGCCCCGATCTTGGTCACCATGTGTCTGGGTGGCGCCCGGCCCAACAGGGCCCCGATCTCGGTCACTGTGTGTCTGGGCGGCGCCCGGCCCAACGGGCCCCTGATCTCGGTCACTGTGTGTCTGGGCGGCGCCCGGCCCAACGGGCCCCTGATCTCGGTCACTGTGTGTCTGGGCGGCGCCCGGCCCGACGGGGCCCTGATCTCAGTCACTGTGTGTCTGGGCGGCGCCCGGCCCAACGGGGCCCTGATCTCGGTCACTGTGTGTCTGGGCGGCGCCCGGCCCGACGGGGCCCTGATCTCGGTCACTGTGTGTCTGGGCGGCGCCCGGCCCAACGGGGCCCTGATCTCGGTCACTGTGTGTCTGGGCGGCGCCCGGCCCGACGGGCCCTGATCTCGGTCACTGTGTGTCTGGGCGGCGCCCGGCCCGACGGGCCCCGATCTCGGTCACTGTGTGTCTGGGCGGCGCCCGGCCCGACGGGCCCTGATCTCGGTCACTGTGTGTCTGGGCGGCGCCCGGCCCGACGGGCCCTGATCTCGGTCACTGTGTGTCTGGGCGGCGCCCGGCCCAACGGGGCCCTGATCTCGGTCACTGTGTGTCTGGGCGGCGCCCGGCCCGACGGGCCCTGATCTCGGTCACTGTGTGTCTGGGCGCCCGGCCCGACGGGCCCTGATCTCGGTCACTGTGTGTCTGGGTGGCGCCCGGCCCGACGGGCCCTGATCTCGGTCACCGTGTGTCTGGGCGGCGCCCGGCCCGACGGGCCCTGATCTCGGTCGCTGTGTGTCTGGGCGGCGCCCGGCCCGACGGGCCCTGATCTCGGTCACTGTGTGTCTGGGCGGCGCCCGGCCCGACGGGCCCTGATCTCGGTCACTGTGTGTCTGGGCGGCGTCCGGCCCGACGGGCCCTGATCTCGGTCACTGTGTGTCTGGGCGGCGTCCGGCCCGACGGGGCCCTGATCTCGGTCACTGTGTGTCTGAGTGGCGCCCGGCCCGATGGGACCCTGATCTCGGTCACCGTGTGTCTGGGCGGCGCCCGGCCCGACGGGCCCTGATCTCGGTCACTGTGTGTCTGGGCGGCGCCCAGCCCGACGGGCCCTGATCTCGGTCACTGTGTGTCTGGGCGCCCGGCCCGACGGGGCCCTGATCTCGGTCACTGAGTGTCTGGGCGGCGCCAGGCCCGACGGGCCCTGATCTCGGTCACTGTGTGTCTGGGCGGCGCCCGGCCGGACGGGGCCCTGATCTCGGTCACTGTGTGTCTGGGCGGCGCCCGGCCCGACGGGCCCTGATCTCGGTCACTGTGTGTCTGGGCAGCACCCGGCCCGACGGGCCCTGATCTCGGTCACTGTGTGTCTGGGCAGCGCCCGGCCCGACGGGCCCTGATCTCGGTCACTGTGTGTCTGGGCGGCACCCGGCCCGACGGGCCCTGATCTCGGTCACCGTGTGTCTGGGCAGCGCCCGGCCCGACGGGCCCTGATCTCGGTCACTGTGTGTCTGGGCAGCGCCCGGCCCGACGGGCCCTGATCTCGGTCGCTGTGTGTCTGGGCGGCGTCCGGCCCGACGGGCCCTGATCTCGGTCACTGTGTGTCTGGGCGGCGCCCGGCCCGACGGGCCCTGATCTCGGTCACTGTGTGTCTGGGCGGCGCCCGGCCCGACGGGCCCTGATCTCGGTCACCGTGTGTCTGGGCGGCACCCGGCCCGACGGGCCCTGATCTCGGTCACTGTGTGTCTGGGCGGCGCCCAGCCCAACGGGCCCTGATCTCGGTCACTGTGTGTCTGGGCGCCCGGCCCAACGGGCCCTGATCTCGGTCACTGTGTGTCTGGACGGCGCCCGGCCCGACGGGCCCTGATCTCGGTCACTGTGTGTCTGGGCGGCGCCCGGCCCAACGGGCCCTGATCTCGGTCACTGTGTGTCTGGGCGGCGCCCGGCCCGACGGGGCTCTGATCTCGGTCACTGAGTGTCTGGGCAGCACCCGGCCCGACGGGCTCTGATCTCGGTCACTGTGTGTCTGGGCGGCGCCCGGCCCGACGGGCCCTGATCTCGGTCACTGTGTGTCTGGGCGGCGCCCGGCCCGACGGGCCCTGATCTCGGTCACTGTGTGTCTGGGCGGCACCCGGCCCGACGGGGCCCTGATCTCGGTCACTGTGTGTCTGGGCGGCGCCCGGCCCGACGGGGCCCTGATCTCGGTCACTGTGTGTCTGGGCGCCCGGCCCGACGGGCCCTGATCTCGGTCACTGTGTGTCTGGGCGGCGCCCGGCCCGACGGGCCCTGATCTCGGTCACTGTGTGTCTGGGCAGCGCCCGGCCCGACGGGCCCTGATCTCGGTCACTGTGTGTCTGGGCGGCGCCCGGCCCGACGGGCCCTGATCTCGGTCACTGTGTGTCTGGGCGGCGCCCGGCCCAACGGGCCCTGATCTCGGTCACTGTGTGTCTGGGCGGCGCCTGGCCCGACGGGCCCTGATCTCGGTCACTGTGTGTCTGGGCGGCGCCCGGCCCGACGGGGCCCTGATCTCGGTCACTGTGTGTCTGGGCGGCGCCCGGCCCGACGGGCCCTGATCTCGGTCACTGTGTGTCTGGGCGGCGCCCGGCCCGACGGGCCCTGATCTCGGTCACTGTGTGTCTGGGCGGCGCCCGGCCCGACGGGCCCTGATCTCGGTCACTGTGTGTCTGGGCGGCGCCCGGCCCGACGGGCCCTGATCTCGGTCACTGTGTGTCTGGGCGGCGCCCGGCCCGACGGGCCCTGATCTCGGTCACTGTGTCTGGGCAGCGTGTGGCACATTAAGTCCCAATCTAGGCAACATTCTGCAGCTTTCCCGGCCGGGGTGTCTCTGTGCCCAGTCTCACCCCAGGTGGGATGACGGTTCTGCCCCTGCGGTGTTGCTGACCAGCCAGAATCGCTCCCTCCCTCTTGCCGCACAGCCAGACGCCTCTGGTGCGCTGGACAAGCCTCAGGGGTCTGGGGAACTTGTGGGAAAGGGGCATCCGGGCGGGGCTGGGAGCCCGGGGCAGCCTGAGCGCAGGGGACCTGCTACCTGGGGCTCAGGGGAGGGGGGTGTTTGGCTCCGGCCCAGCAGCGCCCCCTCCTGGGGGTAGCAGGACGTGACGGGCGCGTGTCCCCACAGGACCCACGAGAGGACGATGCTGCTGCTGACGCAGGTCGTGTGGCTCTCCCTGCTCTGCGTCGCGGTGCTCAGTGAGTTCGGTTCCCCCCCTCCGGGCTGGAGTGGAGAGTGGGGGCAGGGCTGGGGAATCCCCGGTGCAGCTGTGAGCTTAGGGGGCAGCAACGCAGGATTGAGAAGTGAATGAGGCAGGCCCCCATCCCACCTGGCCCTTGGCCTGGCACCCCAGGGCCGGCCCTGCCCCTTCAATTCCCGAGATGCCCCTCGGCTCCCATCCAGCCCGTCCTTCAATAGGCAGGGCTGGGTTGTCCCTGCCCCCCTTTCCCCAGAGCCCTGGGGTTCACTGGCCCAAGGGACGAGGCCCTGGCCCTGCCCTTGGGGAGCCAATCCTAGATAACCCACCTCCTGCTCGGCCGTGTCCCCTGCCAGCCCAGCTCCATCCCAGGGGCAACAAGAGCCAGGAAGTGCCAGCAGGGCAGTGAGCCGGGGTTGGGGGCAGGGAGAAGGGGGCCGGGGTTGGGGGCAGGGAGGAGGAGGGGTGGGGTCAGAGAGCTGGGGGGAGCAGTAACAACACTAGCTGGTCCCCAGCTCCCAGCAGGGCGCTTAACAGGATTCGTGCTGGGAATGCCCCTGTAGCTTTGAAATCGCCCCCTGGATCCGAGCAGGGCCCATCTACCCCGGCGTCCCGTCTCCCGCAGCCGCCAGGGCCAGGTGCTCCATGGGGAGGCATGAGACGCCCCCTAGTGGCCCATGGTGGGATCACCCAGCCCCCGGGAGAATTTCCTTCCTGTCCCTGTCAGGTACTGGCCAGTGCCTCCCACTGCCAGCCTGGCTGCTGCTGGTCTCCATGGAAACCAGGAGCCGGGTCCAGCAGCAGGGAGTTCCACCGGCTGCTTGTGCACCAGGAGTCTCTTCTCACGGCTGTAGGACGCCAGTCACCACCCAGGATCTGGCGGGAGGGGCTGGGGGGAGGGAGGCCAACTCTCCAATCACACAGACCCCTGTCCCACCCCCTCCCTGCCCCTTCTCCAATGCCCCGCCCCTGCGTGCTCCCTCCGTCCTGGCTCTCCCCTCCCTCCCTTTTACTGGGACAGGACAGGGGGCTGGGGTGCGGGAGGGGGAGCAGGCTCTGTGCTGGGGCCGGGAGGCTGGGAATGAGGGAGGGGACTCTAGGAGGGGCCGGGGTGCAGGAGGGGTGTGGACACTAGGAGGCGCTTTCCTTGGGCTGCTCCGAGTCCCGGTTGGCAGCACAGAGGGACTAAGGCAGGAACCCTGCCTGCCCGGGACCCCTGGTGCTCGGGGAATCCGCCCACCCGCCCCTCCTTGAGGCCCCTGGGGTGGGGCATTGCCCCTGCCTGCAGAGACTGCCCCCAAAGCCCCCTCTGGCTGCAGTGCTGGCCAATGGGAGCTGTCGAGTCATCCTTTGGGGCGGGAGCAGTGCACAGAGACACCCCCCCGCCCCTCTCTTCTGCGGGGGGCACCCAATTGTCAGCCCTTCTTCCCCTCCCCCGCTCGGCGCAGGCTGCCCCTCCATTGTCTTCCGCCACCAGTGGGGGGGCCGGCCCCCCCGAAACAGGGTCCAGCTGAAGACGCCGGCGCCGTACGTCATCATCTACCACACGGCTGGGAACCGCTGCACCTCGCAGGCCGCCTGCCGCCGCCAGGTCATGGGCGTCCAGGACTTGCACATGGTCACCAGGCGCTGGACCGACATCGGCTACAAGTGAGCGGCGCCGGGCGGGGGCCTCCCCCCGGCGATGGGGTGGAGTCGGGGCCGCTGCTCTCATGCAGCCCTCTGGGGGCAGCAGGCACCGCTCTAGGGATGGGCGGGGGAAACAGCACAGAAGTGCTTTGAATTTTGCATGTCATGGTTTGGGGTGGCGAAGAGGGCGTGGGGGAAGGGTGCACCCCAGAGCCTCTGCAATGGGGGCAGGGAATTTGGGGGTCACAGCGCCCGTGGCAGGGGCAGACTGGGCGAGCTGAGGGAGTCCCTGAGGTGGGGGGCATTGGACGGAGCTGGGGGGCGATAGAGGGGCACAGGGGGCCCTTGAGATTGGCCCACGAGCGAGACCGACAGATACTGTGCAGCCTGCGCCCGGCGGGTTCATGACACTGCCCCCTATTGACGTTACCGATGTGTTTCCCTGGGGCCGGCCTGGCTCCCCGAACCAAAACCTGGCCGGAGAGTTTGCTCCGTGAACCATTTTGAGCTTTCAGAAGGGGAACCAAGTTCGTCAGTAACAGAAAAAAATGTAAAACACGATGAATAGTCTTGCAGCACCCGAAATAGCTACCCTGCGTCTTTTGAATGCATCCGCTATATCAAAATGTAGCAGACGCGCTGTTTCGGCATCCCTGTAAACCTCGTTCCACGAGGAATAAGGGATGTCTTGAAATTGTGCTTTATTGGAAATGTGGTGCTGTGTAGACGCGCCAGATTTCGAAATAGCCTATTTGGAAAAAGAATCGAAATAAGAGACACAATTTGCGTAGCGCAAATTGCAGCTCTTATTACGAGCTAAGGCGATGTCTACACTGGCGCAAACTTGCGCCAGAAATATGCAAATGAGGCTAAGCGTGGAATATCGCCGAGCCTCATTTGCATATCTACTGAGCCGCCATTTTTGCGGGAGAGGCTCTTGCTACAGAAGGAGCTGTCTACACGGCCCCGTCTTGCGCAAGAAAACCCCTCTTGCGCCAGGCCGTTATTCCTGAAAATAATCAGCGTAGCGGCATGGCGCAAGAGGGTTTTTCTTGCGCAAGAAAGGGCAGTGTAGACAGCTCCTTCTGGCGCAAGAGCCTCGTCTGCAAAAATGGCGGCTCATTCGATATGCAAATGAGGCTCGGCGATATTCCACGCTTAGCCTCATTTGCATATTTCTGACGCAAGATCGCGCCAGTGTAGACATCGCCTCGGAGTGCAGTGTAGACCAGCCTTAGAGACATGGAGATCGGGGTAGCCAACCTGGGCCGGCCCGAGCCATTCATGTGCTCCGGGCCCCAGGAGCGCGGCGCCGCCCACGCCTGGTCTGGCAGCCCCACACGGTGCCCACTATAATGGGGCGCCCTGGGCGGTAGCCCGGTCAGCCGGTAGCTTGGGCCGGCTCTTCCTGTGGCTCTCTTCCCCCCTTAAAGTGCAGTTTGCAAAGCCTCCCGCACAGTTCCGGACGCCGCCCCTCCTGTGCCCCTAGAAATGCCCCCCTGGCCCTCTGCGTTCCTTTTTTTTTCTCCCCCCCCCAACAAAAATTGCAGCTTCCTGATCGGCGAGGACGGCAGAGTCTACGAGGGCCGCGGCTGGGGCACGCAGGGGGCGCACGCCAAAAACTGGAACCATAAGTCGCTGGGATTTAGCTTCCTGGGCACCTTCTGCAGTACGTGGGTCCCTCCTGGACGGGGAAGCCGTTCGCAGAGCTTTGGGGAACCCCCTGGTGGGGAAGGGGAGGGAGGAGCTTGGGGGGGAAGGGGTGAGTGGGGGATGAAGCAGAGGTGGTGCTGGAGGGAAGGGAGGGGGTGGAACAGAGCCAGGCCTGCAGGGGGACCCTGGACCCACTCTGCCCCTGGCTCCCAACCCCCTTCCACGTGGCTCCTCCAGGGCTGTCTGGGATTCAGGCTGGGGCCGTGCCGCCAGCTCTCCAGGGGCCGGAGCTGCTTAGGGGAGAGTGGGCGAGTTGATCCTTCCAGAACCCAGTTCGCTGGGATGCAGCCCCCCCCCCAAGCTGGAGGTTGCACCTGCGTCCCTCCTGGTGTAACTACCCCTCTGGCTGGATGAACTGGTCCCTGCCTGTGCTGTAGGCTGGCCCTGGGCTCACCGGGCAGAGCGTGCCCAAAGCTGGGCACTCAGGGCGGCTGCAGCTGGGAGATTTGGGGGCGGGGGATGGGGCTCAGGGATGGATCTGCCCCGGGTCTCACTGAGCTCTGGCACAGCCGAGCTCCCCCGTGTGGGGTGCCAGTCGGGGTACCGGCCAGGAAAGGCCACGGGAGGGTGAGGGCAGCGCGCCATCCGTGTGGCCCCACGAAAGCGTGAGCGACAGGGTTTTATTCCAGTCCCAGCCACGTCTCCTGGGCACATAGGGGACCAGGGCGAGAGTCACTGGGGGCTGCTTTGTCCTGCAGAAACAGCCCCCAACGCCGCCGCCCTGAACGCCGCCCAGCGCCTGATCCGATGCGCCGTCTCCCGGGGCTTCCTGAGCCACAGCTACACCCTGAAGGGGCATCGCAACGTGAACCCCACCAGCTGCCCCGGGGACGCCCTCTACAGGGTCATCACCAAGTGGCCCAGGTTCAAAGCCTGAGTCCCTGCAACCCCATCGCCGATCCCTCCCGCAGCCTCTGCCTGCCCCTGCAGCACCTCGGCTCCCCAGCAGGGGGCAGCCTCGCGCTTCTCGTCCACCTGCTTGGGACCTGGGGGGGATTTTTGCAGAATCCCACAAACGGGGGGTTAATTCAAGCACAATTTTCCTCTCACCCAGCACCCCTGCAGCCTGGCGCTTGCTTTGCCTGGGAGCTACTGAGCAGAGACAATAAACCAGCTTCTAGCCCATGAAAAGCTGAAGCGCCGTGAATCATTTCATCTGCTGTTAACGTGTAACCTCCCCCCCAGGCGTTGGGGTGGGTGGGGTGAGCTCTGAGGGGTGATTATGGTCTGTCAGATTGGCCCCGAAAGGCCCTACTGTGCTAAGCACTGTACACACAGACCAGTTCCTGCCCTGAAGAGTTTGCCGTCTCACTAGACACAGGGAGGGGAAACTGAGGCACAAGGAGGGGCTGTTCACAAGCCAGTCAGTGGCAGAACAGGAACACACCCCACAGCTGCAGTGCAGTGCTCTGCCCACTAGGCTATGCTGCCTCTCAATCTAACAGTCAGGAAAATAAGGAGAAAAAGGAAAGGACCCAAACCCAGGTCTTTCAATGCTCCCTCATAGCTCAAGTTTTCTAGACCTTTGATCCTCTTTTGTTGCTCTTCTCTGGACCTTTCTTTCCTGAAATGTGGCACCTAGAACTGGGCACAGTAGAATCATAGAACACTAGGACTGGAAGGGACCTCGAGAGGTCGAGTCCAGTCCCCTGCCCTCATGGCAGGACTCAGTACTGTCTAGACCATCCTTGATAGACATTTATCTAACCTACTCTTAAATATCTCCAGTGATGGAGATTCCACAACCTCCCTGGGCAATTTATTCCAGTGTTTGACCACCCTGACAGGCAGGAAGTTTTTCCTAATGTCCAACGGAGCAGAATGACTTCCTGTGTCTTGCTCACAACACTCCTGTGAATGCAGCCCAGAGTCACGTTGGCTTTTTTGCAACAGTGTCACACTATTGACTCATATTTAGTTTGTGGTCCACTAGTCTATGACCCTAGATCCCTTTCTGCAGAACTCCTTCCTCGACAGTCGCTTCCCGTTCTGTGTGTGTGACACAGATTGTTCCTTCCTAAGTGGAGCACTTTGCATTTGTCCTGATTAAACTTCATCCTATTTACCTCAGACCATTTCTCCAGTGTGTCCAGATCACTTTAAATTATGACCCGATCCTCCAAAGCCCTTGCAACCCCTCCCGGCTTGGTATTATCTGGGATGGTCTAGACAGTTTTTGGTCCTGCCATGAGGGCAGGGGACTGAACTCGACCCCTCAAGGTCCCTTCCAGTCCTAGTATTCTATGATTCTATGATCTGCAAACTCTATGGCTACGTCTAGACTGGCATGATTTTCCGGAAATGCTTTTAACGGAAAAGTTTTCCGTTAAAAGCATTTTCGGAAAAGAGCATCTAGATTGGCACGGACGCTTTTCCACAACGTTATTTCCAAATATGATGGGCTCACTATTCCGGTGTCTCTGTAACCCTCTTTTCACGAGGAGTAAGGGACGCTTTGGATTCTTTCAGAATAAGTGCTGTGTAGGCAGTGCCCAGTTTCGAAATACGCTATTTTGAAACTGACTCGAAATAAGCGACACCATTTTCGTGGCTTATTTCGAGCTCCGGGTGCGGTGTAGACGCAGGCAGTCCCCTGATGCATGGGTGGGGGTTCCTCTGGGTTTCACCCCATGCTCCCTGACCCCCAGCCCCCACCCCAACCAGCCAGCCTCAGTAGCATCTTGGCTGTGCTGCTCTGTGTGGGGATGGGTGTTGCTGCAGTGAATACGGGGGTGGGGGGGGACCAGCTTCCCCCATCACGGGCAACAAATGCAACAAGCAAATGGAACAGTGACGGGGGGCAGGGGGGATCACATTGTGCTTGCCAGCCCCCCGTGCAGGGCAGGATCCAGGCCGGGCACCGCATGGCCAGGAACGTGAAGCATGCAGAGCACACCAGATCCACTGGAAGGGTCTGAGTGTTGACAGAATCAGGCCCTAACCACTAGGGATGCCACCCCTCTCCTCTCCCAGAGCCAGAAATAGACCCCAGCACCACCCTGCCAACAACTACTCATCCCCCTGGAGCCAGGACGACAACCGGGAGTTCTGGTTCCCGGCCCCACGCATAGCCCCCCCCACCTCTTGGAGCTGAGCGAGTCTTTCTAAATAGGCTCTAGGTAGGAGGAGGGATGGGGCCAGGCGATTAGCAGTGAGACATCTGCCAGGCCTGAACTGCAGCAGCTGTAAGTGAAACCCAGCCCTCGCACAGCGCCTTCTGCCGGCAGAGCGCAGCGCGCTTCAGAGAGAATCGTTATCTGCCATTTATACGGGGGAAACTGAGGCACAGAGCCACGTGACCCGTGAGGGCAGGAGCAGCGCACAGGGCTCGTGAGTGACACACCAAAGCCCTCCCCGCTCAGCCACGCTCCTGGTTCTCTGGTGGGCAGGGGAAGCCACGGCAGGTTCCTTTGAGCACCCAGCATGCTTTGGGCTGGTGCAGTGCTTTTTTGTGAGGGTACTGCCTGGTACGCAGTATTGGCACCTCCAGTCAGAGCTTACCTGGAAAGAACGGAGAATACCCTACCGGCACCTCTGTACGCAAATATCCTACAGTTGGCTGGTCCACGTGTCTTAAAGGGGGCCCACGTCTCTTAAAAGGGCAATGCTTTTCTTTTTTTTTCGGTCAACAACTTTTCCCCAGCTTTTTTTTTTTTTTTAACAAAAAAAGCACTGTGCTGGTGGGTGGGTTGGGTTTTTTTCCTGGAAACCTGAAGATCACAAAACGAAACATGGGCCCATCTCTCCGCCTGCTCCCAGCTCTGCCTGGCTCGTCCCAGGCTCTGGAGGGGGGCAGCAATGGGAGCCTGGCTGCAGCCCCAATTCTCCCAGGGATTAAATACGTTCACCCACATGGCAGCAAAAGCCTCCTGCCGCTTTGGAGCCACCCGGCTCTCGCGCAGCCCAAAGCCTTTTGCAGACAAGAGGGACAGAGCGGCCAAATGAAGCCCCGGGGCCGACGGATCCGACCGTCTGCAGCTCCCGGGGCTGATGGAGGCGCTGGCTGTAACGTCTCCCGGGGAGACCGCAAGGGAAGCTGCCGCGTGCCCACCCCTGCCTGCACCAGCGGGAAAGTGCTGCAGGGATCCATGCGTGAGACCTAGGGCCAAACGGCGGCTGAGAGACCCGCTGCCGTGAGTGGCTGGAGCAATTGTCCCCACGGGGCCAGGGAGCACCAGAGACAGGTGAGGACACCCCCAGCGTCAGGATGGTTGCAGGCATGGCTACGGCACTGTTACGGGGAAGCTCACAGCAAAGGGCCTAATTCCTAAGCCAGGCTCGTCCTAGACTCAGCAATGGAATGGAGGAGCCCTAGCGCCCCACCTCTCCCCGCTAACCACTAGACCCCACTCCCCTCTGAGAGCCGGAGCTACAACCCAGGAGCCCTGGCACACTGAATGCCCCCTCCAACCCTCACCAGTCTAACCACTAGACCCCACTCCCCTCTGAGAGCCGGAGCTACAACCCAGGAGCCCTGGCACACTGAATGCCCCCTCCAACCCTCACCAGTCTAACCACTAGACCCCACTCCCCTCTGAGAGCCGGAGCTAGGACCCAGGAGCCCTGGCACACTGAATGCCCCCTCCAACCCTCACCAGTCTAACCACTAGACCCTACTTCCCACCCAGCCTTTCCTGGCCCAAACAACCATCCCTGTTCTTGCAACAGCAGCCTGGGCCCTGACGCAAGAACCTGCCTTCGTCTTAAACAACTTCGCCACCACTACAGGGACGATCCTCACCCCCATCCTGTTCCCGTCCGAGATTCCCCTGCTCCGCCGGGGGGAGGGGAGGGACTGCCAGATCGGCTCCCCAGAACGAGCGTCAGGTGGGAGTTCGGGGGGGCCACTCACTGCGGGGAGAGGGCCTGGCAGGGCTCACGGTGCCCTTAACCCCACAGCGTGAGGCCCCATCCAACGCTCCAGGGGAAACGTCGGTCGCTATTCCCAGTGTGGGGCCCTTTGCTCTGCCGCAGGCGGGAGGGGCCGGGGGCTGCATGTGGGTGTGGCCCGGTGGCCCCTCGTCTGTGCGTCGGGAGGAGGGGAGGGGCAGAACAGTGGGGGAGACTCGGCTGGGCCAGGGAGGGTTGGCAGTGTGTTGGGAGAGCCTCAGAGAGACAAAGGTTGAAAAGCCCCGGTGGAAAGGGTAGACCGGCAACTCTGGGGCCCTGATCTCGGTCGCTGTGTGTCTGGGCGCCCGGCCCGACGGGCCCTGATCTCGGTCACTGTGTGTCTGGGCGGCGCCCGGCCCGACGGGCCCTGATCTCGGTCGCTGTGTGTCTGGGCGGCGCCCGGCCCGACGGGCCCTGATCTCGGTCGCTGTGTGTCTGGGCGGCGCCCGGCCCGACGGGCCCTGATCTCGGTCACTGTGTGTCTGGGCAGCGCCCGGCCCGACGGGCCCTGATCTCGGTCACTGTGTGTCTGGGCGGCGCCCGGCCCGACGGGCCCTGATCTCGGTCGCTGTGTGTCTGGGCGGCGCCCGGCCCGACGGGCCCTGATCTCGGTCGCTGTGTGTCTGGGCGGCGCCCGGCCCGACGGGCCCTGATCTCGGTCACTGTGTGTCTGGGCGCCCGGCCCGACGGGCCCTGATCTCGGTCACTGTGTGTCTGGGCGGCGCCCGGCCCGACGGGCCCTGATCTCGGTCGCTGTGTGTCTGGGCGGCGCCCGGCCCGACGGGCCCTGATCTCGGTCACTGTGTGTCTGGGCGCCCGGCCCGACGGGCCCTGATCTCGGTCACTGTGTGTCTGGGCGACGCCCGGCCTGACGGGCCCTGATCTCGGTCACTGTGTGTCTGGGTGCCCGGCCCGACGGGGCCCTGATCTCGGTCAGTGTGTGTCTGGGCGGCGCCCGGCCCGACGGGCCCTGATCTCGGTCACTGTGTGTCTGGGCGGCGCCCGGCCCGACGGGCCCCGATCTCGGTCGCTGTGTGTCTGGGCGGCGCCCGGCCCGACGGGCCCTGATCTCGGTCACTGTGTGTCTGGGCGGCGCCCGGCCCGACGGGGCCCTGATCTCGGTCACTGTGTGTCTGGGCGGCGCCCGGCCCGACGGGCCCTGATCTCGGTCACTGTGTGTCTGGGCGGCGCCCGGCCCGACGGGCCCTGATCTCGGTCACTGTGTGTCTGGGCGGCACCCGGCCCGACGGGGCCCTGATCTCGGTCACTGTGTGTCTGGGCGGCACCCGGCCCGACGGGGCCCTGATCTCGGTCGCTGTGTGTCTGGGCGGCGCCCGGCCCGACGGGCCCTGATCTCGGTCGCTGTGTGTCTGGGCGGCGCCCAGCCCGACGGGGCCCTGATCTCGGTCACTGTGTGTCTGGGCGGCGCCCGGCCCGACGGGCCCTGATCTCGGTCACTGTGTGTCTGGGCGGCACCCGGCCCGACGGGCCCTGATCTCGGTCACTGTGTGTCTGGGCGGCGCCCGGCCCGACGGGGCCCTGATCTCGGTCGCTGTGTGTCTGGGCGGCGCCCGGCCCGACGGGCCCTGATCTCGGTCACTGTGTGTCTGGGCGGCACCCGGCCCGACGGGGCCCTGATCTCGGTCGCTGTGTGTCTGGGCGGCGCCCGGCCCGACGGGCCCTGATCTCGGTCGCTGTGTGTCTGGGCGGCGCCCAGCCCGACGGGGCCCTGATCTCGGTCACTGTGTGTCTGGTCGGCGCCCGGCCCGACGGGCCCTGATCTCGGTCACTGTGTGTCTGGGCGGCACCCGGCCCGACGGGCCCTGATCTCGGTCACTGTGTGTCTGGGCGGCGCCCGGCCCGACGGGGCCCTGATCTCGGTCACTGTGTGTCTGGGCGGCGCCCGGCCCGACGGGCCCTGATCTCGGTCACTGTGTGTCTGGGCGGCGCCCGGCCCGACGGGCCCTGATCTCGGTCGCTGTGTGTCTGGGCGGCGCCCGGCCCGACGGGCCCTGATCTCGGTCGCTGTGTGTCTGGGCGGCGCCCGGCCCGACGGGCCCTGATCTCGGTCACTGTGTGTCTGGGCGCCCGGCCCGACGGGCTCTGATCTCGGTCACTGTGTGTCTGGGCGCCCGGCCCGACGGGCCCTGATCTCGGTCACTGTGTGTCTGGGCGGCGCCCGGCCCGACGGGGCCCCGATCTCGGTCACTGTGTGTCTGGGCGGCGCCCGGCCCAACGGGCCCTGATCTCGGTCACTGTGTGTCTGGGCGGCGCCCGGCCCGACGGGGCCCCGATCTCGGTCACTGTGTGTCTGGGCGGCGCCCGGCCCGACGGGGCCCCGATCTCGGTCACTGTGTGTCTGGGCGGCACCCGGCCTGACGGGCCCTGATCTCGGTCACTGTGTGTCTGGGCAGCGCCCGGCCCGACGGGCCCTGATCTCGGTCACTGTGTGTCTGGGCGCCCGGCCCGACGGGCCCTGATCTCGGTCACTGTGTGTCTGGGCAGCACCCGGCCCGACGGGCCCTGATCTCGGTCACTGTGTGTCTGGGCGGCGCCCGGCCCGACGGGCCCTGATCTCGGTCACTGTGTGTCTGGGCGGCACCCGGCCCGACGGGCCCTGATCTCGGTCACTGTGTGTCTGGTCGGCGCCCGGCCCGACGGGCCCTGATCTCGGTCACTGTGTGTCTGGGCGGCACCCGGCCCGACGGGCCCTGATCTCGGTCACTGTGTGTCTGGGCGGCGCCCGGCCCGACGGGGCCCTGATCTCGGTCACTGTGTGTCTGGGCGGCGCCCGGCCCGACGGGCCCTGATCTCGGTCGCTGTGTGTCTGGGCGGCGCCCGGCCCGACGGGCCCTGATCTCGGTCGCTGTGTGTCTGGGCGGCGCCCGGCCCGACGGGCCCTGATCTCGGTCACTGTGTGTCTGGGCAGCGCCCGGCCCGACGGGCTCTGATCTCGGTCACTGTGTGTCTGGGCGCCCGGCCCGACGGGCCCTGATCTCGGTCACTGTGTGTCTGGGCGGCGCCCGGCCCGACGGGGCCCCGATCTCGGTCACTGTGTGTCTGGGCGGCGCCCGGCCCAACGGGCCCTGATCTCGGTCACTGTGTGTCTGGGCGGCGCCCGGCCCGACGGGGCCCCGATCTCGGTCACTGTGTGTCTGGGCGGCGCCCGGCCCGACGGGGCCCCGATCTCGGTCACTGTGTGTCTGGGCGGCACCCGGCCTGACGGGCCCTGATCTCGGTCACTGTGTGTCTGGGCAGCGCCCGGCCCGACGGGCCCTGATCTCGGTCACTGTGTGTCTGGGCGCCCGGCCCGACGGGCCCTGATCTCGGTCACTGTGTGTCTGGGCGGCGCCCGGCCCAACGGGGCCCCGATCTCGGTCACTGTGTGTCTGGGCGGCGCCCGGCCCAACGGGCCCTGATCTCGGTCACTGTGTGTCTGGGCAGCGCCCAGCCCGATGGGCCCTGATCTCGGTCACTGTGTGTCTGGGCGCCCGGCCCGACGGGCCCTGATCTCGGTCACTGTGTGTCTGGGCGGCGCCCGGCCCGACGGGGCCCCGATCTCGGTCACTGTGTGTCTGGGCGGCGCCCGGCCCAACAGGCCCTGATCTCGGTCACTGTGTGTCTGGGCGGCGCCCGGCCCGACGGGGCCCCGATCTCGGTCACTGTGTGTCTGGGCGGCGCCCGGCCCGACGGGGCCCCGATCTCGGTCACTGTGTGTCTGGGCGGCGCCCGGCCTGACGGGCCCTGATCTCGGTCACTGTGTGTCTGGGCAGCGCCCGGCCCGACGGGCCCTGATCTCGGTCGCTGTGTGTCTGGGGGGCGCCCGGCCCGACGGGCCCTGATCTCGGTCACTGTGTGTCTGGGCAGCGCCCGGCCCGACGGGCCCTGATCTCGGTCGCTGTGTGTCTGGGGGGCGCCCGGCCCGACGGGCCCTGATCTCGGTCACTGTGTGTCTGGGCAGCGCCCGGCCCGACGGGCCCTGATCTCGGTCACTGTGTGTCTGGGGGGCGCCCGGCCCGACGGGCCCTGATCTCGGTCACTGTGTGTCTGGGGGGCGCCCGGCCCGACGGGGCCCTGATCTCGGCTGGGATCTCCGGGTGCTCCCTTTATGCCCTGCCGCTGGGGTTCAGGGAGCTGGGGCAGTCCGTGTGTCTGGGTCGTCAGACCATTGCTGATGTGCTGCTCCTCCCCCCATGCACTGTTCCCAGCTTTCCTGGCTGGGGTGTCTCTGTGCCCAGCCTGGTCCCAGGTGGGAAGGTTCTGCCCCTGGCATCGCGCTGCCCGGCCAGAATCGCTCCCTCCCTGGTGTTGCTACACAACCTGAGCCTGGCTTGGTCTTAGGCAACCGCAGCCCTTTGGTGAAATCTCCCCCCATGTCCCCCATTCCCCTTCCTCCTTGGTGGCTGGGACAGCCGCCAGAACCAGCACGACGGTTTATTGACCAACCGTCTCCCTTCCGCTCCCGGCGCCCTGCCCGGTGCTTACAGAAAGCAGCAGGTGCCGGTGCCCGGGGCTCACTCTGCTCCCAGCGCCGCAGGAATCCAGGTGGGCAGACGCCAGCCCCGCTCTGCACCCCAGGGAGCTCCGGGCTCCGCAGACCAGTCTGCCCCCAGCATGGCTCTGCTCCCCGCAGCCCCAGCTGGGCAGAGGCCATGAGTCCAGCTGTCCCAGGGGCTGGCGTGGGGGCTGGGGAGGTTGTGGGGAAGGGGCATCCGGGCACGGCTGGGAGGCTGCCCCCAGGTGACAGGCTGGGCTTGGAGCCTGGGGCAGTCTGAGCACAGGGGGACCTGCTATGCAGGGCTCTGGGAGGTGGGGGGGGTTGGCTCTGGCCCAGCAGCGCCCCCTCCTGGGGGTAGCAGGACGTGACGGGTGCGTGTCCCCACAGGACCCACGAGAGGACGATGCTGCTGCTGCGGGTCGTGTGGCTCTCAGCGCTCTGCGCCATGGTGCTTGGTGAGTTTGGATCCCCAGGGCTGGTGTGGAGGGTGGGGGCAGGGCTGGGAATCCCGGGTAGAGCTGAGAACGAAGGGGGCAGCAACGCAGGAGTAGGAAATTAACGGTGGAGGCCCCTTTCTAATCTGGCCCCTGAGCGGTCACCGGGCCTGGGCCTGCCCATTCCCTATATCCCTAGTGTCCAAGGAGCCTCAAGGCCCGGCAGGGGGGCGATACGAGGGAGTCGCACCCCTCTGCTGGATCTTGCACTCCACCGCCGTGACATCCAGTGGCCATGAGTTCCGCAGGCTGATTGTGCGCAAGCCGCCTTTTCTCAGGGTCAGCTGTTCTGATCGTCCTGTCACCGGGGCATCGGACCCTGTTGTGGACCCTCCCCCGCCCCATCTCTGGAGAGACCCTGTGGCTGGGCAGGGGGGGGTTCAGTAGGAGCCCAGAAGGACCAGGGGCCTCGGGAGGCAGAGTGTGAAAAGGCTTCAGAGCAGAGGGGACAGGCCGGAGGGAGGCCAATGGCCGGAGGGGGCAGAGATGGGCCCTGAGACACGCACCTAGGGTGAGGCCTGAAGCCCCAGCCCAGCCCTTGCTTGGCCTCCCTCCAGCCTGGCCTGGCTCCTCACTGGCCCCTTTGCTGCAGGGAACCCCCCAGCCAGGCCTGTCCCAGCCCCATCACTTTTGTAGCAGGACGATGGGTTCCCCCCCCCCACCCTCGGTGCCATGCTTGGCCCTTTGCTGACCTGACCCCCCAGCCCATCACTACGGCCCCCGTCAGAGCACCAGCCTGAGTCGAGTCCTGCTGCGTGGGCCGGGGCAGGTGTGGGAGAACCCCCTTAACCCAGCCCTTTCTCCCCTCCCCTGCTCGGCGCAGGCTGCCCCACCATCGTCTCCCGCAGCCAGTGGGGGGCCCGGGCCCCGAGAAGCAGGGTGCGCCTGAGGACCCCAGCGCCCTTCGTCATCATCCACCACACGGCCGGGAACCACTGCACCTCGCAGGCCGCCTGCAGCCAGCAAGTCAAGGGCATCCAGAACTACCACATGGACAAGAACCGCTGGAGCGACATCGGCTACAAGTGAGTGTGGGGGGGTCTCCCCACGGCGATGGGGGAGACTTGGGGCCTGCCAAGGTGGGTTCCCCACTCTGGCGCTTCAAGTGCAGAAGGTGGAGGCCCCAAGAGACCTTAAAATGACCTTGCCTCTTGTGGTTTGTGCTTAAAAGCTCCCCAAGGACACAGATTCCCTCAGCTCGGGAGGTAGTTGCCACCACCCAAGTGAAAAAAAATCCTTCCTGAACCCAGGAAGAGGACTTCCTCCGGACGGGTACCCACACTCTTCTACCACAAGAGAGCTTGAAAAAAACTCACCGTAATCTCCGATAGCTGCCCTCTTCATCTGAGGCAGGCACGCACAGACCTCCTCTTACCTTCCAGGACACAAGAATCAGATCACAGTCACGCTGAAAAACGTGATTTCATTCACAAAACCAAAAGGCTAGATGTTAGAAAACAACTTGAGAACTGAACAGATTAAACCCCAGAGAATTGCTGCCCCGCGATTCCGATTAATGATAGGCTAGGTCGACACCGCAATGGGACGTCGGAAAAAGAATCGGATCTTTTCCTGATTGACTTTCGAAAGAGGCTTTTCTGAAATTTGGCGCGTCTGCAAGGTGCCAGATTTCGGAAAAAAGTGCTCTTCCGACACATCCTTTATTCCTCATAGAACGAGGTGTACAGGGAGGGTGAAAGCGCACGGCCGCTTTTTCAAAAAAAAAATTCAGAAAAGCGGACACATTCCTTGGATGCGGCGGAGTGGCTTTTCCGGGATAGCTCCAGTATCCCGAAAAAGCAATGCAGTCTAGACATAGCCATGGTGTATGGGAGGGGGGGCGCGTGGATTTAGCACAGAGCAGTTTAACCAAATAACAAAACAAAGAAAAGAGCCTGCCTGTGTCTAACTAAACATTTCCTGTCTACTCGCAGCTCCATTGCTTATACCAGTCCTTTTCTAGGCATGGGAATCCCTCTGGTTCAATTCATCTTGTCCCTGCGGCTCCTGGTTTGAACCCCCACAAAAGAACTGCAGCAGGCAGTGTCTTTTTCCATTCTGATCTCAACGCTTTCTTCCCGTTGATTCTCATGGCCTCCTGGTTACCCACTGGTCTGGGTTTAACCCTTCACGTCCTGGTTACCCACTGGTCTGGGTTTAAGCCTTCACGTCCTGGTTACCCACTGGTCTGGGTTTAACCCTTCACGTCCTGGTTACCCACTGGTCTGGGTTTAAGCCTTCACGTCCTGGTTACCCACTGGTCTGGGTTTAACCCTTCACGTCCTGGTTACCCACTGGTCTGGGTTTAAGCCTTCACGTCCTGGTTACCCACTGGTCTGGGTTTAACCCTTCACGTCCTGGTTACCCACTGGTCTGGGTTTAACCCTTCACGTCCTGGTTACCCACTGGTCTGGGTTTAAGCCTTCAGTGACTGAATGCTGGGATGTTTAGAAAAGGGTAGTACCCCTCCCATCCACCACAGGGCCAGTGGCACAGGGGGGGGGGGGCAGCAGCAACTGCATTCAGGGGAGCAGTGGGGGGTGGGAGAATCACCCACAGAAGTGATTTGTTCTTTGTATTGAATTGTTTGGGCTGAAAAGTGGAAAGGGGGGAGGGGAGCTCTCAGCAGCTCTCCTGTGGGGGAGGAGGACATAGAGGACGTGCAGCTCCTGGCAGGGAAGATGCGGAGGAGGGGGGGGCGTGAAACAAGGGGCATGGGATGGGGCAGCCATGGAGTTTGTAGGGGGATGCAGGGGGGCCCGGGGCTGTCCCACAAGCTTGGCCAACAGAATCCATGCGGGCTATGCCTGGCTCATCTGTGACACTGCCCCCTGCAGCTGGGAATTTCCCACAGGGCTGCAGCTCCCTGCTCTGTTCTCCTGCCCCACATCTGGGCAGGCTACAGCCCTCGCTCACGCCCCAGCTGTGTCTAGCGGGGCCCAGGGTTGTTACTATGGGGGGGCACATATCACACTGTGCCACCTGATGGCCACATTGTGCAATACAGTCCAGTCCCTTTCCTCGGTAGATCTTTAGCTGCCCCGGCACAGCACTGAGCCTCTCGCTCTGAGGGTCCCAGGTTCAAACCTGGGCAGGGTCAGTGATGATGCTGGGGGAGCTGCCAAGATGCAGCTTGGCAGGGGGAAGATGCGGCCGCCATGCGGGTCTCACACGGCACTCTGCCTGCAGCTTCCTGATCGGCGAGGACGGGAGAGCCTACGAGGGCCGCGGCTGGACCACGATGGGGGCGCACGCCAAAAACTGGAACGGAAAGTCGCTGGGATTCAGCTTCCTGGGCACCTTCTCCAGTACGTGGCTCCCTCCCTTCCCCAGTGAGGCCCCGTGGGGGCTGGGAATCCCCTCTGCAGGCTCCCGTCCACTGCTGCTCCCAGCTGGCCTCACTGCCATCCCGCTGGGCCTTGTTGCACTCCCGTGGGTGGGGGCAGGCAAGGGGGGGGGCCTTGGCTAAGAAAATGCAGCAGGGGGGTTGCATTGCAGAATGCAATGGAGGGGACTGAGACGGATGTGGCCAATCGAGAGCGCGGGTGGGGGAAGGGGATTTATTGAGGTCACGTCACATCCCCTGGGTGCAGACGGGACCAGGGCGAGATTCACTGGGGGCTGCTTTGTCCTGCAGACAGAGCCCCCAACGCCGCCGCCCTGAACGCCGCCCGGAGTCTGATCCAATGCGCCGTCTCCCGGGGCTACCTGAGCCGCAGCTACACCCTGAAGGGGCATCGCAACGTGAACCCCACCAGCTGCCCCGGCAACGCCCTCTACGGGGTCATCACCAGGTGGCCCCGTTTCAAACGCTGAGTCCCTGCAGCCGCTGGGCAGCCCCATCACCAACCCCGCCTGCAGCTTCTGCCGGCCTCTGCAGCACCTCGGCCCCCCAGCAGGGGGCAGTCTTGTGCTTCTCGCCCACCTGCTGCCCCCTGGAGCCCGGAGAGCAGGGAGATGAGAGTTGGGGCCGCGCTCCCGTCTCCCCTGGGCTCTGCTGCCCTCCCCCGGGCTCAGATTTCCAGCAGCGCCTGGGAGCCACCAGCCTGTTCCCTCCACCCGGCACCAGGCTGGGCCCCCCGGCTCCCGCCTTTCAGCTCAGCCCGGCTCCACACCCAGCCCGGCCCAGGGCCTTACAGCCTCCAGCGGGGGCAGGGCCGATTCCCAGCCCAGCTCCGTGGCAACAGCTCTACCAATCCCTGGGCAGCTTTGGAAACGGTGTTTCCTTGCCTGTTTTACACCCCTGTACACCCCTGGGCAAAGGGTGTTTTAATTCTTGTGCAATTTGCCTTTCACCTTGGTGCCTGCCTTGTCAGAGCAGTGACAAACAAACCAGCTTCTAGCAATGGAAAAAACAAAAGTGCCGTGAATCATTTCATCTGCTAAATCAGCCCCACTCACAGCTGTCGGGCTGGGGAGCTCAGAGGGGGTGATTATGGTCCGTTAGATTGGCTCTAACAAGCCTCTTTGTGCTAGGCAGGGTACACACAGAACAGGTCACAGACATACCCTGCCCTAAAGAGCATACAGTCTAACTAGGAACGGGGTAATAGGGGAAACTGAGGCACAGGGGTGGGAAAATGGCCACACCCAAACTCACAGGGCTAGTCAATGGCAGAGCAGGGAACAGATCCCAGAGCGGTAGTCCAGAGCTCTGCCCACTAGACAGTGCTGCTTCTCAACCCAGGTGTAGGAGATGGAGAGAAATCAGGGGGACACTGGTTCAAGCTGAACCAGAGGGCAGGGGAGCTGAGGCTGGAGACTGGCAGGAGTGGGGGGAGTGGAGGGAACAGCCATGCCAGCAGCAGCCTCCCCACCCCATGGTGCCCAGAGTAAGGGGGCACTGTGGGAAGGGGGCAGCAGCACTGATGGGGTGCCTGGTTGTTAGGAGATTTGCTGCAGAGCAAAACCCGGTGCCCCATAAGCAGGAACGAACCCTGGTGGGCCGGCAGCTGGAGGCCCCGCTGCACAGAGCCCAGGCCAGGACTCTCCCGCCACCCCGGAGTACTGCCCCACGGTACAGCCCGCTCAGCCCAGTTCTTCCTGCCTCTGAGCCTTGCCCCTGGGGGAACACCACCAGCTGGGATCCAGGCCCCCCGGCAGGAGGAAGCTGGTCCAGGCCCCAGTGGGTGGGGGCTCAGAGTCCGACCAGCTGGGGCTGGAGTTCCGAAAGGGTGTGAACACCCAGGAAAGCCCAGCCCAGGAGCGTCAGCCTCCTTACAGAGTGACACCTCCAGGGGCTCCAGCAAGAGGTTTCACTCCCGGCCTCAGTCCCCTGGAGAACTGCATGTGCTGGAACGTCGGGCGGCAGCCTCCCGACACGGCTGAAAGCACAAGACGCAGGTGGCCGACAATAGCCCCAGTAATCTAGCCTGGGGCGACCGTAAACACAGAGCCACCCCATCCATAGGACAGCTCACGGCAGCCATCCCAGGCCCCCTGCTTTGGGAAACCCCACAGTGGCTGCCTTGACCATGCTATGGACAGGACCCGGGCAGGGGATTACCTGGGGGCCTGGTGTGGGGGGCAGAAGGGGTCGTCCCTCCCCCCACACATTTACCACAGTGGCAAAGGCCAGTGTGCCAGGACACTGCTTCCCACCACCATGGAGAAGCAGGCGCAGGGGGCTGGGAGAAGGCAGCGGGACAGAGCAGAGCAGGCTGCCGGATAACTGACTCCTGCTGCGGGGGTGAGTGTGTGTGGGAAGGGGGTGGCCCTGGCTAGGCCCCCAGGTAATCCCCCAGGCCACGTGGGAGAGGGAAGGGACGGAGCAGGGGCAGAGTGGGAGGGGAGCCGGGGCATGGCTTGGGTAAGGGGTAGCAAAGTAGAGCAGAGGTGGGGCAGGAGGTTGCCCTGTGCCTGGGGAGGGGGGTTGCCCCCCAAGGTTGGTCCTGCGGAAACACCCGCCTTACAAATGAAGCCGTGCCCTCTCTACGGGGCTGCCAGGAGGCGTAGCCCAGGCTGCCGCGATCCAGCCACACGGGCAGGACCCGGCTCTCACAGGACCTCAGCTGAGGGGTTGGGCTGCGACGGGGGGAAGGGGGATTCCTCGCACGTCACACGCTGCGGCACCAATCCCGTGGAGAACCTCCCAGGGGGAGCGGGGGAAACCAGTGAGCGCAGCATCCAGAGAAAACGCTACAGGCTGCTTTGGTCCTTTGGTGAGCCACGGAGCTCGGAGTCCCAGGTGGACTTGCCCCTGCGTCTGTCATGGACCCCACAGCTCTTCCCCAAAGGCAGGGGAGCCAGTGGGTTTCCACACTCCTTACAGCGCGCACGCCCAGCAGAGAACACACACACACCTCCAAAGGTGATCTACTAGCCCATTGAGAAAATCAACACCGCCCTCTGCTGGACAACGCGGGGAGGAGGCTGATCGACTTACTTAGCCCATTGAGAAAACAACACCGCCCTCTGCTGGACAATGAGGGAAGGAGGCAGAGCGACTTACTAGCCCATTGGGAAAAACAACACCGCCCTCTGCTGGACAACATGGGAGGAGGCTGAGTGACAGTACTAGCCCATTGGGAAAAACAACACCGCCCTCTGCTGGACAATGAGGGGAGGAGGCTGATCGACTTACTAGCCCATTGGGAAAAACAACACCGCCCTCTGCTGGACAATGAGGGGAGGCGGCTGAGTGACCGTACTAGCCCAGTGGTCACCAGCCAGTAGCTTGGGATCGAAGTAGATCTCGGAGCCACTGACAGGTGATCCTGACTGGTTTGGCCAGGAAGCTCTCAAGCGCTGGCACTTCAGTTGCCCCTCCACCCACTGTCGTGCTGCCCCTGCCCTCTGCCTTAGAGCTGCCCCCCCCCCGGAACCGCCCGTTTGCTGTGCAGGGTGTGAGAGGGAGAAGAGGCAGGGCTCTGATATCACTGTCCCTCCTGCCCCCACTCCACACAGCAAGACGGGGATGGAGGAAGCTTGGCAATGCAAATCAGTCACTCTCACACTCTCGCTGTCCCTCACTTTCGTCTCCTGACCCAACACATAAGTGGGATGCTGCTGTTATTTCTTTTACTGCTTGCAGAGTGTGTGGCTGGTCTGTGCATTTTTTTTTCTCTCATGCTTAACTTTAATTCTTTTAGCAGTGAGTTCTAACCTGCCTAACCTGTCGTGGCTGCAGCCATTATCCCTGTGGGAATTACTGCTCCTGGACATGGCTGGCATGTCCCTGCAGCCCCTGAGAGAGGCAGAGCAGGGGGTCTCCACACGCCGTCTCTGCCTGCAGACACTGCTCCTGCAGCTCCCATTGATCAATAATGGGGAACCGTGGCCAGTAGAAGCTGTGGGCTCAGTGCCTGTAGATGAGGGGCAGCACATGGTGCCATGGAGCCATGGCTGTACATGCCAGCTGCTTTCAGGAGCGGTGCAGGGCCAGGGCAGGAGGAAGCCGCCATAACCCCACTGCTCCACCACCCGGAAGCCATCTCAGCTAAATGGTGCCCAGCCAGAGCCTGCTTCCTGAACCCGTCCCAATCCTGAACCTCCTCCTGCACCCAACCTCCTGCCCCAGATGTGAGTCTCCCTGCACCCAAACTTCTTCCCAGATCTTGCACCCTGAGACCCCTCCTGGAGCCTAATCCCGCATCCTGGGCTGCGCCTAGAGCCCCTCCCATACTCCGAACCCCTTGGCCCAAGACCAGAACCTGCACCCCAACCCGATGAAAGTAAGTGAGGATGGGGGAGGAAGGGAGATGGACCTGGAAGAAGGGGTGAGGCCTCAAAGAAGGGGCAGGAAGGAAGCGGGGCAAGTGTATTTGGGTCAGAGGGGGATCTTACATTGCACTTCAATTGAAAAAGTGATCTTGTGGTTAAAAAGGTTGGAGGCCCCTGTACCAGCCCATTGAGAAAGCAACACCGCCCTCGGCTGGACAGCGAGGGGGAGGCGGCTGAGTGAATTACTAGTAACTAGCCCATTGAGAAAGCAACACCGCCCTCTGCTGGACAGCGAGGGGAGGCGGCTGAGTGAATTACTAGTAACTAGCCCATTGAGAAAGCAACACCGCCCTCTGCTGGACAGCGAGGGGAAGGCGGCTGAGTGAATTACTAGTAACTAGCCCATTGAGAAAGCAACACCGCCCTCTGCTGGACAGCGAGGGGAGGCGGCTGAGTGAATTACTAGTAACTAGCCCATTGAGAAAGCAACACCGCCCTCTGCTGGACAGCGAGGGGGAGGCGGCTGAGTGAATTACTAGTAACTAGCCCATTGAGAAAGCAACACCGCCCTCTGGCGGAGCGTGAAGGCGGTCGAATGACCTGACTAACTCATTGAGAAATCAGCCTTGCTCTCTGCTGCCCTCTGCTGGAGGGCGAGGGGAACGGCTGAGCGCGGCAGCCCCCTACTAGCCACTAGCCAAGGATGGTTTTTTCTGGGGCTCGGTGGGCGAACCCTCGGTCTCCCTCCCTCTGGCAGAGCTAACCCCTGTCGAGCTCCACTCACCCCAGCTGGAGCCGCCCCTTTCCCTATCCCCTTTGAACCATGCTCCCCACCCTACTCCTCAGATCTGGACCCTGCTGAGGCCCCTCCCTCGCTGATGTCCCGACCCCCCACCCCCCATAGTGTATGTGTAGGAGGAGGTGGATTCTGGTGCACTCGCCCCTTCCTCCAGCCTAGGGTAGCCAGATGGTTTCAACAAAAATACCGGGCACACTTGACATGACATCACAATCTACATGACATCTTATTGAGAACACACCGGACATTTCTATTTTCTCCATTTGATTCCCGAACAGAAAGCTCAAATACTGGACTGCCTGGTTCAAAACTGGACACCTGGCAACCCTTCTCCAGCCTGGCCCCACATGCTGAACTCACTGTCATGAGCTAATGGCTCAACCCCTGCCCAAGGCCCCATTCCCATCACTGGGGTCCCGATCCTTCTACCCACACTCCAGGAGGCCTGATCCCAGCCTTCCCTTTGCTCCCTGAAAAAGCCAGAGTGCACTCAATGTGACCGGTTACCCAGGTACATGAGAAGCAGCGTAGCCCAAAGATGTACAGGCCACGCCCACATCTCAATTAAACACCCCCTGCCCCACAAGCCACCATATGCTTCCTTCTGTCTTTTCCCTACAACAGATTTCAGGCTTTGCCTCTTCCCACAAAGGCCCCGCCTCTCCCATAAGAAGCCCCGCCCTATTTTCCTCATTGAGAGCCTCTCCAAGCCCCGCCCTTTTTGTTCAGAGGCCACGCCCCCAAGTCTGGGCACATCCTATTGCAGGCCGGCCTCTATGTGCGTTTCTGATGCGTATGGCACTGCGATATAAATGCATTTTATTCGCCCGAGTTCTAGTGTGGCTAGCAGGTCTGCCGCTGTCTCACCCCTGTAATCAATACAGATGGATAGGAAGCGGAGTTCAAAATACTAAATCATGCCAGAGATAGGTATTGCCACACAGAGAAATGGTTCTGTTTGTTCCAAGTCCAACAACTCAAAATCCAGCTGTCTTTGCAAATACAACTTAACACGGTCAAGGGGGCAGTTCTAGTAAAACTTTAAACCCACCTGTCTCTCTCTATCAGAATGGAGAGGGGTAACTAGTGGTGTCCCCAAGGGTCAGTCCTGGGACCAATCCTGTTCAACTTATTCATAAATGATCTGGAGAAAGGGGTAAGCAGTGAGGTGGTAAAGTTTGCCGATGATACTAAACTGTTTAAGATAATCAAGACAGAAGCAGACTGTGAAGAACTTCAAAAAGATCTCAACAAACTGAGTGATTGGGCAACAAAATGGCAAATGAAATTTAATATGGATCAGTGTAAAGTAATACACGTTGGAAAAAATAACCCCAACTATACGTACAGTATGATGGGGGCTAATTTGGCTACAACAAATCAGGAAAGAGATCTTGGAGTTATCGTGGACAGTTCTCTGAAAACTTCCACACAGTGTGCAGCAGCAGTCAAAAAGGCAAATAGGATGTTAGGAATTATTAAGAAAGGGATAGAAAATAAGACCCAGAATATCTTACTGCCCCTGTATAGAACTATGGTACGCCCACATCTCGAATATTGTGTACAGATGTGGTCTCCTCACCTCAAGAAGGATGTTTTGGCCTTGGAAAGGGTTCGGATAAGGGAAACTAAAATGGGGCAACTAAAATGATTAGGGGTTTGGAACAGGTCCCATATGAAGAGAGGTTAAAACGACTGGGACTTTTCAGTTTAGAAAAGCGGAGACTAAGGGGGGTTATGATAGAGGTCTATAAAGTCATGAGTGGTGTGGAGAGGGCGGATAAAGAAAAGTTATTTATTAGTTCCCATAATGGAAGAACTAGAGGACACCAAATGAAGTTAATGGGTAGCAGGTTTAAAACCAATAAAAGAAAGTTCTTCTTCACACAGTGCATAGTCAACCTGTGGAACTCCTTGCCAGAGGAGGCTGTGAAGGCTAGGACTGAGTTTAAAGAGAAGCTAGATAATTTCACGGAGGTTAGGTCCATAAAAGGCTATTAGCCAGGGGATAGAAACGGTGTCCTTGGCCTCTGTTTGTCAGAGGTTGGAGAAGGATGGCAGGAGACAAATTGCTTGATCGTTGTCTTCGGTCCACCCCCCCGGGGCACCTGGGGCTGGCCACTGTCGGCAGACAGGATACTGGGCTAGATGGACCTTCAGTCTGACCCAGTACAGCCGTTCTTATGTTCTTACCCAAAGAAAACTACCAATCTTGAGGCATTCCAAACAGGATGATACAATAATCAGAGATGGGGGATGGGAGAGATTGGTAAAAAAGGCAGGGAATACTTAGGGCGGATTTTAAACCTACAACACAACCCCAGACCGCTGCTCTTGAAAAATCCGGCAGGAGTTAATTTGAGTGCCCTGGGCCACATGCACGCATCTGCTCAACACTAACATTAAGCACACGTGTGTTTGCTGTCTTGGAGACTTGCAGCGCCATGAACACATTGTTAATTTGCAGACTACGAGGCACTAACTTGAGTGTCATTTTCTAATCTGGCTACAGAAGCAAACCTTGGGGTTACTAACAAGACACAATTCCCTCCCTCCCCCCAATGATCTGGCTTCTCTGGGGTAGAAAACATAGAGTTTGGGTTTGGTGTTTAGTTTTTCAAATCTTGGAATGAGAGACCAACACAACAGAAATCTGGATCTATTTTTGTGGGGTATTTTTAGCTGAGTCCCTGTTTTAAACTTAATTCAACATTAGCCCAGCATTGACTCTGGGCAGAGCCCAGCATGCTGACGGAGCATGGGCACATGGTTCAACCGGAAAACCACAAGATCCCAGCTTAGGAACAGACCTGAGCTCCGACAGTCCAAGCGCGTGGCCTTCCCACAGTCCAGGCCTTATGATCGGTCCTTGTTGACCCCGGCGGAGCAGAAGGGGTGGAAACGCCCGGCCGCAAAAATCACCAAGCTCAGCAGAGACCTGGCCACGTCGGCCTCCTCCTCCTGGAGGACGTATCCCACTTTTGGTGGCGTCCCTATGGGGCTCTCTCCCCCGGGACGGAGCCGAGACGGCGCTGGACACCCGTGGCAGGTCAGAGACGAGGTTCTGGAGAAAGCTGAAGAAGCTGCTATCTTGGCTAGGTGGTGGGGGAGTTGTCCTCTTGTGATGGGAGGCTGGTTGAGCCTTTGAAGCCATCTCTGGATGAAGGGGAACCACTGATACCAATTTACATGGCTCTCTGGACTCTTTATACTCCTTTTCCCAGTCTTCTCCTCTGGGGAAGCTGGGAGGATGGATTGGGAAGATGTGGCTTCCTCCAAGAGGCTCCCTCAGGCGGCAGACCCCTTGTAATTCTCCTCCCAACCTACCCTGATCTCGGTCACTGTGTGTCTGGCTGGTGCCCGGCCCGACGGGGCCCTGATCTCGGTCACTGTGTGTCTGGGCGGCGCCCGGCCCGACGGGGCCCCGATCTCGGTCACTGTGTGTCTGGGCAGCGCCCGGCCCGACGGGCCCTGATCTCGGTCACTGTGTGTCTGGGCGGCGCCCGGCCCGACGGGGCCCTGATCTCGGTCACTGTGTGTCTGGGCGGCGCCCGGCCCGACGGGGCCCTGATCTCGGTCACTGTGTGTCTGGGCGGCGCCCGGCCCGACGGGCCCTGATCTCGGTCACTGTGTGTCTGGGCGGCGCCCGGCCCGACGGGCCCTGATCTCGGTCACTGTGTGTCTGGGCGGCGCCCGGCCCGACGGGGCCCTGATCTCGGTCACTGTGTGTCTGGGCAGTGCCTGGTACAATAGGGCCTGATGTCAGGTCTCCTTATGCTACTACAGCTGATGAGGTGTATGGCACCTACTGATAGAAAGCAGTCTAAGCAAAGGCATCTTTGCCTTCCCCGGCAAAGTGCCTACACAACACAGCTGTTGTGAGCATCACCCAGTGTGTGGGAAGCATTTAGCCAACTTCAAGAGTCCTGGGGCATGGGCAAGTACAAATAAGTTTCACAAAAATTAAACGATCGACCTGTCACTTGACCCAAACGGAAACCGCCCCCCCTCCCGATATTTGCTGGGTAACATTTTTTCAAAATGCCAACTTCTCTTCCTGCTTTGGGCAGGGACGTTTCGGAATCCTCACAATGTTCCTGTTGCCCACTCAGCCGCATGCCGACCCCAGGTGTGGGATAGTCTGAGCATGTGCAGGGAGTTGGCCGCTCAAGTGACCTCCTCCATCGCCGGGGCTGCAAGACTGTTGTGGATAGCGTTGCTAGGGCAGCGTTGCTGACGGCGTTGCTAGGGCAGCGTTGCTAGGGCAGCGTTGCTGAGTGCGTTTGTGTACCGGGCAACAGTCAACGCAGCCTCCGGCAGGCCACACAGAGCCCTGGTGAGCCCCCCTGTACCCCACCTCACAGTTGATTCAGCACGATTCTTACCCCGCCTTGGCCAACAACTGCTGCCACGGACGGCAGCGAATACAGGGACAAGGCTTGGGAGAAGCCAGGCAGATGCTAAAGACGTTGCGGCCCCAGGCTGTGCTAGGCAGGGGAGGGGGGGAGGCGCTAGGCAGGGGGGGGGCCCCACTCTAAAGGAAGAGCCTGGACAGCAAAGTGCTAAACCCAGGCACCCCAGGAGCAGCTCACCCCCTCATCTGGCAGCCTCCGAGGCCTTGGGCCTAGGTCACTGCAGGTGTGGAGCCAGGAGCGTGGTGCTGATGCCCCCATGGCCCCCAGCGAAGGTCAGGGCTGGCCCGCGTTCACCCAGCGGGGCTGCGGCCCCCACACTCACTATCCGCCCCCTGTGCCTTCTCCGGCCCAGGCCAGCCGCTGGTGGGCACTGCTGCTCTGCGGATGGGCACCGAGGCCTGGCTGGATCCCGGCGATCACCCGGCCTGAGCTCTGGCAGGCCCCAGGCGGGAGAATCCCAACGGAGCCATTTGAGCAGCCAGCCCCTCGCTGGTCGAGCGCGACGTGCCCAGTCTGGAGAGCGATGGGGGACGCCCCCGGCCCCCTCCTCACTCAACAGCTCTGCCTCTTTTTGAACGTGGTGCCGGCTCCCAGGTCTTGCCCTGTCCGCGGGGCCGAAGAGCCGTCTGCTCTCAGGACAAAGCGGGAGACCACGTCGCCTCCGCACCTTCCTTTGGCTAAACTGAACAGACTGAGCTTCGCTGGCGTCTCGCTAGGCGGCAGCTTTCCCCGGCGCGAGCCAGTAACCCAGAGCCATGCCAGAGGGGGCCGGTTCAAAACCTGTTGCCAAACCACCACCTGGCAAGCTCACGGCGCTTTGGGCTCCGGGCCTTTCACATCCTCTGTGGGCGCTTTGGCGGAACGAGAACTAGCTCGCTGTGTGTCATAGCCCCTCTACTGTCCCCGGCAATTCTCCAATGGTCCGTGCAGCACGAGCCATGTTTCACCTGCAGCGTGGCAGGTGCAGGGGGAGGCACGGGAGGGAGGGGAGATGGCGGGAAGTTAGAAAGGTTTATTTACAGGAGGGCTCCTCACACAACACAGCAGAGACGTGGGGACGCTGGGCGCACACAGGATGGCAACACACACACCGGCTGCCCCCCAGCGCGTGGAGAGGACGCAGGTCCCGCGCAGAGGCCAGCAAAACTGGGGCTGCAGCTTGCGGCTGGTCCTTGGAGCGACCGGAGAAGCGCAGCCCCGGCCTCCCATGTCACGGAGACTGTCTCTGGGCAAGGACCAAGCTGCTCCGAGACTTCCCCGGGCCCAAAGACCAGGCAGAGGGCTCAGGGCAGCAGAGGGACCAGTGTCAAGAGGTGACCCGAAGCCACGTGTGGCTACGAAACCAGAGACAGCAGCACAGGGATGTCACGGGAGAGGTCACCCCCGTTAGAAGTGGTTCAAGCCGCTGGGACGGCAGAGACTGAAACCAGCCGGCTGGCGTCACGGCCCTACCCATAGCGCCTGCTCGGCTGTGAGCCCCCGGAGCCAGAGGCTGGGGAATTTCCTGGGTGCTCCGCTCCCCAGCTGCCTCTCTTCTCCATCAACCCCTCCAGCCTCTGCTGAGGCAGCGTCAGGCTGCTCCATCTGAGGCAATGGGGGCAGAGGCGGAGGCTGGAAGAGGGACCCATGGGCCTGCTGAGCGGGGGAATCTCAGAAAGCCACAGCGAGGCCGGCGCGTCCCAGCCGCCACCACAGCGAAGGGAGTCACTCCCAGGAGGAAATCTCCCATGATCCTTTGCTCCTGGGTGCCACTACCAAGCCACCCGCCTGCCCGCGGGGCTGGGATTTCGGATGGGAACAAGCCCTGGGGGGATTCGGCTCCTGGGCCCCTCCCCCGAACAGTCCCCTTGCTGATCTCTTGTCCAGTCGGAGCTGAGTCCTGTCCTGCCCCGAGGGCAGAGCAAGGGTTCCAGGGTCCCTGGGGGCAGAGAAGTGCAGGGATGGTGCTCGGGCCGGGGGCCCGCTCCCCCTCCCAGGCTACGTCCTGGTGTCCAGGTTGTTCATGTACTCCTGCAGGGCCTGCAGCCGGGCGTCGATCTCCGACAGGTCGGCCGAGGGCTCGTCGTACAAGTTCTCTGGCGGAGGAGACGAGCAGGCGTTGGCGGGGCCCTGCCACACCCGGCCAGCCCTGCGAGCCAAGCCCCCGTCCCCTGGGCAGCCGGGACCGAGAGCATCCCGGCCACAGGAGTGGAAACCTCCCTGCAGCCCTGTGCGCAGCATCCGAGGGCTCGTGGCCAGGCGGAGGGGCGCTCCTAGGCCTGGGTATGCAGAGGGAAGGTGCTGAGGGAGGAGACGTTTGGGGGAAAGCAGGGGACGTGGGTCCTTCAGGATCTACCTGAAATGCAGCCAGCTCTGGGGTGCAGCGTGGCAGCTGGTTATATCAGGGGTGGGTGTGGGAGTTGTTTGTCCAGTGGCTGCACGCTGGGGTCAGGCCGTTCGTGGCCTCCGTAACCACAGCAGGGACAAACCGAGTTGAATGGAGCATCTGCTAGTGCCGCGCCAGGGCAGCAGGCTCAGCGCTGCCTGCGAGGGGAGAGCGCCCCCTACTGAACCCACACCCCGCCGCACGGCCCTCTCCCCAGCCCGCTCACCTTTATCCGCCCGCTTGCTCGCAGTCGGGGTGCTGGCCAGGCGCTTCCTGCGCCCGCCATCAGTCCGAGGAGCCTGTGGCGAGAGACCGCTGGAGGTCACTTCTCGGCGGGGCCCTCCCGGCCCGTTCCCCTCCCAGCCAGGAATGAACGGGGCCGTCCAAGACGAATCCGAGTTGACAAGACAGAGCCCCGGGAACAGCTCCCAAGAGCCCACAACCCATCCCTCCACTCTAACCGCTCCCCTCCCGGAGCTGGGGATACAGCCCAGGGGTCCAGGCACCCCGGCCCTGCTTTAACCACTAGGCTCCTCTCCCATCGTAGCCCCTCCCACTCAGTCTCCACTTCCCAGAAAGCATCTGATGGGCTCCATTCTCTCTGACCAGGTCAATGAGGCCTCAAAGCAGAGGTGCTGCCTGGTAGCACCTGGGTGGGAGACCCTGGCACCTGGCCGGT
The DNA here is from genome assembly GCF_052426305.1 of Pelodiscus sinensis. Lineage (NCBI taxonomy): Eukaryota > Metazoa > Chordata > Testudines > Trionychidae > Pelodiscus > Pelodiscus sinensis. Next base: position 3,843,799 of record NC_143069.1, read on the forward strand.
GGTGAGCACTGGGGAGGGCTTGTCTCAGCAGCTCCCCCTCTGGTGGGAGCACCCCATGGAGCTGGGAGAGGGGAGACACCGAGGGGGCCCTCACAGGGCAAGACCCAGCTGCTCGGAGGCCACGGCAGCCTCCCGCCACGGCTAGTAGAGAGGCGCCTGACGGGGCACAAAGAACCACTTACCCCGCTAGGGCCGTTCCAGGTGGAGGCACTCAAGGGCTTCCTGCCCCTGGCAGCTCGCCGCCTGCCCCTGCTGGAGAGAGGGCACAAGGCAGCGGTGAAGGGCAGGGTCCGCCCGCAAGCACCCCGCCCCGCAGCAGCCGGCTCGGATCCCTGCCCCTGCGGCTGGCAAGGGTGCGCTGCGCTGGGACGGCCGGGAATCGCGCGGCTCCGACACCCCCCACGGGGCAGCTCTGGGCTAAGCCAGCTCCCGTCGGCAATCTCTGGCACCCTGGAACCCCCCAGCCACCCATCCCGAAGGACAGGCCCACCTGCCATGAGAGGCCTCTGGGTGCAGAGGGCTCCTGAGGACCGTGGAGGGGCGTGCAGATGTGAGGAGTGGCCGGCGGGGCAGGGGGAGCTCCGGCTGCTCCAGCAACCAGGCGCCAGAGCAGAAATCACTTCTGAAAAGCTGGGCCACAGAGTCGGGATACAACCCTGGTTCAGCGCCCTGCCCTGCCCCCCCCCCCTCCAACCACTAGCCCTTACTCCCCTCTCTGAGCCAGGGAGAGAGCCCAGGAGTTCTGGCTCCCGTCCCCTGTCCCGGCAGCAGGCTGATTTCGTTACCTGAGGGGTACCGGCTCGGAGCAGTCCTCCGCCTCGCTGCCGGAGCTGGCTGACGAGCGCCGGCTGCGGAAGCTCTCCACTGGGGGACACAGAGAGGAAAGGGGAGCTCAGTCCTGTGGGGATCTCCAGAGCCACCAATCCTGCCCCCCAATCCTCCCGCACACAAACCGCAGCACGGAGCTTCAGCTGCTCACAGGGCAAGCCCCCTGCCCAGCCTCTCACCCACCCACAGGCTGGCCCCTACGAAAGGGAGGCCCAAGAGCTGGGGAAGGGGACCCGGGGCCATGGGGGTCCCAGCCCAGAGTCGTACCCCACCCTGGAGACGTTCCCGGCCCCAGGACGTACCCGACGAGCTGCGTCCGCGGCTCCTGCCCAGGCTGTCTCCGCTGAAGGCTGCTAGGCCCCTGGCGTGGGAGCGGCCCCAGCTGCTGGGCGGCGCGTCTCCCGCACCCCGCCGGGTCCGGCGCTGGCTGTGCCCGAGGGAAGAGGGTTACGCGCAGAAACCGGCCTCCAGCCATCGTGGCAGGCAGGGGAGGGACCCCCAGGGGACTGGCGGGGGGCCCAGGACTGGCACCCTGAGGCCAACGCCCCCGCCCTTGCTGGACGAGCCAGGGCCCTTGATGAGCCTGCGGGCACCGAGACCTCGGCGGGTTTGATTAGCCTTTGGGGCTCCAAGCCGCTGCCCGCCCTGGGGACGGGGGAAGGGCTCGTATTGGGGGGTGGGCTGGCAAGAGACCTGCTCCCAGCCAGCACGGGGGCCCTAAGGTGGGAACCCGTGTCCACGAACTCGCCCATCCCCCCACCCCGCCTCCCAGAGCCTCCCTGATTGGCCAATGGGGGGAAACTTACTTTTTCAGTTCAGCCTCCTTCTGCTTCCGCTCTTTGGCCTTCACAAAGGCCGTGGGGTCAAAGCGCGGCGGCCGGACGCCTGGGAAAGGGTAGACCAGCAGCTGGGTCAAGGGCCGGGGCCCAAGTAGGGGGTGGGAGGGGTAGAAGGGCTGGGCCGGGGCCCATGATGGAGATTGGGGGGGGGGGGGGGAAATAGGGGCCGGGCCGGGGCCCAAGACAGGGATGGGGGGGTAAGAGCCAGGGCTAGGGCCATAAGGGCCGAGCTGGGACCCAAGAGGGGGATGGGAGGGGGATAATAAGGGCCGAGCCAGGGCCCAAGAGGAGGATGGGAGGGGTAGAAGGGCCGGGCTGGGGCCCAAGAGGGGATGGGAGGGGTAGAAGGGCCGGGCTGGGGCCCAAGACGGGGATGGGGGGGGGGGGGGTAATAAGGGCCGGGCCGGGACCCAAGAGGAGGATGGGAGGGGGATAATAAGGGCCGGGCCAGGGCCCAAGACGGGGATGGGGGGGGGTAATAAGGGCCGGGCCGGGACCCAAGAGGGGGATGGGAGGGGGATAATAAGGGCCGGGCCAGGGCCCAAGACGGGGATGGGGGGGGGTAATAAGGGCCGGGCCGGGACCCAAGAGGAGGATGGGAGGGGGATAATAAGGGCCGGGCCAGGGCCCAAGACGGGGATGGGGGGGGGTAATAAGGGCTGGGCCGGGACCCAAGAGGGGGATGGGAGGGGGATAATAAGGGCCGAGCCAGGGCCCAAGAGGAGGATGGGAGGGGTAGAAGGGCCGGGCTGGGGCCCAAGACGGGGATGGGGGGGGGGGGTAATAAGGGCCGGGCCGGGACCCAAGAGGGGGATGGGAGGGGGATAATAAGGGCCGGGCCAGGGCCCAAGACGGGGATGGGGGGGGGTAATAAGGGCCGGGCCGGGACCCAAGAGGAGGATGGGAGGGGGATAATAAGGGCCGGGCCAGGGCCCAAGACGGGGATGGGGGGGGGGTAATAAGGGCCGGGCCGGGACCCAAGAGGGGGATGGGAGGGGGATAATAAGGGCCGGGCCAGGACCCAAGAGGGGGATGGGAGGGGGATAATAAGGGCCGGGCCAGGGCCCAAGACGGGGATGGGGGGGGGTAATAAGGGCCGGGCCGGGACCCAAGAGGGGGATGGGAGGGGGATAATAAGGGCCGGGCTGGGGCCCAAGACGGGGATGGGGAGGGGTAGAAGGGCCGGGCTGGGGCCCAAGACGGGGATGGGGGGGTAAATAAGGGCCGGGCCAGGGCCCAAGACGGGGATGGGAGGGGTAGAAGGGCCGGGCTGGGGCCCAAGACGGGGATGGGGGGGGGGGTAAATAAGGGCCGGGCTGGGGCCTCCTCGGCTGGGATTGGGTCGCCCACAGCGCAGCGACTAAACGAGAGCCCCGAGGACGGCCGGTCTCCATCCCCAGAACAAGCCCAACGGCCGGGCGAGCTCCCCCACCCCTGCCTCAGTCCCCTCCCCACCCTGGAGCTAGCTCTTGGCCTCTCCGCTGAGGCAGGTAACTGGGGGCTTCCTGAGGTTGGCTGAGAGCCCAGCCCCCCACTCTCCTCTCACTCCGGGGACCAGGCCCGGCCCCAGGTCGGCACGGTGAGACCCGGCTCGCGCCCGGCCGTGGAGCTCGCAGGCTGGGCAGACCCTTCCCCGCCCCAGACTGCCCAGGGTTCATTGCAGGAGCAGGGGGGATTCCTACCCCCACACCGCCGCACATGACCCGGGATCTCCCCTCGTTTGGAGACCTCTCCGCTGGAGAGAGGCCCAGCGTAGGGCCTGTGACCTGGGCAGGGGACCTGCCCGACAGCTCCACCTTCCCCTCACCTGTGGGGGACGGCGACTGGCGGGGGAGGCGGGTCTGGCTCCCGCCGGGCCCGTCTCTGGACGTGGAGCGTGGGCGGTTCCCCAGCCAGGCCCCGCCCCGCCCCCGGGAGCTGGAGCGCTCCCCAGAGGTAGAGCGCCGCTCCTCTCGGGCCAGGGCTGCCGCGCTGCTCCGGCCGGGGGCCGCGTGACCGAAGCCGCGCGAGGACGCCGAGCGGTTCTGAGGGGCCGGGCCGGTGGGGGTCAAGCGCCTGGAGAAACAGGAGAGCGCTGTCAGTCCTAGGTGTGGCGGCCAGACGGGCCCACGCGGATCAAATGCCCCGTCACCGCCACAGCCAGCCCAGATCGGACAGTCGAGCTAGAGCGGAGCCGTGCGATCAGTGGAAGACTCCAAGTGACGGAGCTGTCCCCGCAGCCGTCACCGGGTCCATCAATTCCCCTCCCTAAACACCGGAGCCTTAGTTCAAGCCTGGATCCGTTTCGTTTCAGCTACAGCCACTGATCTCGCCCTGCCGCTGGCCGCGGGACCGAAGAGCCTCTGTGCTCAGAAATCAGCGTGGGCCACACCGGCCCACGGGCGGCTCGCTGCTCGGGGAGCTCCTGAAACTGCCCGGCCCAGACCATCGCGTGCAAACTGGTAGCAGGCTGGTCCTGGGAACCAGGACGTGGTGGGTGCGGACAGCGAGTTCTCAGCGTGCCTGGGAAGGACGTCCCTGAAAGGCGTTTGGCGAGCAACGCAGACCCCGGTCTGTCCTGGACAGGCAGCGATGACAAAGGCTCACTTATGTATTTGGGAAAGCGAGCAAGCCACTAAGCAGGAAGACAAGAGTCTGGCATCTCTGCCCCAGCAGACAGACTGTGTCTAGGCTTCCTCTGCAAAGCCCGTATTTCCAAGGGTTCTTCAGCCCCCTGGGAGGGAAGGAAGACGGGCGAGAAAACGTCTCTGAACCAAGACACGAGTTGCTGGAGCCCTGGAAGGGTGTTCTCCCTGCTGTGTGTCCCATTTCGGTCTTTATGCCTTTGGCGTCACTTAATCCTGTGTCCTTTGCTTAATGCACCTGTTTTGCTTTTCTCCTCACCCAGCTCAGAGCGTGGACCGGGACAGAGGGTTTGTTATCCCGGTACGGTCTCGAGCAGCGGCGTACAGGCTCTCGGAAGGAGCAGGGACCTTGGTCCGGTTTTGGGAGCGGGGCCGGAAGAAGGAAGGGGCGCTGCAGTGAGGTATTGGGGAACAGTGGGTCACTGGCAAAGCCTGGGGGGTTGCTGGTGGATCAGGGAGCTCACATGGGTTAGCACAGGGGTGGGCAATAATTTTTGCCCGGGGGCCACTTCAAAAATTTTTGAAGTAGCCCCAGGCCACCCTGGAGGGGGTGGGGCATAAACAGGAAGGGGCGGGGCTGCTCCACCCCCAGATCATGATTGGACTGGGGGTGAGGGGAGCCCCTTTGCCTCCCCCTTTCCCACTAGGCACTCGTGCCCTGGAAGAGGCTTGGCACGCTCCCCCACCCCCAGGCCAATCAGGGCCTGGGGGCAAGAGAGCGCGGGACGCCTCCTCCCGCCCTGCCAGGAGCACGTGGCACTCTGAAGTACCGCGGGCTCCTCGCAGGCTCGGGCAGGGCAAAGGAAGCTTCCCGCAGCTCCCCCAGCCCCAGGCCCTGATTAGCCTGGAGGCGGAGGCTTCACGTGCACATCCCCGTCCCCAGGCCCTAATTGGCCTGGGGGCAGGGGAGCAGCAGGGCCTCCACGGGCCGGATCCACCCTCTTGGCGGCCAGATCCGGCCCTTTGCTCACCCCTGAGTAAGCAGCAGCACAGCTCACGAGCCACGGGGGTGCCCAGAACCGTCACACCTGCCCAGGGCGGTGCTGACAAACCAGGACAGCCCACCTGCCAACCTTCTCGGAGATAAACCAACAGGTCCCGTCCCAGGCTCCTGGCAGGTTTTCCGGCCCTCGGCTCCTCCTCGTGGCTCTTTCTGAATCCCGTCCAAGCCGGCAACCTCCTTTCAGAAGCGCGGGCGCCAGAACCATGCTGGGGCCAGCCGGAGCACTGCCGCACCCTCCTACTCAGTACCCCCTGCGTGGGCCGCCTAGGGTCAGGCTGTCCGCCTACACTGGACCGGGGACTGGGGATATCAGTCCTTAACCACAGCCATCACGGAGGATCAGTGGGGCTTCTGCAGGGCAGAGCCAGCCCGGGTAGCTGCCTCTTTGTGATGGCCCTAGGGGCACAGTGTAGGCGGACAGCCTGACCCTAGGCGGCCCACGCAGGGGGTACTGAGTAGGAGGGTGCGGCAGTGCTCCGGCCAGCCCCAGCACGGTTCTGGCGCCACTCTCCGTTCGTAGCAAGGGGCTGATATTTAAAGGCCAACGGGCAGATCTTCGGCTCATGGAACAGCAAGGGGGCTGTGCTCCTTAGACAGGGGAATGAAAATCAGCCGCTTCTACCCCGTCTGCTCCCAGAGCAGCTGGAGTCACTCACCCTTTCTTGTATAAAGCCAGCTCATTGGTCAGACTCTTCACGCGGACCCGGAGGCTCCTCTCTGATGCTTTCACCTCTGCCAGCTGCGAGGAAGAGGAAGAAAACTCATTCCCTCGGGCGCTGGACAAGCTACGGAACCGGCCCAGGCAACTCCTTCCCCTTGGCACAGGAGGCGGTCTTAGGGTACTGAGGTACTTACTGCCCTCCTGTGGTCATTCCACGGTATAACTCCCCCCTAACAGACCCCCTCCCTTTCCATTTTATGAGAAACAATCAAATTCCAGGCACATCCCGTTGTCCTGTCACAACCAAGCTCTGACTTTGCTTTAAGTTAGGAGAAGAGGAAGCTGCCTACCAAGTTTGGGAGTCCTAGCTCTTATTGTTTAGGAGGTCTCGAACAAATGAACAGACAGGCGCACATTTCGAAACTATGTAGCTAGATTTGCAGTGTAAAAAAAAGTTAAAAATAGTATTTTTTCAGTTCAACTCATTCAAGTACTGTAGTACGATCATGAAAACACAACTTACAAATGTAGGCTTTAAAAAAAAAAACAACTAAACTGTACTCAAAAATAAAAATGTAAAACTTCAGAGCCTACCAATCTAAGGATGTTAAAGACTAGTCGACAGGATATTTGACTAGTTGCTTCTCACACCCCCCCCACTTGCTGCTTCTATCAGATAGAGAAAGTGGGGGGGGGGAAAAGAGAAGAGGAGGGTACTTCAAAGTGGCAGTCCCGCACTGAGCCTGGGGTCAGCTGGGGACTCCCATGTACATTTTACATGGTTTTGTTTTTGAGTGAAGTTACATTAAAAAAAATAAATCTACATGTGTAAGTTGCAATTTCACAATAAAGAGATTGCACGACATTTACTTGTATGATGTGAAACGAAAAACGTTATTTGTTTTGTTTCTTTTTATAGCGCAAACGTTTGTATTGCAAATACTAATATCAAGCGAGCACTGTACCTTTTGTATTCTGTGTTGCAACTGAAATCCGTGCATTAGAAAATATACAAAAAATTCCTAACATTTATAACACATTTCAATGGCTATTCGATTCCTGTTTAACCGTGTGAGTAAAACAGCAAGTAATTGTGGATCTTTAATCCAGTTACGCTGGCGCTAACTGCGTTTGACAGCCCTTGTGTTACTGGCCCTCGTCTAGCACCGCCCAGCATTGGGTCTTGCTGCATTTTTCAGCTGTGAAAGCTGTTCACATTGACATTTCAAACGTCACTTAAAAAACGGCAGCATTTCACAAGATTTTCGTGATCTCGGCCAGCGCTCTCGCCTCTTTTTAAAACCAGTTTTAAGAATTCAGTTCCGCAACCCCAACCCTCTGCAGCAGGGGTCATCCCCACTTCACAGAGGGTGAAACTGAGGCACAGAGCGTGGTAGCCGTTTGCCGACAGCACACAAGGAGCCCGTGGCAGAGTCAGGTTTAGAACCCAGGAGTCCAAGCTCCCAGGCCCCCTGCTCTAACCACACCGGAGCTGGAAATACCACCCGGAAGTTCTGATTCTAACCACTAGGCCCCATTTTCCTCACATGCTGCTTCCTCTAAGGTTCTTCTCCCCTTCAGATTCACTATGGAGCTTTGTCTTTAGCACTAACTCCACAGCTGAGCAATTCTGATTTCTCATCTATTGGGGCAGGTGTGGGCAAGGGCTGATATCACGCCAGCGCTGGGGAGGGGAGTGAAAAGGGACTGTCACAGCAGCGCTGGGTCCCGTCAGCGGCATGCAGGGGGCTGTTACTCCAGGGCCAGGCTGGGTGAGGACTCCCCCAGGGCAATGCTGTTACATCATCCCCTGATGGGGCAGGAGGGGTTAACCGGGTGCCACGGCCCAGCCAGGAGGGCATGGGCTCCCGACCGCACCTCGTCAGCCAGCTGCCGGTTCTCCTGCAGGCGCTTGCTGGCCAGGCGCTGGTGCTTGGTTCGTTCCTTCAGCAGCTCCTCCTCCAGGCTCTGCACGATCTTCTTCAGGATGTTCACCTCCTTCCCGGCACTGCTCTTGCTGCAGAGTTTCAGCTCCGCCTGCAGCCTGAGCAGAGCCGTCTCCACCTCCTGCTTCTCCTCCAGCACCCGGCTCAGCCTGGGCAGGCGGAGACAAGCACAGGCAAGGCTCAGGAAGAGCAGCGCTGCACAGCGCCAAGCACGCCCCCTTACGGCGCAGCACCTCAGAGCACGGGACAACCAGTCATCCAAATATGCCCCATTTTACAGAGGGGGAAACTGAGTCACGGAGACACGTGGTTTATACCAGGTGAGCCGGGGCAGAGCCCGTAACAGAACCCAGGAGTCCTGACTCCCAGGCCCTCTGCAGTAACACCCAGTCCTCCCTCCTCTCTTCACACAGAGCTGGGACTCCCACGTGCACAGGGGAGCGGCTGGGACAGCTGCCTGCACCCCATGTGGCTCAGGGGCAACCAATGGGAGAGACACAAAGAGGGACACCAGCTAAAGGGGCCATACGACTCCTCCCATCCTGCCCCCACTCCCCTGCAGGGCGGAGGCTCCCTGAGACTTCTGAGCCCCAGGGCTCTCCGGGATCACAGCAGCACAAGGAGCAGGAATGTGGGGCCACCAGGGGGCCCCCCGCCAGCATCTCCTCCAGCGCGGCTGTATCAAGCTCAGCCTTCCCACACAGCTGTCTCCTCTGTAGGCCCGGGGATGGTACCGATACAGCCGCACACTCCTGGGAGCAGCAGCCTCCACGCCAGCTGCAGGCAGCTACTCGGGCCTGGCCGTTCCAGTGCCGCCCCCAGCGGGGCTGTACAGATACCAGGAGACGCAGCTGCATGATGGGCTGGGCGCGGAACAGCCATACCGGAGAGCTGCTGGCCCAGGGCTGCTCCTTTCGCCGCTGCGGTTCCCTTCTGAATGTGCGCCCCCCCCCCCCGCCTCTGGGGAGGGGCAGGTGACCTTTCTTGCCTCTGCCTGATGGACAGGTGCTGGAGAGAGCCTAGAGGCAGCAATCAGCACAACACCCAGGCACCCCGCCTCCCCCCGCACGCACTCACTCGTCCCGCAGGCGCCGGATCTCTGCGTCCCGGAAATCCCTGCCCGGCCTGGCCTTCAGCACCGCCAGCTCCTCCTTCAGCTCCCTGATGACCTTCTGCAGCGCTACAGGGTCCGGCTTGCCCACGTAGGGCAGCGGCAGCGGGTAGTGGATCCTGCGGAGAAGCAAGAGGCGGGGCAGCTGCAATCAGCACACTCCGGAGATGGCTACAGCCAGGTCCCCCCACTTCCTCCCACCCCTAGACTAACAGCTGATAAGGCACCACTGTGAGCCTCTAGCCTGGCCCCCAGAGAACCCGGCCAGAGACCTGCCCAGCTGATTAGCAGAGCGCCCCCAGCTGTTTTGTTTCTACAAGTGGTGCACACCACCTTGGTGCAAAACCAAAATTATTCCGCACATGGATGGAAAAGCTGAGAGAACATTGCCCACAAACCCTGCTAAAATGTTCCAATGACTAATTCCTGCTAACAATCGGAACCTTATTTCCACCCTAGATTCAGCTTCTAGCCTCTGGATCTTGTAAGACCATTGTCTGCTCCCTAGAAGTCCTGAGCAAATGTGTCCCCCCCGGCAGGTTCTGATCCACTGGGATCAAGTTGCCCATTAGCCTTTGTCATAACCGTGAGGGTTAGCCAGCAGCCTGGGGACTAAGGGGTTAACTGTACCTAGCCAGGTAGCGGTTAGCCAATAGAAATGCAGATAGGGATTTCAAACGGAGACAAAGGAATTTGGGGGTTTTCCCCTCTTTGTCTCTGGGCAGTTGACTCTCCAAATACTGAGGGGGACAGACAACATGTCTCTCTCCGAGAAAAGACTCTTCACTATCTGTAAGTAGGGTAAAGTTTAGATACATCCGTTAGGTTTTATTGTTTGGGAATCTGATGTCTGTGCATTTAGAAATGGGTTTTCCTCTCCCCGTGAGAATACTAATCGGTGGCTCTTACCATCTAGCCAATCCAGCTACGCTTGTAACAGGAGTACTGCGGTGATGATAAAAGTTCTTTCTTTTTTATTAACCTGGTATTGGTCAATTTGTGTCTCCTGATTTTACTTTAGGGCTGAGATTTCCCAAGTGATCTCTTCCCTGGTTTTCTTACCATTACTTGGGTGGTGGCAGCAGATTTTTATCCCCAAAATCTAGGGTTTGAGGATTTTGGGGGAAGTTTTATACCAAAGCCTGGAAGGAGAAGGTTTTGGGGTACTTTGCGGGCCCCCACTTCTGCATTCAGCATGCCAGAGTGGGGAATCAGCTGTGACAGCCTTCTGTTAGGCTACACCGATGGAGCTCCTGGACTCTCTCGAGAAGGCAGCTTTTCAGTCACTCTGGAGGATCTTCTCGGTCCTCTCTCCACTTCAGTGACACCCGTGTTCAGTTGTGAACACCCGTAGGGGAGCCCAAGATCCCAGCAGCAGTCCCATCAGACTAGATCCGGAGGGAAACCCCCCCTTAGCTCCTACCTGAGACACCAGTTCATGCAGCTCGGGATTGCAGGAGTCCTTTTGGCCCCATGCTGCTGCTTCCTCGTCGTCCCCCCCGAGCAGCCCTTACCTGTCGAACTCCACGGAGTAGATGAGGATGAGGTAGCGCTTGGAGCTCAGCAGCGAGGACTTGGAGGCGGAGGGCATGTGCCGGGGGCCCACCCCGATCTTCCGGCTCCGCAGCGCCTCCAGGTCAGTGTAGGTGAGGAGGTCCAAGGTGACCGACTCGCTGCTCTGGGGGGAGACGCGCTGACTCAGGGGGGCCGCGCCAGCCTAGCCCTTCGCGCTGCACCCCGCGGCGAGGGGGGAGGTGGTAAGAGAGCGGCCGGCCACCGGGCTGCCCCTAAAGACTACAACTCCCAGCATGCCACTCTGCACCATCGCAAGTGACAGCAGTGCAGCTTGATGGAGCACCACACACAGAGACCTGGGGTCCCTTAAGAAGCAGCCTTGATTCAGCCAGCTCCATTTCCCTGCAGAACAGGAGGGACCCTTGGGGGCCTGGCAAGCTGCCCAATGCAGCCCACGGCACCCAGGCCCCTTCTCCCACTGCTCTTGGGCCAGGCACATGTGCCCAGGAGCAGGCAGCTGTGAGCCACGCAGGCCTCACCTGGCTCAGGGCAGACTCCAGCATGCTGCAGAAGATCCCAAACTGCTTGAAGTTCCCCGTCTTGTGAGTTAAATCTTCAATGACTGGGAGCAAACAAAACAGGGAGAGAGACTGGTCAGGCAAGGTCAGACTTGGCTCCCAGCCCCGAACTCATTGCATCTCTTCTGGGAATTAGAAGGAAAGCCAAGAGTCCTAGATTGTCCCTTGCTCTAGCCACTAGACCCCACCCCCTCTCAGACTTGGGGATACAACTCAGAAATCCTAGACTGCCAGTCCCTACTCTAACTACCACAGCCCTCCGGCAGCTGGGGACAGAACCCAGGTGTCCTGGACTCCCAATACTGCCCACTCTCTAACCACTAGCCACCACAGCCCTCCGGCAGCTGGGGACAGAACCCAGGTGTCCTGGACTCCCAATACTGCCCACACTCTAACCACTAGCCACCACAGCCCTCCGGCAGCTGGGGACAGAACCCAGGTGTCCTGGACTCCCAATACGGCCCACACTCTAACCACTAGCCACCACAGCCCTCCGGCAGCTGGGGACAGAACCCAGGTGTCCTGGATTCCCAATACTGCCCACACTCTAACCACTAGCCACCACAGCCCTCCGGCAGCTGGGGACAGAACCCAGGTGTCCTGGACTCCCAATACGGCCCACACTCTAACCACTAGCCACCACAGCCCTCCGGCAGCTGGGGACAGAACCCAGTTGTCCTGGACTCCCAATACTGCCCACACTCTAACCACTAGCCACCACAGCCCTCTGGCAGCTGGGGACAGAACCCAGGTGTCCTGGACTCCCAATACGGCCCACACTCTAACCACTAGCCACCACAGCCCTCCGGCAGCTGGGGACAGAACCCACGACTCCTTGATTCCCAGTGCCCCCCACATTCAGGTACAGAACCCAGGAGTCCTGAACTTCAGTCCCCTGCTAACCACTGCTCCCTCCCCCAGCCGCCACAGCCCTCCCGGGGCGGGAAGCCATGCAACGGGACTGGCAGGAGGCTCACAGGCGGCGTCGAACTCCCCTCTCCACTGATCGGTGGTGAGCCGGTCCTCCACTTCCACCTCCAGGACGCTCCCATTCACAGTCATCCGCACAACGTGCTCCGTTCCACGGAAGACGTAGTCAGCCTGCAGCCCCTGCAGCTTGGCCATGGCAAGTCCTCAGCACTCCGGCCCCGCGTGCCCTGGCAGCCCTGCGGCAGGAGAGGGAGGTCGCAGGAATTGGGACTGATGCTCCGGAGCCCAGGGCTAGAGGACAGGGGCGGTGGGGTGGACGCATCAGCAGAACGGGGGGAGGCCCAAGGCTGGGGGTCAGGATTGAGGGGCACTGGCAATGCAGGGAGCCCAGGGCTGAGACAGCAGAGGATGCGGGTCAGGCTTGATAGGCACAAGAGGGCTGTGTGGAGGGAGCTGGGATTCGGGGTGCAGGGCCTGAAAGGGGAGCGGGAGCCGCGAGCGAGTCAGGGAACAGGGCCGGGATGAGGGGCAGCAGCCCGTCCTGCAACCTATCACACGTGAGAGCTGATCCGATTTCAGATCTAGCTGGGTCTGCTGTACCCACGTGCCTGTCCCCTCTTAGCGCGGGACTTGCCCCAGCCACCTGGCCGGGGAACACCATCCCTCAGATCCAGAGGGCTTTGCCACACGAGCCCTGGAGTGTCCCATCAGTGGGTGTGTAGCGATCACATGATCACACCCACTCAGCTACCAAGGTGATCCTTGGAGGCGTAGACTAGAGTCTAGGTCAGGGGGTCTCAACCTATTCACCTCTGTGGGTTGCATCCAATAGTAACTGCCTGGCGCCGTGCAGCTCTGAAAGCAGGCGCGGGCAGCGTGAGTCGAGCGGTCCAGCCGGTAAAGCCTGGCTGGGCCGTTCTGCAGGCGCGGCGCACCCCGTCCCCACCCGCGACACCCGAGTCAGGGAAGCTCGGCTCAGCCCCACTACAGCCCAAATAACGCAGCCCAGTGACCAGACTGGAGCTGAACTGAGCTCTGGGGGAACTGAGCGGAAGAAGTCCCAGGAGAACACCAAGGATGGCAAATGGGGGGGCAATTGATTAACCCCCCCCCCCAATCGCTCCTCAGCCCTGGACCAATTGATTAACCCCCCCCCCCCATCGCTCCTCAGCCCTGGACCAATTGATTAACCCCCCCCCCCCATCGCTCCTCAGCCCTGGACCAATTGATTAACCCCCCCCCCCCCACTCACTCCTCCCCCCCCCCCCCCAGCCCTGGACCAATTGATTAACCCCCCCCCCCATCGCTCCTCAGCCCTGGACCAATTGATTAACCCCCCCCCCCCATCGCTCCTCAGCCCTGGACCAATTGATTAACCCCCCCCCCATCGCTCCTCAGCCCTGGACCAATTGATTAACCCCCCCCCCATCGCTCCTCAGCCCTCCTGGACCAATTGATTAACCCCCCCCCCCAATCGCTCCTCAGCCCTGGACCAATTGATTAACCCCCCCCCCCATCGCTCCTCAGCCCTGGACCAATTGATTAACCCCCCCCCCCCATCGCTCCTCAGCCCTGGACCAATTGATTAACCCTCCCCCCCCCCCACCAATCCCCCCCCCCCCACTCCTCAGCCCTGGACCAATTGATTAACCCCCCCCCTCCCCCCTCCCCCCAATCCCCCCCCCCATCGCTCCTCAGCCCTGGACCAATTGATTAACCCCCCCCCCCCCCAATCGCTCCTCAGCCCTGGACCAATTGATTAACCCCCCCCCCCATCGCTCCTCAGCCCTGGACCAATTGATTAACCCCCCCCCCCCATCGCTCCTCAGCCCTGGACCAATTGATTAACCCCCCCCCCCATCGCTCCTCAGCCCTGGACCAATTGATTAACCCCCCCCCCCCCATCGCTCCTCAGCCCGGGGGCAGAGCCCGGAAGGAGCCCCCGGGGGGGGCTGCTGGGCTCCTGGGGGGGCAGAGAAGGGACGGGAGACTGGGGGGAGGGGCCACGGGGGGGGGCCGGGGGGGGGCTGGGGGGGGCAGGGGGGGCCGGGGGGGTGGGGGGGGGTCCCAGGGGGGGCGGGGGGGGGGGGGCCCCGCGGGGGGGGGGCTGCAGGGGGGGACCCGGGGGGGGGGGCCACGGGGGGGCTGGGGGGGGGTCGCGGTCGCGAGGGGGGGGCTGCAGGGGGGGTTCCCGGGAGGGGGGTCGCGGGGGGGGGGGAGGGGGCTCGGAGGGGGGGTCCCGGGAGGGGGGGGGCGCGGGGGGGGCCCGGGGGGGGGTCGCGGGGGGGGGGGGGGGGGGGGTCCCCGGGGGGGAGGGGGGGGGGGGTCGCGGGGGGGCTGCAGGGGGGGTTCCCGGGAGGGGGGGGTTGGGGTCGCGGGGGGGGTCCCCGCTCACTCACCGCCTCACCCGCCGGCTCAGCCCAACTGCCGCCACCTCCCCGGCCAGGGCCCTGCCCCCCAGCGCCGCGCTCCGCTCCCATTGGCTGCTGCCCAACCGTCGCCGGCGGGCTATTGGCCCGAAGCCTCTGCCGGTCACCCGCAAGGCCCGCCCCCCTCCGCCCGAGCCAGCGCCGCCACTGGCTTCCCTCGACTGCCCATCAACCGCCGGTCCCGCCCCGACATCCTGCTCAGAGTTGCCATTGGTCCCCCGAGGGATGCCAATCCCCGCCACAGGCCCGCCCACTCGGGACCCGCCTCTCTCCGCCAGTCCAGCCAGACCATTGGCTGTTCTTCGCCGTCAGTCCCCGGGTAGCCCCGCCTTCTCGAGGAGAGCGGGTGGGAATGACGGGGGCCCGGCGGCGCTGCGCTCTTGCGCCCCCTCCCGGCTGCTCGGCGCGTTGCACCCTGCGTGGCCTCTGGAGCTCCAGGCGGCGCTTTGGTGCGTAGGGTTGCGAGTTCGAGCCACACAGGGGGCCGCTTCCCAGTCCCCGGCCTGGCACCTTTGGCGGGGAAGCAAGGCGGGATCAGCGCCTCAGCCGGGCACGGGGTAAGCGAAGGCACCTCCCCAGCGAGTAAACCCCAGCGAGAGGAGGGTTCCCCCCATCACTGCCTGGTGCTGGGGAGGGCTGAGCCTTCCCTCCCCTTCCTGGACATAGGCACTGACTCCCAGGGATGCCCCAGAGCAGCATCAGGGACCCTGCCAAACAGATGTTGGTGTGGGAGGGGACAGTGTAGTGGCCCCAGGAGGAGTGTGAAAAGGGGGAGTGAAGGCCAAGTCTTGGGAGGGTATGGGTAGAGGAGGCAGAGCAAGGGTGGGGCCTTGGAGATGGGGCAGGGCCCTTGGGCAGAGCTGTGGTGAAACATCCCTTCCCCCAGGAAGAAAATAAAAGTTAGTCCCTATGGTCAACCGTGTATAGACTGTTAATCCTGGAACCTAATGGTGCAGATTTATGTGCCACACAGTTTAGCTATTTGGTGGTTGATCAAACCTACATACCATGCACATGAGCGCTTTGAGTGACTGGGTGGAACTTATGCTTGTGGATGGAGTCTGGGTTGGGGGGGGGGGAGGTAGAGCCACCACTTTTCTCCCTCCCCCACATCCCATTCCCTGCTTCTCTGTTCCCCACTGTGGCCAGCAGAGTATCTAGGCAATTTGTTAAGGAAATTGGAGGGTGATTCCTGTCCGTGGGAGATGCTGCTTTGGACTTGGTCCCATTGTGATCTGCTCTATTGTCCTTGCTGGGGCTGCTGACAGCACCAAACTCCTTAAGCAGAGGCAAATTAAAGTTTTGGGGGGCTCTGATCCAGAGCAAATAGGGGGCCCTTCCCCAAGGTTTTCTGCTTGCAGTCTCACCCCTGCTCTGCCCCTTCTGCCTGAAGACCCACCCACAGCCCCACCCCATCCCCAGAGGGAGTGAACAGCTGGTTTTGTGCAAAAAATCGCGGAGTAGCCATACTACAAGTGTGTTTTTGCGCAAGAAAAAGTCCAGTAGATCGCCAGAAGACGGGGCTTTTTGCGCAGGTGTTATTCCTCTTTCTACAAGGAATAAGTCTTTTTGCGCAAGAGCCACAAAAGGCATGTGTGGACGGACAACAGGGGATTTGCACAAGAAACCCCTATCGGAAAAAGCACGGGTATTCTGATGGCCATTCTGTGAATGGCTATCAGAGCTTTCTTGCCCAAGAGCATCTGTGGCAGCGTGGACGCTCTCTTGCGCAAAAGCACATGGCAGTGTGGACATGCTCTTACGCAAGAAGCCTGCAGTGTAGACACAGCCTTGGACTTCACAATGGCGAGGAGTTCCACAGGTTGATTGTGCACTGAGTGAAGAAATACATCCTTTGGTTTGGTTCTGAGATCTCTTTCTTGAGTGGTAACAGCTCATGTAGACCCCATCCTTGTGTACGTAGAGTTGGCCTTATGCTTTCCCGTGTGCGTTACTTTGCATTTATCAACACTGAATTCCATCTGCCCTGCTGCTGCCTGGCCCCCTAGTTTGGAGAGGTCCCTTTGTAGCTCTTTGCAGGCTACTTTGGACTTAACGATCTTGAGTCGTTTCGAATCAGCTGCAAACGTTGCCAGCTCCCTGTTTGCCCCCTTTCTCCAGATCATTCATGAGTATATTGAACAGCGCGGAGGACACGCCACTAGTTACTTCTCTCCCTTCGGAAAACAGACCATTTATTCCTACCCTTTGTCTCCTGCCTTTTATTCAGTTACTGACCCGGGAGAGGCCTTTCCTTCTTATCTCAAGACCGCTTCTTGTGTATCAAAGCCTTTAGTGACGCCCTCCACTACAGAAAGGATGTGGACCCGTTGGAGAAAGCCCAGCGGAGGGCAATGAAAATGATTCACGGGCTGGAGCACATGACCTATGAAGAGAGGTGGAGGGATTGGGGCTTGTTTAGCCTGCAGAAGAGAAGAGTGAAGGGGGATTCGATAGCAGCCTTCAACTCCCTGCAGGGGTGTTCCAGAGAGGCTGGAGGGAGGCTGTTCTCATTGGGGCAGATGGCAGAAAAAGGAGCAACGGTCTCAAGTTGCAGTGGGGGAGGTCGAGGCTGGATATTAGGAGAAACTCTTTCCCTAGGAGGGTGGGGAGGCGCTGGGATGGGTTCCATAGGGAAGTAGTGGAATCTCCGTCCCTAGAGGTTCTAAGTCTCAGCTTGACCAAGCCCGGGCTGGGTTGATTGAGTTGGGTTGGTCCTGCTTTGGGCAAGGGGCTGGACTCGGTGCCTCCTGAGGTCTCTGCCCACCCTAGGTGTCTGTGATTCTATGACCTTGCCTGAGAATTCACCCCTCCTTACACTGCTCTCTTGCTGTTCGGGTCCCAGCCCCCTAGTGCCCCTTAATCTTTACCTCCCGTGCATGCAGCCACTCCACCCTGCCTCTCTGCTGCAAGACACATTCCACTCCTGTGCCGGGGTATTTCTGTGCCTCCCAGCAGGAGGCGCACTGGTTCTGGGGCCTTCCCATGCTGCCTTCCCCCTCCCTGCCCTCAGCAGCTGCCCTCTCTGCACCAGCCACGCCCCGGAGCAGCCCGACCGCCATGGAAACCAGCAGCCAGCAGGGGTCAGTGGGGCTGACTGACACTGGGGTGCAGGGGGCAGGGCCGGGAGCAGTAGGGAGAGGAGTGGCCGAGCCAGGGCTGTTGTTAGGAGCTTCTGACCAGGCATATCAACCGGTGGAGCCTCACAGTCGGAGCTGTAGAGCTGTCCCCTCGTGTTAACCGGCAAAGGAGAGGGGCCGGGTGAGGCAGGGACACAGCCGCTGTCAGCCCACGGTAGGCTGGAGCGTCGGGCACGTGGACTCTATTTCTGGCCCATGTCGCTTTGGCAGGGGTGACAGTAACTTATGTTTCTTATGGGTGCTGCCGTATTGTAACACCCCCCCCCCCCGGGGGCCTCGGGGACAGGGGGTTTGGGAGGGGGGTTGCAATACAACAGTACCTGTGGGGCGGAGGGCAGGGGGCTGGGTGTGTAGGGAGGCTCAGGGCAGAGGGGTAGGGGGGTGGGAGTGTGGGGCAGGGGGGTGGGAGTGTGGGGGGCTCAGGGTGGGGGGTTGGGGGATGCAGGAGTCAAGGCAGGAGGTAGAGAGGGGTGTGGGAGTGTCTGGGTTCCTTTATCTGCCTGGTGGATGGGTCCCGGCCCTGCTGCTCCTGTTTGCTGCAAGGGAGCTGTGAGCCGGCTGTGTGGGGGCACTGCTATTGGGCAGCAGGTGGCGTGAGAACTACCCTTCTCCCCCCCCCCCACAGCCTGCCTCTGATCCCCATGGGCTGCCGGCAGCAGCCTCCGCCAGGACTGCACACGGGCTGCCCGGCGTCCAGCGAGAGGGGACAGCAGGGAGGCACGGCCCCACCAGGACCCCGGCTGCCTCCTACAGCGCGCCCTCAGCTGGCCCCTTGGACCTGCCTGCCTGCCGTTTCCTGTGGGGGGTGGGGTTGCCAGTGCCCACTGGAAGCAGGAGGCCCGGTGGCCCGCACATGGCAGGGTGCACTCTACCTCCAGGGCGCCGTGCGTGTCTGGCCGCGTGTAACCCAGAGGCACCGAGACCAGTGAGAAAGGGAGCACGAGGCCTGCTCTAGAGTCTCTTCCAGGCAGCTTTTGGCTCATGTGCTAGAGCCACGCGGCTTCCATCCCTTGCATCACAGGTTCAATCCCGGCCCGGTGCTCCTTCCTCTTGCAAGTGGGGGAGACAAAGGGAGCAACTTCTCTTGCCTGCCCGAAAAGGGGAGCTGTTCCAGAGCAACGCTGGGGAAAAGCCGACCAAGCCCACACAACCAGCTGCCAGAACAACAATACTGTTTATTAAACAGAAGAGAAAGGGGCTATGGGAGTGTTGCATTTAAAAAAAAAAAAACTCTGCTAAACAAACCCTCAAATGTAACAGAGAGAGAACCACGCCTCCCCCCCACCATGGGTAGTTGCAACTACAAAACGCGGTAAAACGCTACGGAGAGGCCCATTTTCGCATTCAGTCCTTTTCTGCCATGATTTTCAAATAAAACTCGCAGCAAACGCCTGCAAACGATTCCTGCGGAGTGGAAACAAATAAATACCAATTGGCTTGGGCAAAGGAGGTGAAAACAAAACACATGTAGCGGAGGCAAATGTCTCGCAGCCGTCCATCCCGACGGCTGGTCCTTCCGTGCTGGTTCCCTCCCAGCCGAACTCGCCGCGGGGCCAGGATACAACCCCCCGGCTGCCGTGGGGATTTAAAGAAATGAGGGTGACTCTGGACACGTTAGTTCCACCCTGGACTTGAAATGCAAACTCCGAAACAAACAGCAGAAACCGAAAATTTCCGTTCCAAGCACCTTCGGGCGCCTCCCTGGGGAAAGGTCCCGTGTTTTTGTCCCAGGGCGGGGAAGGTGTCTTCCCCTGCCGTTCACCGGCGCACGACGAAGCCGGCCGAGTTGCGCCCGCGTTTGCAGTAGAGGGACTGCTTCTCTTGATTCTGCGGGCAGTATTTCAGCGTATGGGCCCTGTCGCCCGTGGCCCCGCACACCGGGCAGACGTAGTTGCGCAGTATGGGACACAGCACGGTGCCGTCGGCTTGCTTCAGCGGGTGGGAGGAGTAGACCTTCTTGGACTCCCCGTTGTGCCGGCAGAAGTTGCATATGAGTCTGCCGGGCGTCGGAGGGGTGCCCACCCTATTCTGCTCCTCTGAACCGCTGCTACTGTTGCTCCTGTTCCAACCCGATGGTTTCAGGACCAAAGTGTCCTCCAGGGTCATGTGAAGAGGATCCACAGGGAGGCAGAAGTCTGGGGTCTCGCAGGGGAGCAGACGCCTGGATCCCCTTCTGTGTTCCTCAATGATTTCCCCAAGCACCTTGGACAGGTTCAGGTAGTCCCGCCACATGTTGAAGTCATGTGCGAGCGTGGCTGGCGGACAAGGTGGCCTGGGAAGCATGGTGCTCCTCGGAGCAGCCCCCTCCTCTGCAAACAGCCCCTCCACCCTAGCTCCTTTAATAGGCTTGGCCTGCAGTAGGCAGCATGTGCCAGCAGGCAGCACTGTGCCCATTCAGTGCAAAGAGGTGGAGTCTGGGATTTAAAGGGCCAGACACCAAAACCCTCCGCGCCGGAGTTTGACGGGCTAATTCTCAAGGCTCAGCGGTCGGAAGTCTAGTGGTAATCAGACTCTCCCCTCTTCTAGAAATCCAAAGTCCATGTTCCCCTCCGTTCTGCGCCCGAAACTCGTGTCCTAGCGCAGGGGCAGGCCATGACTTTTGGCCAAGCTCAAGACTTCATGGTGGAGGCCTAGTCAAGATCCAGACTCCAGAGAAAAGAATACGGAGAACAATGATAATACTAAAAGAGTTTTGGGGCCATTCGAAAGGATCTTGTGCTCTGGATTTGGTCCCTGGTCTTCTGCCGGTTGATGACCACTGTCCTTGTGCATTGCTGTCAGAGGTCAGGATCAAACCTAGGACCCTGGGACCTTACTGTGGGAGCCTCCTATTGCATGAGCTAAAAGCCATGCCGCTCTTAGCAAGGGTTGTAACAGACTTATCCTACAGGCCTGCAAAATGCCACTAGTTAGCTGCAGACCATGTTCGTGGGGCAGAAGTGGATACATATTTTATACCCATACAGGGTCCATGTGATGGGGATGGTCGCGCTGAGCCACCCTGGCTTACGGAGGTGTCACAAAACACATCCACAGAAGTTGCAAATGCAACTTCGTTGTAGCTCCCCCGCATTTAACCTTCAAGCCGAGTCAGAACAACATCAGTTAAAAGCGTTTTTAAAGACATTTTAAAATGTTTCAAGGGAGCTTTAGCTGCTCCAGCCCATAAACACTCTTCTGTTCCCCCCCGCCCACCCAAAAAAGCCAACCCACGTGCGCTTATCTGCTAAAAATTGCCCTACTCAGTTGCAAAGATTGAGAGAGATGTTAACAGAAGGGCCATTAAAAAAGTAATTGACAAAAGTAAGAGAAACTGACCAGCATATCTATAGCAAAGAGTTACTTCACCACGGCTGTATCTACACTGGCAAGTTATTCCGGAAAATCAGCCGCTTTTCCGGAAAACTTGCCAGCTGTCTACACTGGCCGCTTGAATTTCCGGAAAAGCACTGACGATCTAATGTAAAATCATCAGTGCTTTTCCGGAAAAACTATACTGCTCCCGTTCGGGCAAAAGTCTTTTTCCGGAAAACTGTTCCGGAAAAGGGCCGGTGAAGACAGCACAGTACTGTTTTCTGCAAAAAAGCCCCGATCACGAAAATAACGATCGGGGCTTTTTTGCGGAAAAGTGCGTCTAGATTAGCCACGGATGCTTTTCCGCAAAAAGAGCTTTTCCGGAAAAGCGTCCTGCCAATCTAGACGCGCTTTTCCGGAAATGCTTTTAACGGAACACTTTGCCGTTAAAAGCATTTCCGGAAAATCATGCCAATGTAAACATACCCATAGGTATTCCAGCATAACTCAAAGGCAGAGTAAATAATCTGGAAGAAAGTCATAAGAATGGCCAATACTGGGTCATTCTACGTATCCGGTCTTCTAGCAATGGCCAATGCCAGGAGCCCCAGAGGGAATGAACAAGACAGGGAATCCTCAAATGATCCATCATGTGTTCCCAATTCCCAACTTTTGGCAAACAGAGGCTAGGAACATCAACCCTGCCACTCTCGGCCAATAGCCATTGAAGCACCGAACCTCCATGAATATATCTAGCTCTTTTTTGAACCATGTTGTAGTCTTCGCCTTCCCAATATCCTCTGCTTGTGCGTTGGGGGAAGCAATATTTCCTCTTGTTTGTTTTCAACCTGCTGTCTTTTAACTTCACGGGGCCCCCTTAGTGCTTGTGTTGGGAGAAGGAGTAAATAACACTTCTTTCTTTACTTTCGCCACATCAGCTAGGATTTTAGGCCTCTATCCTCTCCCCCTTTGGACGTGTCTTCTAGCCGGAAAGTCCCGCTCCTGTTAATCTTTCCTCTCATGCAGGCCTGCACAACTTGGAAAGCGGCGAGGGCCATATTACTGCAAAGAAAACAGCCACAGGCCACAAGGGTAGGGTTTTTTGGGGGGGGGGGGGGGTGATACTTTATTAAGATTTTTTTCAATTAAATTAGGCTTGCACAACATACGGCTCCCAATGCCCTTCCCCTCTCCTCTCCCAGCATCACCCTGTCCCCCGTCCCACTGACATCTCCCCTCCTGTCCTTTTCCTCATTGTCTCCACTTGGCCCCCTAGCATTTGTCTGTCCTGCACCCTGACCCTTGGTGCCTTCTCCTTTTTCCTGACCTGCCCCCCTCCCCTCCCCTACTTGGCTTCTGCCTTCCAGTTTGCGGGGCTGCCGGAGCCTTTTTGAATCCGGCGATCGCTGGCCGTGACATCACGACGTCACATCACACCAGCATCCTGCCCTCTGGCTCGCGCCCCGCCTCCTCGCGCCGGAGCCGCATGCAGGCAGCCCGGCGGTGAAAATCACCGCACTTCCCCCTCCCCGGCAGCGCTCCACTCCTCCACCCGGAGGGCGGACTGGATAGGACCGCGCCGCCTGTAGTCGTCACAGGCCGCACAGTGAGCCCCTGCGGGCCGCATGTTGTGCAGGCCTGCTCTTACGGGTGCTGTTCCATACCCCTCATCATTTTTGTTGCCCTTTTCTGTACCTTTCCCAGTTCCAGTCTATGTTTTTCGAGATGAGGCAGCCACACCTGGGTGTCATGTTCAAGATGCGGGCGTCTCATGAGTGCAGCAAGGCAGTCTGGTATTTTTGTCTGTTGCTCTGTCCCTCTAAAACGATTTCCAACATTCTGTTTGCGTTTTCGCCGGCCGCTCCACACGGAATGGACCGATCGCAATGACTCCATCCAAAATCTCTGTCTCCAGTGGCAACAGTTACTTTACACCCCCCCAGTGCGAATGGAGAGTTGGGAGCCTGTTTTCCAATGTGCTTTACTTTGCATGGATCAACACGGAAGTGCATCAGCTACGTGGTTGTCCAGTCCCACAGTCTGGTGAGAACCCTTTGTAACTCTTTGCAGTCTGCAGTGGGCTTACTGCTCTTGAGTAGTTTTCTATCCGCTGCCAGGTTTGCCACCTCCCTGTTTCTCAATTTAGTTCGGAATAGAGTGTGCACACAGGGGTATAGTCTCCGAAAGCTCATGGTACCATCGACATGTTTTGTTAGTCTTTGAGGGTACGTCTAAACTACATGCCTCCGTCGACGGAGACATGTAGATTAGCCAGATCGGCAGAGGGAAATGAAGCCGCGATTAAAATAATCGCGGCTTCATTTAAATTTAAATGGCTGCCCCGCTCTGCCGATCAGCTGTTTGTCGGCAGATCGGGGCAGTCTGGACGCGACGCGCCGACAAAGAAGCCTTTCTTGATCGGCACAGGTATGCCTCGTGAAACCAGGTTTACCTGTGCTGATCAAGAAAGGCTTCTTTGTCGGCGCGTCGCGTCCAGACTGCCCCGATCTGCCGACAAACAGCTGATCGGCAGAGCGGGGCAGCCATTTAAATTTAAATGAAGCCGCGATTATTTTAATCGCGGCTTCATTTCCCTCTGCCGATCTGGCTAATCTACATGCCTCTGTCGATGGAGGCATGTAGTCTAGACACACCCTGAGGTGCTGCAAGACAATTCGTTGTTTTTTTAAGTTTTTCCAGTGACAGACTCACTCGGCATCCCCTCTGGAGCGTTTGGAACAGCCGAGTCATCCCAGAATTGCCGCAAATAAATTATTTTTCTGCTAGAACCCTTCCCGAAGAACTCCAAAGACTCCTGGGGCACCTTACAGACTAACAGCTTTACTAACAGGACCTGGGGGTTACAGTGGATGAGAAGCTAGATGTGAGTCAACAGGGCGCCCTTGTAGCCAAGAAGGCTAATGGCATATTAGGTTGCATTAAGAGGAGCATTGCCAGCAGATCCAGAGATGTCATCATTCCCCTTTATTCGGCTTTGGTGAGGCTGCATCTGGAGTATTGTGTCCAGTTCTGGGCCCCCCACTACAAAAAGGACGTGGACGCGTTGGAGAGGGTCCAGCGGAGGGCAACCAAAATGATTAGGGGGCTGGAGCATATGACTTATGAGGAGAGGCTGGAGGGAGTTGGGTCTGTTTAGTCTGCAGAAGAGAAGAGCGAGGGGGGATTTGAGAGCAGCCTTCAACTTCCTGAAGGGAGGTTCCAAAGAGGATGGAGAGAGGCTGTTCTCAGTAGTGACGGATGCAGAACAAGGAGCAATGGGCTCAAGTTGTGGTGGGAGAGGTCCAGGTTGGATATTAGGAAAAACTATTTCACTAGGGCTGTGTCCAGACTCAGGGTTTTTTTCGAAAAAAGTAGCCTTTTTCGAAAAACTTCACCTAGACTGCAGCCGCGTTCTTTCGAAATTAAATCGAAAGAACGCGGCTTTTCTTTCGACGGCGGTAAACCTCATTCCACGAGGAAGAACGCCTTCTTTCGAAAGTGCTCTTTCGAAAAAGGCGTTCTTGAAAGCAAACAGGCTTTTTAGAAAGAGAGCATCCAGACTCCTGGGTGCTTTCTTTCGAAAAAGCGGCTTGCTTTTTCGAAAGTTCCGCTGCAGTCTAGACGCTCTCTTTCGAAAGAGGCTTGCAGTCTAGACATAGCCTAGGAGGGTGGTGAAGCACTGGAATGGGTTCCCTAGGGAAGTGGTGGAGTCTCCATCCCTAGTGTTTAAGTCTCGGCTTGACAAAGCCCTGGCCGGGTTGATTTAGTTGGAATTGGTCCTGCCTAGAGCAGGGGGCTGGACTTGACGACCTTCTGAGGTCTCTTCCAGTTCTATGGTTCTATGATTCGGGCATAAGCCAGGGGTGGCCTACCTGTGGCTCTTCTGAAGTTATTATGCGGCTCCTTATTCAGGCGCCGACTCTGGGGCTGCAGCTACAGGTGTCAACTTTCCAGTGCTCAACTCCTGGCTCCACCTCCTCCTCCAAGTGTACTGTCCTCATTCCTTCCCTCCCCCACCGGGCCTCCTGAGTGCCATGAAA
Source organism: Pelodiscus sinensis (assembly GCF_052426305.1). Classification (NCBI taxonomy): domain Eukaryota; kingdom Metazoa; phylum Chordata; order Testudines; family Trionychidae; genus Pelodiscus; species Pelodiscus sinensis. The sequence goes on from NC_143069.1 coordinate 3,868,737, forward strand.
CAGCTGCTTGCCGAGGGCAGGAGGGGTGGGGATGGAAGCAGAGGAGACTGACAAATTGATGGGGACAACTGACAAATTACTGCAGCTCTTCGGCGATGTACATTGGTAAACTGTGGCTCCTTCTCAGGCTCAGGTTGGCCCTACCTGGCATAAGCTTTCGTGGGCAAAAACCCACATGGATGCATGGCGTGGAAATGAGAGAGGCAGGCATTATTATACTAGAAGAAGGGCAGATCAGGGAGAGACCGTGGAATAATGTGAGTTTGTTTTGGGGTAGACAACGCCGGAGGAAAGACAAGGAAATGAAATGCAATGAAGCTTGCGCAGGTTGAAACGTGGCGCCGTCGGTATTAAAAGGTGTGAGCTGTGAGGGTTAAATCCTAAAATTGGCCAGCGCTGAGGTTGTCTTGTTTGCCTCCCGCCCAGGCAATTATGGGTTGATTTCATTGAGATTGGTCCTGCTTCGGGCAGGGGGGTCTCTTCCAACCTACGATTCTATGATTCTAACGCGCGTGACTACACCAGGACCGTGCTAACGTCGCCTGAGAAAACAGGAATAGTGAAATCCACTATGGAGACTCACCGCTAGGCCCGGTTACCATTTAGTATAGTCCAGTTTGGGGCTCAGACACACACACACATCGGCACTTTTATGGTCGGACGCTGCTCCTCGGACTTCAGAGCAAAATGCAGCCTTGGATGGCTGCGCCCACGAAAGCGCATGATACCATCTACCTGTTTTGTTAGTCTATAAAGTTCGAACTAGGGATGCAAAAGTAGGCGACCGAAATTGCTCATGAAGCGGGGATTTAAATCGCCCGCGCTTCATTAGCATGATCTCGCCGGCGCGTAACTCGGCTCAACAGCTGTTTTGAAAGTGAAAGTGCGCGCCGGGACGCGTTCCTTCGAACCAAACCCCTTCCTAGTTTTTTGATGGACTTGATGACCTTCTGAGGTCGTTTTTTGAGGCGTAATGTTAATGTGAACTGAGGGGTTTGGTTCGAACGAACTCATCCCGGCGCACACTTAGCCCCCCTTAGAGCTGCCATCAGGCACCGCACGGCCCCCGGCCCCCAGCCCCGGGCACGCGGCGCTTGATGGCAGCTCGAAGGGGCACCATGCGGCCAGGCGCACGACGCCCCTTACAGCTGCCGTCAGGTGCCACACTCCGGCTGCCTGGCTAGTCCCCCCCGCTTAATCCAGCCTTCCCCCAGGCACAAGTAAGCGTGATTAGAAATAACCAGCTTATGGGGCACTGCTTTGGGGGCTCTTGGAAGTCCCAGGGTGTTTGTCTGGATCTGTGTCTGCTCCCCGCCCCTGGTTCCACTCCGTCTGGAACAAGTTGGAAGTTTGTTTCTTTCCCTGATACCTCCCCCACCCTCTGTGCCCTGGGGAGACAACGGCAGCCGCTCCTAATCTTCCCAGGAGACTTGGCCCCCTTTCTGGAGGCTGATTTGCCCGGCGTACCCCCAAACTGCCTTCAAAGCCACCGGGGTACAAAACCGGACCTCAGAACGTGCCCCAGCGCCCAGTGACTTCTTTGTCTCATTTTCTCCCCTGGCCATTTGAATTGGCCCTGGTGCTATCCTGGCAGCCGGTGGTAAAACAAGGCAAGGAGCTAGGGGGAAGTCCTCTGCGTGCCCCCTGGCAGAGAGCCCCTGGACCCACTCCAGGGCTTAGCAAAGGAGACGCAGACAGGGAGGAGAGACGAGACAGCCGCGGTGGTGAGGACGGAAGGTCAGATGACGGCTCTGACTTACCTGCTCTGTCTGGGCGGCTGGGGTGAGGCTCAGTGTGTCAACACAAACCGGGCAAAGAAAGTGGGAATTGTCCATGCTTGTGTTCGCCGCTGTCTGCCTCAGTTTCCCCTTTGCTTTGCATTGTTACCCAGGGAAGGAGAAAGAGCTCTTGGGTCACAATGTGGGACATGTGGCGGGGAGGACGTTCAAAGCCAAGGCCTCGCACAGAGCCGGTGACACTCACACACAACCCTCCCCCACTCTCCCCCCCCCCCCCGCCTGTGAGGCTGGATTGGGGCCGGTGACAGGGAGCTGGATTCCCCAGACACCTGGGTTCTGCCCGGGTCTGCGATTTGTGAGGGACCAGCCGCCTGCAGCTGCGGGAGACCCAAGAAGAGCAGCTAAAGGGGGGGGGGTCACCTCACCCCAGCCCCTCTCGGGCTTGCACAAGGGGCCTGATCCTGCAGTTCTCCCTCGGGCAGAGCTCCCACTCAGGTCATCCCTGCCTTTGGCCTGCCTGCCCTGGGCAGCTTTCAGGGAGGGGCCCAGTGGGCGATCTAACCCCAGGAAATCGCCCGAGGAGCCCTGCAGGGCCTTAGCCCCCAAACCCAGCTGGGTTGGATACACACGGGACGACTGCGTGGAGGAGAGGGGGACTGAGACCAGGCTGGGGGGCAGTGAGCTGGTCTTCTGCAAGGGTCTGAGGCTCAGCAAGAGCAAGGCAGCGGGCGGATCCGGTCGACTGGCTGGAAAAGCGAGCCAGGACGAGCCGCTGGGCGGGGGGCAGTGGAGAGAAGAGCCACAGCAGGCGCTGGAGAGGCCCCGGAAGGAGACGTTGCTGGGAACGGAGCCCCAAAATGCATGGGAGGAGAGTTCCGGGGTCTGAGTCAGGCTGCGGTTGCAGCTCAAATTAGGGGCTGCCGAGGGACAAGGGAGGCCTGGGGGGTTACAGCTGTGGCTGCGTGTTCGCGGCCTAGAGAGACGTGGCTGGGAACGGGGCGGGCGACTCGGCAGCCAGGCGGCCGGCTTGCAAGAGGAAACCCCAGGGGAGCGGCTCCTGGATGGGCCCTAGGAGGGTGCTCCCCAGAGAGGGGACCCCTAGCGGCAGCTGCAAGGGAAGAGAAAAGGGGAGGATGCCCAGGGCTCAGGTGTTGGGGGTGCCAGCAGCGGGACACGGCTGCCCAGTTACTGACGGCCCATGCAGGGGGTAGCCGGCCCCCTGACCCTAACAGAGAGACCGTTCCCCAGCAGGGGCCACGATCTAGAGACAGCTGAGTTCAGACCATGTCTATGCTGCCACTCGTTAAGGGAATTTGAGGCCGGAAGGGGAACGAGGGCCCGACCAAATGCACAGTCCATGTTGGTCAATTTCACAGTCGTTGGATCGGAAAACTAGTCCACAGCCCGATGTCAGCGATTTAAATCCGAAAAGTTGTGACTGGGGGGGGGGGGGGGGGGTGTGCTGGCCCAAAAAGGGGTTGTAGGGAGAGGGGAGTCGCGAGGTTGTTGTAGGGGGCACTGCATATTTGCCTCCCTTACTGCCCGTCAGAGCTGGGCCGCTGGAGAGAGTCGGCTGCTGGATACGCCTCCCTTATTACCGCTCTGCTGCTGGTAGGTTTCTGCCTTCCGAGCTGGGCTCCTGGCCAGCAGCCGCCACACTCCGGCTGCCGGCTTTGGAGGCCGTGCAGAAATAAGGTCCCTAAAATAACCTTGCAACCCCCCCCCCCGTAACTCCCTTTTGAGTCAGGCCTCCCGCCTACCCCAGGCTTGCTTCTAGGCGTTCGCCCACTTCCCCGCATGCCGAGCGCAATGCCCCTCGTCAGACACCGGCGTTTGGGTCTGCGGCAGGCTAACGGGTTTCTACCACGTGCAGGGACCAGAAGAGACTCAGGTGCCTGAGGTCTCAGATCCACGTGCTACTCTACTGGAGAAGGGGAAAATCCCCAAGGTCCCTGCCGATCAGAAATCCCCCCGCAACCCCAAACCCGGCGAGAAACCAGGCCCCGTGAACAAGCCACAGCGTCCGAGGCGGCAGACGGGGGCTCTCCGGACTGAGTCTGAGCAGTGAGACTTGTCAGCCACAGGGCAGTCTGCCCAGCCGCGCGTCCCCGCTCGACCCCTGTGCGGTGAAACCACCTCAGAACCTGGGAGACACCGACCTGCGGCCGAGAGTCCCAGGGGGAAGCAGCTGTATCTGCTGCCAGCTCCGAGCCCTGTAAAATCCAGGCAGGTGCAGGGGGGAGATATGGGGGCTACTCCTTTGTTCGCCTCTGACCCAGACAGGCCCAGGTGCAAACCCGCGAAGGGGCGGGGGAAGGGTCCTGCCTTCCAGCTGGGTGTGGCTCAGGCTGAGACTCCAGCTGGAGTGGAGAAACTGAGGCACAGCTGGGTGTGGCTGTAGCTGTGTCTCTCCTGCCAGCAGTGGGGAAACTGAGGCCACTGAATTTACTGCATGATTCCTCCCAGCAGCCAGGAGCTGGCTGCCTGTAACAGAGGACCCTTTCCAGAGATCGAATGGGGATATCGGGGGTCCCCCTCAGTCAGGGACCCCAAATCGCTCCCCACTGGGGATGGAGAGAGAAATATGGCCCCGGGGGTGTCAAATGTTCACACTTGGATGTGGAAAAAGATTCCTTGGACACTCACAGCCCTGGAAGGGGTGGGGGGGTCGCCCCCTGGGAAGGCTGGGGGATGGGTCCAGGGTCTGACCAGCTCTGCATTGGCCCAGGCCTGTCCTGGCCCGATGGATCCAGGGGCTGCATTCTCCCCATCCTTGGGTGGGGGAGCCCCAACCCAGCCAGTGCAGCTGGCCTCCTCCGGGGGTTATCATGCTCCACAGCAGGCAAACCTGGGAGCCAAGGCGAGGAGTGGCCGGATCAGATCACCGTTCAACCCCACAGGTTTGGGGTAATGGGTACATGGGGTGGTGTGAGAACGCCCGGTGTGCCATCCATCCGGGGCGCTCTGCAGGGGTCTGACACCCACGCAGGAATCGGAAGGACGGTCCGGCGAGTAGGGTACCACCCTGGCACCTGACAAACCCTGCTCTGATACCCTCTGTGACTGTGGGCAAGTCATTGCTATCTCGTGCCTCAGTTTCCCCATGTATAGAATGAAGAGAATGGCCTTAGTACATTTGAGATTGTGACGTGCCTGGATACTCTGGGGGTGGCCAGAGGCACCTCAGATGGGTAGGAACCGTTCTGAAATGATCTACAGATGCAGTCTGCTGGTTGGGGTGCATGGTCTGCTGTTTAAAAGAGGCCTCCAGCGCTTCTGGGGTATTAGGGTCTCTCTCAGTTGCCCTGCATCCGGGGAAAGAGACAGGGCAGTTTGAGGAATGGTCTGGATCCAGGTGGGAATCGCTGTCCTCCATGAGGACTATCCCCTTTGGAGAGCTGATACTTGGCCGTCAAGGCTGCTGAGATAACAGGCCTGTGCTGTCTCGGGGGGCGGAGGGGCTCAGGTGGGTTCCACGGCAGCCAGCGCGGCCGCAGCTCGAGGAGTGGAGGGCAGCCCAGGAGAAAGTGGCTGGAGATGTCTTAGCACTGGGGCCTGGCCGGGAAGGGGCCGGAGAAGAGGCGTGAGCCTGGCACCTGGCCCAGGATAGACCCGGCTAGCGAGGCCGCATGTGGGAGCCCCGGGGGCTCCGCCGGGGCCTGTTGGGACTTGGTTAGGTGGCTCCGTTTCCTGCTTCCAGAGCACGTCCCCTGAGAGTCACCCTGTCCGGGCCCTGTGCCCAGCCCTGGAGTCTGCAACCAGAGGCCAGATCCAGCTCCGGGCAAACCCCAGGTCTCAGGCTCACAGAGGTAAGGTCGGCCAGCCCCTGAGCCCAAAGCAAATCGGCCGAGACCAGCCCTGACAGGGGTCTGCCCAGCCTGGCCTTCAAAACCTCCAGGGACAGGATCCCCCCCCAGAGCGGAACGCCCCCCTGCAAGTGACAGTAGCTGCCTCTGGCCAGGAGCCAGGGTGGGGAACCCAGGGACCAGATCCGGCCCCCAGCTTGCCAGGATCTGGCCCCCCCCTTCCTGCCCAGACTGTGCACCCCCACTCCGCTCCTGCACCCTCCCAGGCCCTTCAACCCATTCCTGCAGCCCCCTCCCACACACTGAACTCCTCATTTTGGCCCCACCCCAGAGTGTAGGGGGCCACATTATCTACTAACCTGCCCCCCCCCCCCCAGGCTCTGGTGTGTAGGGGAATGTCCGGGTTGAGGTTTTTTGGGGGGGAGGGGAAGGTTGCTTCTCACTTTTGCGCAGCCCCCGGCTGATTTTTCTGTGGGTCAGCAGCCCCCCGACCCAAATAAGTTCCCCCCCTTTAAGAGCAGGCAGCCCCCAAACGCACAGGGCCCAGGAAAGCCATGCCTGGGGGGGACGAGGGACCGTTCTCCAGGAGCTGGCTCTGCCCTGTCAGTGCTGCCAGGGGGGCCTGAGAAAGGCCCCAAAGGTGCCCGGGGGCCCCGTAACCCGCTGTCCCACTGAGCACGTCACCACCACTGGCAGGCGGGAGGGGAGTTTATTCCGGCCCCGGCTGGTCGAATAGGCCGGGGCTCCCGCTGGCTTCGTCTGTCGCGGAGGGGGGGCCCGCGGCAGGTGGCTCGCCCTCATCTGCGGAGAGGCTCTATATTCTCTTCTCTGCGGAGAGACGTGGGGGGAGGACGAGGGTCAGGAAGAGGCCGGGGACCTCCCAGAACACGCCCCCCTCCCTGTCCAGCTGTGTCCATTCTGCTGCAGCCCTCAGCAGGGGCCATCTGCTTGGTCCCCACAGGCTGGGAGTCAGTATTCAAAAGGGACAATAGGGGGCGCTCTCTCCTCACAGTCCCGGTGGTACTAGGGGGCACTGTGCTGCTCCGTGGGGGGCCCAGCCTGCTCTCCCTTTGGGTGAGTCCAACCCCTCTTGCAGGGGCCCTCTGACGCAGGATTCTGCATGTCCTGCCCTAAGGCGTGGAGTGCGTGTTAAACGGCTGTGGGGCCCCACCCCAGAGGTGGCTGCATCTCAGCACTGAGCAAGGGAGCCCTGTTTGAGCAGCTGCTGGGCCCCACCCCAGAGGTGGCTGCATTTCTGGGCAAGGGGGGGGGGGTGAATTCAGGGGCTCTAGATGGCTGCGTCTATAAAGTCAAGAGTGGCCCCCAGCACGCACTTTGTGAGGGCCCCTGAGGCAGAGGATTTGGGGGGCGTTTGATGCTAAGGGGAGCTGGCGTTTTTAAGCCAGGGGAGCTGTTTTCCGGCTCGCAGCCCCTGGCACTGGTCTGGAAACTCCAAATCTGAGACCCTGTCGCTGATGCAGGCAGGGCGGCTCCTGTGGGGCCTCGGGACTGTGCTGCCACCCTAGGAGGCAGCCAGGGGATGCCGGGGCTGGAGTGGGATGAGGAGGGGGGGGATGGAAATACAGAGCAGGGGGTTCCTGGCAGCTCAGAGCGGGGTGGGGAGAGTTGAACGGGGAAGCCAAACCTTTTCCCTTCGCGGCAAGTGCAGGCACCTGGAAAGGACACAAGGACAGCAGGGCTCAGCTGGCTGCCGAGAGCTCGGGGCTGTGTCGTCCCCTTCCCCAGCTCCCCACCCCTTCCCCCATCTTGTACCCCACAATTCCATCTACCTCTGCCCTGGTCCCCCTGCCTGCCCCACTCCTCCAATCTCCACAGGGGCCCTGCAACTTCCCCAGGGGCAGATCCCAGCTGGCGCCGCTCTGCAGGAGCCAATAGCACGGTGCCGATTTACGCCCTCCCCCCCCCCCCCCGCTGCTTAGTGAAATCCACGCCGTGCTCCAGGTTCCGTGGCCGAAGCGAAATCGACGCCGCGCTCCAGGTTCCGTGGCTGAAGCGAAATCGACGCCACGCTCCAGGTTCCGTGGCCGAAGCGAAATCGACGCCACACTCCAGGTTCCGTGGCCGAAGTGAAATCGACGCTGCGCTCCAGGTTCCGTGGCCGAAGCGAAATCGACGCTGTGCTCCAGGTTCTGTGGCCGAAGCGAAATCGACACCACACTCCAGGTTCCGTGGCCGAAGTGAAATCAACGCCGCGCTCCAGGTTCCGTGGCCAAAGCGAAATCGACGCCACACTCCAGGTTCCGTGGCCGAAGTGAAATCGACGCCGCGCTCCAGGTTCCGTGGCCAAAGCGAAATCGACGCCACGCTCCAGGTTCCGTGGCCGAAGCGAAATCGACACCGCGCTCCAGGTTCCGTGGCCAAAGCGAAATCGACGCCACGCTCCAGGTTCCGTGGCCGAAGCGAAATCGACACCACACTCCAGGTTCTGTGGCCGAAGTGAAATCGACACCGCGCTCCAGGTTCCGTGGCCAAAGCGAAATCGACGCCACGCTCCAGGTTCCGTGGCCGAAGCGAAATCGACACCACGCTCCAGGTTCCGTGGCCGAAGCGAAATCGACACCACGCTCCAGGTTCCGTGGCCGAAGCAAAATCGACACCACGCTCCAGGTTCCGTGGCCGAAGCGAAATCGACGCCACGCTCCAGGTTCCGTGGCCGAAGCGAAATCGACGCCACGCTCCAGGTTCCGTGGCCGAAGCGAAATCGACGCCGCACTCCAGGTTCCGTGGCCGAAGCGAAATCGACGCCGCGCTCCAGGTTCCGTGGCCGAAGCGAAATCGACGCCGCGCTCCAGGTTCCGTGGCCGAAGCGAAATCGACGCCGCGCTCCAGGTTCCGTGGCCGAAGTGAAATCGACGCCGCGCTCCAGGTTCCGTGGCCGAAGTGAAATCGACACCACGCTCCAGGTTCCGTGGCTGAAGTGAAATCGACGCTGCACTCTAGGTTCCGTGGCTCACGGGAGGGAGCCCTTCCCACACAAGCAGCAGCGAAGCGCCTGGCTCCGTTCCCCTTCCCTTGACGGTCCCCCCGCCCCCGTGAAATTTACAGAGATGCAGGCAGGGTGAATTAGCCCTGCAGTTTAAAAAAAAATACCCACTACCCCCAATGGGGGTAAGGAAACTGAAACCAACCAGAAACGCTGCTGCAGAACGGACGGCCTGAGATCACGTCCGTGGGCCTCTGGGGCTGGCAGCCCCTGTGCCACAGCCTCCGTGGGTCAGGCTGTGGAGCTCGGTGCTGGAGTCGGGGGCCCCCTTGCATGGGGACCACCCAGCGCTCAAATGCCCTTGAGGAGGGCAGGAAAGCAAAATGGGCCGGACCCTATGTAATAAGGTGGGAACAGGGTCCACGTCTTGAATGGGTCAGTGCATGGGCCATGAGAGATCTGGCTTCTAGGCCTAGCTCTGCCCTAGACCTTAGCCATGCGCCGTGCCTCAGTTTCCCCGCCCAGTGTCTATTCAGAGGGCAAGCTCTGCGAGGCAGGGCCTGGCTCTCTCAGAAATCTTCTCCGTATGGGTTTCAATTCTCCTGCGGCACTTCAAGGAGACCAAATGCCCCAGTTAGGGCAGTAGAAATATCCAGCTCCCGGGTCAACTGTCTCCATACGGGAAGGGGTCTCAGTGCTCTGGATCTAAGACACCTTTATGGCAGCCTCCGGGCAGGTCTACACTGCAGGCCCTAACGAGGCTGCGGCAGCACCGTAGGTATTCGCCGGGGCACAGCACCAGAGATGCTGAGGGGGGTTTCCAGAGCTGTGCGTAAGCCACCTCCTGGAGAGATGGCAGCCAGGGAGATGGAAGCTGCTCCCATTGCCCGACCCGTGTCTACATGGGGGGGCTCGGTCAGTGGAGCTTTGGAGATGAGGGGGTGCTACCCCACCCTCTCCCCCTCCCCCCATCCCAATACACAGCAGCACTGAGCTAAATGTAAGTGTAGGCCAAGCCCCGCTGTGTCTGTAGCAGGAGTAGCAACAAAAACTCCCATTGCAAACCCAGGCAGAGTCGGTGCCGGAAGCAGGCTCATGTATCCATGCAGCCAGCGCCTGGCACAGCAAGATCCTGATTTCGTTACTATGTGTCAGTGCAGAGCCCAGAACAGCAAGTCCCTGATTGTGTTACAATGTGTCTGGGTGGCACCCGGCCCGACGGGGCCCTGATCTCGGTCACTGTGTGTCTGGGCGGCACCCGGCCCGACGGGGCCCTGATCTCGGTCACTGTGTGTCTGGGCGGCACCCGGCCCGACGGGGCCCTGATCTCGGTCACTGTGTGTCTGGGCGGCGCCCGGCCCGACGGGGCCCTGATCTCGGTCACTGTGTGTCTGGGCGGCGCCCGGCCCGACGGGGCCCTGATCTCGGTCACTGTGTGTCTGGGCGCCCGGCCCGACGGGGCCCTGATCTCGGTCACTGTGTGTCTGGGCGCCCGGCCTGACGGGCCCTGATCTCGGTCACTGTGTGTCTGGGCGGCGCCCGGCCCGACGGGCCCTGATCTCGGTCACTGTGTGTCTGGGCGGCGCCCGGCCCGACGGGCCCTGATCTCGGTCACTGTGTGTCTGGGCGGCGCCCGGCCCGACGGGCCCTGATCTCGGTCACTGTGTGTCTGGGCGGCGCCCGGCCCGACGGGGCCCTGATCTCGGTCACTGTGTGTCTGGGCGGCGCCCGGCCCGACGGGGCCCTGATCTCGGTCACTGTGTGTTTGGGCGGCGCCCGGCCCGACGGGCCCTGATCTCGGTCACTGTGTGTCTGGGCGGCGCCCGGCCCGACGGGCCCTGATCTCGGTCACTGTGTGTCTGGGCGGCGCCCGGCCCGACGGGGCCCTGATCTCGGTCACTGTGTGTCTGGGCGGCGCCCGGCCCGACGGGCCCTGATCTCGGTCACTGTGTGTCTGGGCGGCGCCCGGCCCGAGGGCCCTGATCTCGGTCACTGTGTGTCTGGGCGGCGCCTGGCCCGACGGGGCCCTGATCTCGGTCACTGTGTGTCTGGGCGGCGCCCGGCCCGACGGGCCCTGATCTCGGTCACTGTGTGTCTGGGCGGCGCCCGGCCCGACGGGCCCTGATCTCGGTCACTGTGTGTCTGGGCGGCGCCCGGCCCGACGGGGCCCTGATCTCGGTCACTGTGTGTCTGGGCGGCGCCCGGCCCGACGGGCCCTGATCTCGGTCACTGTGTGTCTGGGCGGCGCCCGGCCCGACGGGGCCCTGATCTCGGTCATTGTGTGTCTGGGCAGCGCCCGGCCCGACGGGGCCCTGATCTCGGTCACTGTGTGTCTGGGCGGCGCCCGGCCCGACGGGGCCCTGATCTCGGTCACCGTGTGTCTGGGCGGCGCCCGGCCCGACGGGGCCCTGATCTCGGTCACTGTGTGTCTGGGCAGCGCCTGGCCCGACGGGGCCCTGATCTCGGTCACTGTGTGTCTGGGCAGCGCCCGGCCCGACGGGGCCCTGATCTCGGTCACCGTGTGTCTGGGCGGCGCCCGGCCCGACAGGGCCCTGATCTCGGTCACTGTGTGTCTGGGCGGCGCCCGGCCCGACGGGGCCCTGATCTCGGTCACTGTGTGTCTGGGCGGCGCCCGGCCCGACGGGCCCTGATCTCGGTCACTGTGTGTCTGGGCGGCGCCCGGCCCGACGGGGCCCTGATCTCGGTCACTGTGTGTCTGGGCAGCGCCCGGCCCGACGGGGCCCTGATCTCGTTCCCTGTGTGCAGGGGCGATGAGAGTGCCACGGAGCCCAGGGCAGAACTGCGGGGCCCCGAGCAGCGAAATTTTGCGGGGCCCCTTCTTTGACACGGCGCATGCGCGGGGCCTCGGGAAGCGCGGGGCCCGAGGCAGCCGCCCCGCTCACCCTGCCCTAAATCCGCCGCTGCCTGTGTGTCTGGGTAGTCCCTGACACTGGAAATTGACCCCTTCCCCCAGGAAATAGCCCCCCTGCCCTACAAGCCAGCACCAGGGCAGACTAAGGCAACTGAAAAGCCTCTGACGTCTAAGAAGGGCCCAGTCCGGGCTCCTGCCTCCCTGGGTCGCTCGGGCAGGGCTGGCAGGCCAGGCTCTCCACTCCGGCCCCTGCCTCCGGTACTTACACAGCTGCTCTTCCAGGATGTAAATGTCGTCTTGCTGGAAGAGAAGGAGAATGAGCCGCGCTGTCAGTAACCAGGCCCGCCCTTGCGCTTTCGGGATCTTTCTCCGCCCCCGAGGTCCCTGGCCCTGCAGCCCGGCCCAGGACAATGGGGTGGGCAGCCGGGCGCCCCCCCTGTGGCAACGCTCCCCTGTGCCCTGCTGGCACGGCGAACGCGCACTGTGCTGTGGTTACGCTGAGCCCGCCAGGGCCCGTCGGGGGCAGAGCGTGTTGAGAGCAGCCTCGGGGTGACACGAGGGGCAGGGCCCGGGGTATAGGGAGGGCAAAACCCCTTTATGCCTGAAGCCGGGAGCAGGATGGGGGAGCTGGGAAGCAGCCCAGCGAATGCCTCCCAGCTGTTTGGCAAGAGCCCTCGTCTAGGCTCCTGATGGCTCGATCCCTGCAGCGAGGAGTTCCGCGGAGTCCTAGAGGACGAATCACGGGGCGCAAGGAAACGTCAAGGAGCATTCAAAGGGGCAGGCGCCCAGCCGAGGTTTGCTGGGAGGAGGGCGAGCTAAGAGGCTGCCCGGTTAGGATGCCAAATGGGACCAGGGCGTGTCGCCTCCCCCCGCCCCGGCTTGTCGGACCCTCCCAGGGAGCCCTGCTCACCAGGCTCTCCTGCAGCTCTGTCAGCTGGATGATCTTCTGCTTGATCTTGTCGTTGTCCCTGGAATTCAGGGCACACGGCCGCCATCACCTCCCGGCCGCTCCCCGGGCGAGGAGCGCTGTGCCATGGCGCCTGGACAGGCCCGCGGGTGGCGGGGAGCTCACTGCCAGAGCGGGGCGCTGTCCTGCAGGGGCGCTCTTCCCTGACAGTCAATACTGGCCCCCTGCAGCCCTAGGGGGTGCTGTGCTGCAGGGGGCGCTCTCCCCTGATGGTCAATACTGGCCCCCTGCAGCCCTAGGGGGTGCTGTGCTGCAGGGGGCGCTCTCCCCTGATGGTCAATACTGGCCCCCTGCAGCCCTAGGGGGTGCTGTGCTGCAGGGGGCGCTCTTCTCTGACGGTCAATACTGGCCCCCTGCAGCCCTAGGGGGTGCTGTGCTGCAGGGAGCGCTCACCCCTGACGGTCAATACTGGCCCCATGCAGCCCTAGGGGGTGCTGTGCTGCAGGGAGCGCTCTCCCCTGACGGTCAATACTGGCCCCATGCAGCCCTAGGGGGTGCTGTGCTGCAGGGGGCGCTCTTCCCTGACGGTCAATACTGGCCCCCTGCAGCCCTAGGGGGTGCTGTGCTGCAGGGAGCGCTCACCCCTGACGGTCAATACTGGCCCCATGCAGCCCTAGGGGGTGCTGTGCTGCAGGGAGCGCTCTCTCCTGACGGTCAATACTGGCCCCATGCAGCCCTAGGGGGTGCTGTGCTGCAGGGGGCGCTCTCCCCTGACGGTCAATACTGGCCCCATGCAGCCCTAGGGGGTGCTGTGCTGCAGGGGGCGCTCTCCCCTGATGGTCAGTGCTGGTCCTTAGTGCATATGGGATTTGGTAGCTGGGAAGCCTTATGACTGAGGGTGGAGGGTGCCCTGTGTGACCCCCCATTCTCCTCTTGAGATGATTCCCAAGGTGTGATCATGCTCTGGACTCAGCTTCCAGCAAGGTTAGAGTGTCTGGCCTTTGCTCTAACCCCTAGACACCACTGCCCAGGAGTCCTGCCTTCCATCCCGCAGTGCTCTACCCACGCACATCTCCGAGACACATTGAATGGGTGTCACTGCCCCTGAGCCTTCAACAATGACCACCCCTAGCGCCCATCTAGGGCTTTCTGAAGGAGGGCGGTATCAGCGAGTCCATTTTACAGATGGGGAAATGGAGGCAGAGACGTGACTGGCCCAAGGCTGCCCAGGAGGCAAGGGGCAGAGCCAGGTCCCTTGAGTCTCAGTGATTCACCCCCAATAATCTCTGTAATGTTCAGCTCTTTTCAGAGATGGGGCCAGATCTGGGGGAAAATTGGGTGGGGGGGGGGGATCTGGCCCAGGCACAGTGGGGTCGGGGGGGGGGGAGAGTTAGCAGGTCACGTACCTGAGAAGGACTTCCTCCGTTGACTTGAAGACTGGGGCAAGGGGATGAAAAAGTGGTGCTTGTTACCATATAGGGCCAGCTGCATTCATGTCAGTGCCCGTGGCGAAGCCCCAGACACGGGTTTCTCTCACCTCCCCTTGCTGCAGAAGTTGGAGTGGCCAATGCAGGCTTTGTTCATAGCTCCCACAGCCAGACAGGAGCACTGCGACCCTCTAACCTGGATAACCCAGCCCAGAGACTTGCCCCACAATAATCCCCGGAGCGGATCTGTTAGAAATTCATCCCAGCCGGGTTTACACAGGGCCGGCCCTGGGGAATCTGCCCCACTCCATTTACCAAGGGCCGTGCCGGATTCGCCAGCGCTGACAACTTTGAAATCAGTCTGGGATGGTTTCCTAAAAGATCGGCTGTTGGAACTCTTGGGGTATGTCTACACTGCATTCCTCTTTCAAGAGAGGGATGCAAATGCGGACAAACGAAATTGCAAATGACGTGCGGATTTGAATTTCCCGTGCTTCATTTGCATAATCGCGGCCGGCCGCTTTTTCGAAAGATCCTATTTCGAGATAAATAACGCCATGTAGACACGGTTGTTTTGAGGAAAAAAACCCTTCTTTCGAAATAACCCGTAAACCAACGAGTAAGGGTTATTTTGAAATACGTTTTTTTCCTCGAAATAACCACGTCTACACGGCGTGTATCTCGACATAAAGTATTTTGAAAAAGCGGCCGGCCGCAATTATGCAAATGAAGCGTGGGAAATTCAAATCCGCGCTTCATTTGCAATTTTACTTAGCTGCATTTGCATCCCTCTCTCGAAGGAGGAGTGCGGTGTAGACATATTGCAAAGCAGATGAGGTTATCCAGCTACGCATACCCCAGGGCACGGGCGGGCCGGATTTGAACTAGCAAGCGGGTTGATGTGCCCTGTGGACATGCTGCCGCTCCCCTGCTCCCAGGCCAATCAGGACCTGAGGATGGAGAGTGCATGCGAAGTCTCCTTCGTCTCCTCCCACTCTGTAAAGGGCCCACGGTGCTTAGAATCAACCACCAGCTGTTCAGAACAGCTGACTGTTCTCTCTAGGTGCCATGGGAGGTGGCGGGGGCCGAGGGCGGAGACTTCATGCACTCCCCCACTCCCGGCCAATCAGGGTCTGTGGGCGGGGGAGCATAGAAGTATCCTGGCCCCGCCCCTTCTGCCCAAGGCCCCGCCCCTTCCAGGACAGCCCAGGGCCACCTCAAAAATTTGTAAAGTGGCCCCCGGTCAAAAGGAACACAGAGGCCTTCCAGGGGTACATCCACTCATCTAGCTATTGGCCTCATTTTACAGCAGGCTATATAAAACCACTAGCAAAGTCAGTACCAGCTAACAGGGCATGCAGACAATGACTAATCTATACAGCCCTGTGTACCAGCCACTAGAAGGTAAGTACAATATTATAGTTCAGTTGATTTATTTTACAATTATGTGGCAAAAATGAGAAAGCCAGTGATTGTTCAGCACTAGCGGCCCTTTGAAGTCCGATTTTGTAAGCAAGTTGTTTTTTAAGAACCTCCGGGAGACGCAAGACAAATCAGACCCCCGTAAGGGGTACTGTCGTCTGGAAAGATTGATCCCTTCTTCTAGGCGTCTATAAATCTACACAATATTTTCCACTGAGCATCTGTCTTGGAAAACAGCCTCTCGCCGAGATCAGAACTTTCCTCCGGCTTGCGACAGCCTTTCATTTAAGAAGATGGAAAGGCCGGGTTCTGACAAGGTCCGTAGGGCTGTGGGTCTGTCTGGCTTGTCATTTCGGGATTAACTGGATTTGACAGTAGAAGTGAATGACCAGCATAATGCACTATAAAACAGGGTATGTCTACACTACCCCGCTAGTTCGAACTAGCGGGGTAATGTAGGCATACCGCACTTGAAAATGAAGCCCGGGATTTGAATTTCCCGGGCTTCATTTGCAAGTGCGGTATGCCTACATTACCCTCCTAGTTCGAACTAGGAGGGTAGCGTAGACATACCCACAGTGACTGTGGAGAGGAAGAGACCAGTGGTCCCTGTTCTACCAGGGCCTTTCAGAAATCTTTCCCTTCTATGTTTTAGATCTGTTCTAATCCACAGAATGTTTTTTTTTAAAAGTCCAAATAAAAAAACTTTTCACTTTTCTCCAAATGGACCATGCCAGCTGGCCGGACGTGGTTTTTTTTTTTAATTTTACCCAGTGGCATGTTTTAAAAAAAAGCTCGTTTTCACATTTTGAAATGTCGGCATCTCCTGGGGAAGAGCTCCAAGTTTCCATCTGCTCCAGCTGGGAATACCAGGGTTCTCTGTAAAGCCTCGAGTGGCACAAAATCATCCTCCATCCCATCAGAGTCAAAGCAAATGAACATCGTGGGATGGGGCTCTGGGACCAGCAATCTAGGGGCAGAGTTAAGGTTGTGGAGGATCCAAAACGAGTGACACAGACCCAAGGGCAGAGTTCCTAGATTCACTGTGGATATGTCTAGACTACATGCCTCTGCCGGCAGAGGTATGTAAATTAGACTAGCCAACATAGTCAGTGAAGCGGGGATTTAAATATCCCCCGCGTCATTAAAATAAAAATGGCTGCCGCGCTGTGCCGGCTCAGCTGATCATCGGCGCAACGAGGCAGTGAAGACGTGGATTGGTCGGCCAGGAAAGCTTTTGCCGACCGATCCTGTAAACCTCATTTCATGAGGCATAAGGGATCAGTCAGCAAAGGCTTTCCTTGTTGACCGATCTGTGTCCTCACTGCCGTGTTGTGCCGACGATCAGCTGAGCTGGCACAGCGTGGCAGCCATTTTTATTTTAATGAAGCCGGGGATATTTAAATCCCCGCTTCATTGACTCTGTCGGGTAGTCTAATTTACATGCCTCTGCCGGCAGAGGCATGTAGTCTAGACATACTGGCTGTGTCTAGACTGGCAAGTTTTTCCGCAAAATCATCTGCTTTTCCGGAAAAACTTGCCAGCTGTCTACACTGGCCGCTTGAATTTCCGCAAAAGCACTGACGATCTCATGTAAGATTGTCAGTGCTTTTGCGGAAATACTATGCTGCTCCTGTTCGGGCAAAAGTCTTTTTCTGAAAAACTTTTGCGCAAAAGGGCCAGTATAGACAGCAGAGATTTCTTTTCCGCAAAAAAGCCCCGATCGCGAAAATGGAGATCGGGGCTTTTTTGCGGAAAAGCGCGTCTAGATTGGCCACGGAAAAAGTGCTTGTGCGGAAAAGCATCCTGCCAATCTAGACACACTTTTCCGAAAATGCTTTTAACGGAAAACTTTTCCGTTAAAAGCATTTCCAGAAAATCATGCCAGTGTAGACGTAGCCACCCTGTGTCTAAAGCCAGACGGGACCACTGTGATCATCGAGTCTGACCCCCCTGGATAATCCAGCAAGAGAAATTCTTCTGAAATAATCCCTAGAGCAGATCTTTTAGAAAAAAACATCCCAGCTTGATGTAGGTAGTGCTACAGTAGACATTTTGGTCCCATGGTATGAGAGACCGTATTGGTCCAATCACAGGTGTTCTCTCTCCCACCTTGTCTCTCCCATCTTGATTTGATCAGTGATGGAGAATCCTTAACAATCATTGGTTAATTGTCCAGAGGGTTATTTACATGCATGGCTCAATGCCAACGCCTTATTTCCAGCCTGAATTCGTCTAGCTACCTCCTCCAGCCACCGGGTCACGTTAGAATTTCCTCTGCACAACAGAAGAGTCCAATTGTAACCGTTTGTTCCCCAGGTAGGTACTGATAGACTTTACAGCTACGTCTATACTGGCGCGTTCTCACGCAGAAACTCTTTTGCGGAAGATTTGTGCAAAAACGCTTCCAGAAGAGAGCATCTACGCGGGCATGTGCGTTTGCGCAAGAGTATCCATGCCGGTGTAGATGCTCTGATGGCCATTTTAAGCATAGGGTTTTCTTGCGCAAGAAATTCCTGTTGCCTGTCTACACTGGCCTCTTGCGCAAGAACATGTGGCCAGTGTAGACAGGCAGCAAGAGCGCACCAGTGTAGACACAGCCTACGTGTATAGACTTAACTGAAAGTAAGTAACCCAACCCAGGGCAGAGTTAAGGTTATTCAGGCCTTTCCATAAGTAATAGGACAGAAACCATCATAAAGGACACAGCGGGGCTTCAGACGGGGACTTCCGCAGCTCACTAGCAACACAAGTGGAGCTAAACTTCCAAGCCAAGGGGTGTAACAGACTCCTACCCGCTGTGGATCAGCGCAGCATGTGCCCTGCCACACCACTAGGTTACAGTCACCACAACCCAGGGCAGAGCTGCGGTTGTGTAGCTCCCAGGGTGGTCCCACACACCCAGAGTTGGGAGCTGGTCACTGACGGATCTGTCCCCAGCATGGCGGGCGGACGGAGCTCGGGGCGTAGGCCAAGGGAGGTTTGGTACCCTGGGTAGAGCCTGACGTCTCTCACCCCACACTGGGCCGTTTCCCCCTGACCAGGCCAACCTGGAGACCTTTGCCATGCCCTGGGGACCCCGACACGCTGTGTCCGCTCACCTTCGTTCTCCTCCTTTAGCCGCAAATTCTGTAGGGACAAGGGGAGACGGGTCAGGTTAGTGACGGGGGAGGGGAACAGCCACTGTGTGGCTACCGGCCTTGATGAGCACCTGACTCTGAGCCAGGTCTGGACCCCCTCCCCGCCCCGCCCCGGGCTGGGCACTGGTCATGGGGCTTGGCAGGGCCTTCCCTAACCTGGCCATTGGCTACGGGGCCAGGGTTGTCTGAGCACGGGCATTCTGGGGCTACAACTCAGACCCCACCCCACCTCCAGCAGGGGGAGGGGAGCCTGGCTCCCCCCAGGGCAGAGGCCAGGTGTCCGTGAGGCCGGCACACTCACCATGTAGCGCAGGTTGGCGTTGGCTACTTGCAGGGATTTGATCTTCTCCATCTGGAGGGACGGTCATCCGGGAGGGAGAGAGCAGAGGTTAGAAGGGTTGTCTGGGGAGCAGGGCTAAGAGGTATAACTCCCTCCTCCGCCATGAGCGGAGTTGGAGCCAGTCTCGCCAGATGGGGAAACTGAGGCACTTGGCGCGGATTTGCCCAAGGGCAGTCAGAGAGTTGGGGACAGATCCCAGGGGTCCTGACTCCCAGCGTTCCTTACTCTAACCTCTAACCCTGCTGCAGTGCAGCATAGTGTGCGTGGGGGGGGGGGGGGAAGGGCTGCTGTATTCAGTAATGTCCTGGAAATTTGGGATACCTGGGCCCATGGCTCCTGCCTCCCCTTGAACTCCAAACGTTCCATTCACAGGGAAATCCAGAGTCAATAACAATGGGGGAGTCGGATCCAGAAATAGCCGCATTCTCCCCAGTCACACAGATGAGCCCTACAGGTGTGGGGGGGTGGGGGCCGATGTGAATTTTGGGGGGAAGGAATTTGAGGCTTTGCCTCCCACGTGGGGGCACAGATTTCGGGGGTACAGTTGGAGGGTGAAGGTTCGCGTCAGTGCTCATGCCCCCCGAATGTCCCCACCCCCCCATGGACTCCTCCCCTCAGAGATCCGGCACCAGGTGACCGGGAGCAGGTGGGGGGGGGAATACTCACGAGGGCTTGATTGCGCCGCTCCAAAGAGATCATCCTGCTGCTGCCCCTCCCAGCCATGCCGGAGCGCTGTGCAGAGAACAGGAACGGGGGGGGGGGATGGAGATAGGGGGGGGCTGCCAGATCAGCCTTGAATTCCTAACAGTGTTCTGCTGTGAGCTAGTTCCCCCCCCCTTTTCCTTCCCCAAAAAGCACTCTTTGGACTCTTCCTCAATAGCTCACACTGTTGTAGCGCCATTGATCATGTTAAGCTAAGCAGAGCCTAGCTGGGTCTGTGTTTGGATGGGTGACATCAATAGATGCTGTTGCTTACCCATGCTACTGACAGGGGCTTAAAGGTTGCTGTGCTGTAGGCCAGTAAGGAGTGTGGCCCTGGCTGGAGAGCCAGGCTGCCTAGGAGCAGTAAACAGGCAGGATTAAAACAGGATAGAGCCCTTTAGGCTACCGGTTTTCAGCCCCCCAAGTCAGGAGGGACTTGTGCAGTGCTGGGCCTGCTCCCTGGGGGTCAGCTGTCCAGGTCACCCAGACCCCGCCCTCCCCCAAACCAAAAAGGTGAGAGTGGGGTGACTTATGGGGCCATGAGCCATCTACCCTGGGGCCCAGGCCAGGGACCTCCTGGCCCCCCTGAACAAGAGGGAGATGCAACCTACTGAGCCAGGATCTGGTTCTGAATAACTCCCATGAAACCTCTCCGCAGGGCCTGCAAGATGGCTTATTACCTGGCCGCCACCTCCCTGGCCCAGCCCCTCTGCTGGTCGCCCTCCACGTCCAGGGCCCCCCTCTGAAGGTTCCTTCCCTTGTGACATCACCCCTGATGTCATAGAGCAGCCGAAGGGAGTGTGTGTCTGAGGATTCCTCTGGAGAGATCTCCAGCCCTAGCTGGGAAGCTCCCAGACTCTGTGTGGGCACGCACGTGGGCGGGCGTGTTTCTGTGTACGGGAGCAGTGGGCATCTGGCTCCTGGAGGGGACAGGGACAGCTGTGGCAGACTGCAGAGAGATTAAAAAGACTTGGAGGTTTCAGTTTAGGAAAGAGGAGACTAAGGGGGGATAGGTTAGAGGCCTATAAAATCACCTATAAAATCACCACTGGCGTGGAAAAAGTGAATAAGGAAAAGTTATTGACTTGTTCACAATATAAGAACTAGGAGTCACCAAATGAAATCAATAGGGAGCAGGTTTAAAACAAACCAAAGGAAGTTTTCTTCACTCGGCACACGGTCAACCTGTGGAACTCCTCGCCAGAGGATGCGGTGACGGCTAGAACTTTAACGGGATTCAAAAACGAGCTAGATGGATTCATGGAGGTTAGGTTATGTTAGCTATTAGCCAGGATGGGCAGGGATGGTGTTCCAGGCCTCTGTTTGTCTGGAAATGGGTGACAGGAGAGGGATCACATGAGGATTCCTGGCTCTGTTTCGTCCCTCTGGGGCATCTGGCCTTGGCTGCTGTCAGTAGACAGGACACTGAGATAGATGGATCCAACCTGGCTGTTCCGAAGTTTGCCCAGGGGCCCGGCTGGGCATCCTTCCCCCCAGCCCCCCTCAGCTGGAGATGGGCCCCTCTGCCAATACTCAGGTGCCACAGGACTCCTCGCCGCTTCTGCACAATACAGGGGCCAGAGAATGATGCTGAGCTGAAAACCCACCAACCTCACCTGCCACCAGATGGCCTGGCCTGAAGTGTGTGTGAGGCCAACATCCACCTCTGGCCAGCCCCATCGCCAGTGTCCCCTGTTCCACAGGGGTGGGGTGTCAGGCCCCAGGGGGTCACCACGGGAGGGATCCTCAGGGAGCGCTTCAGAACAATTGCAGGCAAAGACAGTGCAGAGATTCCCTCTCCCATAATCCCCCAGGCCTCCAGCGCTCCTTCCTCCCCTTCTCGTCACCCTCCATCTCCCGCCCGCCCCCCAAGGAGCTTCCCCATCTCTCCCCTCCCCCCCACTAGGAGGTGAGGGATTATGAGAGGGGACAGGAAGCCCCAGCACACCCCCTGCATTAGTGTGGCAAGGCGCTGGGGGGGTAGCATGGCTGGCAGTTGTGTGAGAACGAGAGGGGGGCTTCCCCAGTTTGTGGGGGCAACATTGTGTGGCCCATCCTGCCATGGCCTGTGCCCCATTCCTTTCAGGGGCAGCGCAAGAGGGGAGAGGGTCTCTCCCGATGGCTGTGAGGAGGCTCTGACCCGACACCTCTGAGCCTGTCGAGAATCAATGGGGCCAGATCCCAGTGGTGTCAATGGGCCATAGCACCATGGGAATGAATGGGCCAGAGCCCAGCTGGGATCACTGGGACGTAGCTCTATTGGAGTCAATGGGCCAGATCCCAGTTGGTGTCAATGGGACGTAGCTCTATTGGAGTCAATGGGCTGGATCCCAGCTGGGTCAATGGGCCATAGCTTCACTGGAGTCAATGGGCTGAATCCCAGCTGGGTCAATGGGCCATAGCTCTATTGGAGTCAATGGGCTGGAACCCAGCTGGGTCAATGGGCCATAGCTCCATTGGAGTCAATGGGCTGGATCCCAGTGGCATCAATGGGCCATAGCACCATGGGAGTCAATGGGCCAGAGCCCAGTGGTGTCTATGGGCCGTAGCTCCATTGGAGACAATGGGGCCAATCCCAGATGGGCTCAATGGGCTGTAACACCATGGGAAGCAATGGGCTGGATCCCAGCGGGGGTCAAGGGGCCTTGGCGTCAATGGGGCCGATCCTAGGTGGTGTCACTGGGCCGTAATGCCATGGGCATCCATGGATCTCGCCTGTTTACACCAGATGAAGGCCCGGGTGGGGGGTGGGGATGCTCCACTTGCAGGGCCCATGTCTCTTGCTTCCTCCCCCATTGCTGGGCAGCCTGGCTGGGTGCCACGCCCATTGCTGACGGGGGTGCTGAGACCCCCCAGTGCCTTCTGACCCGGCGCTGGAGCCAGGTGCGTCAAACCCCAGGGGCTCCGTCCAGTGTGTAAGGGCAAGTCCCGGCCTCGTCGCTCCCCTGGTGGCAGCCGCCCTCCCGCCGTGCGGTGGCTGGGCATGTGCCTTGTCACCCCAGAGTCCTCACCTGCCGGTGGCATCTGGACATGGCACCTGCATCTCAGTCCTTCCCCAAAGGCCTCCTGGCCTCCGGCATCTAAAACACCCACCCTCGGGCCGGCTCCCACTCCCAGCCTCATAGTCATTAGCACCCACGCCCTCATTGGTGACCCCACCGCGGGCTCCTCCCCCTTCTGCCCTGCAGGGGGCGGCGCGGCACCAGCGGGGCTCAATTCTGCTGGGCAATATGGTCCACCATTGGCCCGGAGATCCCGGCCTCGCCCTACGTTGCTGGTCTGACACATGCACCCAGAGGAGGGGCCTGCTGCGGTGGTCGGGGCGGGGGGGGGGGGAGCTCACAGACAGCAGAGATGGAGAGGGGAGGTGCCGATGGAGCCGCCCTGCATGCTGGATGGAACAATGGTGGGGGGTTGGGGGGGGCTTGGTCAGGATTGGAGGCATGAGGATGAGCACAGGTGGTCCAAGAGGCTGCGTCTCTCCTTCCCCCACCCACTGCCTGGTGCTGATCAGAAGCCCTGTAGCCCATGAATGGGGGGGGGAGCATACCCCCCCCCCTTTCCTACCCACTGAGGCCGCTGCCTTCTCTGGATTCTCACTGCCAGCAACCCCCAAACCGAGCTCTGTCTGGGGAGGGTCCCCTGTCCCTGCTGGGTGCTCAGGGGCATACTTGCCCTCTGCCCCGGGGCTGGCAAAGCTGAGAGTGTAATCAGACAGAGCTACATGGGGCAAGGAATTCCCCTTTCGCGGGCAGGGGGACTGGGCAGGGTGCAAACCCCTGGGGCTCTGGGTTCGGCCGGGTAGTGTCCCCCGCCCCAGGGAGAGAACGTGGCTTAGTTCACAAGCGATGGACTGTCTGTGTGACTCCCACGAAAGCACTGCTAACTGGTAGAGTCCTGGGACCCTGCTCTAACCACTAGACCCCACGTCCCTCCCAGAGCCTGGGGAGCGAACCCAGGAGTCCTGACTCCCTGCTTTAACCACAAGGCTGCCCCCACCTTCTGGGCACCGCTAGGGAGAGCTGCTGAGTCAGCTTGGATTACTGCACACTCTCAGCTCTGTCCCATGGGGGGCTGGCATGTGGGGGGCACAGAGGGCCAGAGTGGGGGTGGGGACTGGAGCCACAATCAGGGCATCCCATGCCAGGCTGTGCTGTGGCACCGACACGTGAAGCCCCTCTCCCCACCGTCCCAGAGCCCGCCCTGCAGCTGAAAGTCAACCTCTCTGTCGCGGTGAAATCCGCCGGAGGGTCTCAGCCCAGGCTGAGGCTGCAGGCGGCAGAGCCCAGCTGTCACCGGAGTTCCGAGAGGCACATGGCTGGGATTGGGGGAAGGGCAGGTTGCCCTACTGTGGTCTGGGATCTGTCATTGCTGAGATGAGAGGGTACCAGCCAGCATCCATCAGCTGTAGCTCCATTGGAGTCAAACGGGCCAGACCCCAGCTGGAGTCAATGGGTCCATTAGAGTCAATGGGATCAGATCCCAGCTGGGGTCAATGGGCCGTAGCCCCATTGGAGTCAATGGGCCAGATCCCAGCTGGGGTCAATGGGCCGTAGCCCCATTGAAGTCAATGGGCCAGATCCCAGCTGGGGTCAATGGGCCGTAGCCTCATTGGAGTCAATGGGCCAGATCCTAGCTGGGGTCAATGGGCCATAGCCCCATTGGAGTCAATGGGCCAGATCTCAGCTGTGGTCAATGGGCCGTAGCCCCATTGGAGTCAATGGGCCAGATCTCAGCTGTGGTCAATGGGCCGTAGCCTCATTGGAGTCAATGGGCCAGATCCCAGCTGGGGTCAATGGGCCGTAGCCCCATTGGAGTCAATGGGTCAGATCCCAGCTGGGGTCAATGGGCTGTAGCCCCACTGGAGTCCATAGGCCAGATCCCAGCTGGGGTCAATGGGCCGTAGCCCCATTGGAGTCAATGGGCCAGATCTCAGCTGTGGTCAATGGGCCGTAGCCTCATTGGAGTCAATGGGCCAGATCCTAGCTGGGGTCAATGGGCCATAGCCCCATTGGAGTCAATGGGCCAGATCTCAGCTGTGGTCAATGGGCCGTAGCCCCATTGGAGTCAATGGGCCAGATCTCAGCTGGGGTCAATGGGCCGTAGCCTCATTGGAGTCAATGGGCCAGATCCCAGCTGGGGTCAATGGGCCATAGCCCCATTGAAGTCAATGGGCCAGATCCCAGCTGTGGTCAATGGGCTGTAGCCCCACTGGAGTCAATGGGCCAGATCCTAGCTGGGGTCAATGGGCCGTAGCTCCATTGGAGTCAATGGGGCCAGATTCTAGTTGTTGGCAATGGGCCGTAGCTCCATTAGTCAATGGGACAGATCCCAGCTGGGGTCAATGGGACCAGATCCCTGCTGCTGTCAATGGGCCGTAGCCCCACTGGAGTCCATAGGCCAGATCCCAGCTGGTGTAATCAATTCTTCTACCTCAGTGGTGCTCTGCTGATTCACACCCCTGGCAAATCCGGCACCAATCAGCAGCCGAAAACATTGATCGACCCATCCAAGAGTGCTGCCAAAACCGGGGAGGGGCAGAGCCCACAGCAACGCCTACTCTGCCCCCTCTGCCCCACCCCGTGGCACCCTGACCTGGGCCTGGGCTCCCCCCACCCGCTCCTCTCCATTAGTAATGGGTTAAAAGTGTCGTGAAATGCAAAGAAAAAACGACAACAGAAGACGGAAGTGATGCCGTGAGTGAACATTTATCATGACAGAAATGAGTTAATAGTATTAAGCACTAAAAAGGCTGACTCCACTAAGCACAAGTTAATACACAACTTTACACACACAAACCTACCGGAACACTCAGATTTCGCTACTTAGCCATGGTAATGGAGGTCTTGGCTCTTTAAAACAATGACACATAGTCTCGACCCTTCCCTTTCGCAGATCACCCCCCCTCCCGCCCCCACCCACCCAGCCCCAGAAAAAAAAAATGATAAAGAATGAATCAAATAAATAGGCCGTTAAAGAGAGAGTCAATGGAGAGGGAGAAAAAAATGACCAGAGGCTGTTTCATAAAACATGTCGGGCTTTGAGAGTTCCAACCTGTCTGGCCTGCTTCTGCTGGGGGCGGGAGGAGGCGTTGGCCTTCTCGTTGGGACAGATTTGCCATCCAAGAACAATTCAGGGAATTGAGGCCAGAAGAGATCAGTAGGTCTCCCCCGCACAAGCTTGACTTGAGCATCTAGATTTGGCTTTTGAGCCCTGAAATGACTCCGGGGGTAACGCCCCTGACTCTCAGCTCACCCCTGCTCTATCCACTCAACTCCACTGCCTCCCAGAGGCAGTTGACCTCCAGACACCTGGCTCCTCGTGCTCTCTCTTCTAGGGCCTACACTAGCCTCACTCCAGGAGCTGGGAACAGAACCCCGAAGTCCTGACTCCTGAACCCCCTCCCACGTCAAACCATCTCCTTTAAAGGTGGGAAACGGGCCAGTCGAGCCTGCCCAGTTTTGCCGACTGAGCCCTTCATTTCCCAACCAAACCCTGTCCTGCCGGGAAGAAAGGGGCCGCCAGCCTTCTCCATAAGAGCAGCCAGACGGGGCCAGATCATCTAACCCAGGGCCCTGTCTGCCAACAAGCAGTCCGGTGGCCCTTTAAGGAATTCTTTACGGGCAGATGCGTTCGTGAGCGACAGTTCACTTCCCCAGAGGCTGGGCAGCCCTGGTGTAATTAGCACGGATTCCTAATGAATCACGCTGCCTTTTCCGAAATCCCGACGAAGCGCGTTGTAGCCCCCGAACGCGCACGCCTGCACGCATTCGCTGGTCTGTAACGTGCCACCGGACTGCTCGTTGGCTTGGCTGAACCAGACTCTCCTGCCTTCCTCTCTGAAACCCTGTCGGCCGGCAGCAGCCAGTGCGGGGCCCCAGAGGGAGGGAACAGAACACGGAACCATCCCCTGTCACCTGTTCCCAGCTTCTGCTAAGCATCCCTGCCTGGCATGGCTAACAGTCACTAACGGACCAATCCTCTGTGAATGTATCTAGTCCCTGTTATAGTCTTGGCCTTCACAACATCCTCCAGCCATACATCCTTGTTTGGCTTGATTCTCAGCACAGCTGCCTGACCATGTGGCCGGGGAGTGGTTAGAGTCACCTGCCAGGTTTCTTCCCCACAAAAGCCTCTTTTTCTGAGACAGCGTCACCCTACCCTGTCCATCCAAGCACCAACATTTTTATGCATCAGCTCTTGGACCTTGAACGCAAAAGGTTTCTCCCTCTGACATTTGAACAAAACTGAGTATTTACAATGAAGCAATGAGATTAAAGGGAAGGGGGGAAAAAAACCATTCCCCACCCCTCATCCCTGGGAAAAAATGAGATGGCTCTGACAGTCCAAGTGAATAGATTATGGGTGACCATTCAACAGTCTTTGTTTTGCTTCCTTTCTATATCTATTGCTCTAGAAAGAGACTCGTCAGATATAGAATTTCTTGGTTGATCTTTTTAACATGGAAGATGCGGGGGAAGGGAGGGGGAAAAAAAATCCAGAAAACAGATTTGATGGACACAGAAAAAGGGGGGTGGGGAAGTGGAGGGGGCGTTAAAAAGTTCAAGATGAGGGTGGGGTGGAGGTCAAAAGTTCAGGAGACGGTGGTTGGAAACAGGATGGCTCTCCGCAGCAGCGACAAAAAGTCGAGATGAATCCCGTTCAGATGAGGCAGAGTTTGGTGACAGGTTGTCTCTGAGAAGCAACCAGCTTAGAAATGTTCTCGATGCAGAGGAGATGAGTGTGGATTTAGAAAAGCAGTCCCGAGGTAGCCGGCTACTGTGTCTTTAGTCCCTCGCTGTGTAGGCTTTTGGATATATAGATATATATAGTGTGGCTATATATATTTATAGAGATTTGTGTGTTGCCAGTGTGTCTGAACTCATCGATGTGTATGGAGGGGTGCTCCAGATGGATGTCCGGACAGAAATTAAAAGGGAGTTAGAATGATCAGGGGCTATTTCGAGAGACAAACACAAGGGGTCGGGGACAGAGCGGGCTGGTGCCTCCTTCTGCTCTCGTCAGTATCACGTTCTGGGAGATCAAACAGTGACATGGTAGATGCGAGAGAACAAGGTACTGGTGAGCAAATGGAAACAAGACAGGGGTGCCTGTCCTCCCCTCCCAGCTGAGATCCTGCCCCCCCCCCCACTCCCGGGGCGTGCGGGTTATAGGTAGACTCCCAGACAGAGACGCAGTGTCCCAAGGCGCTCACGCACAGCACAGGGGGACCCGGAGCCGGCTCAGAGCATAGCACAAGCTTGTCTCCACCCCACCCCTCCTGCTCCAGTCTTGGACTTTTATTGCCTATAAATACAAGAGGGGGCGCCCCAGCGCCGCCAACCAGAGTGGCCTCCCCTCCCCCAAGAGCGCCCCCCACGCTCCGCTGAGGGTGGAGGCCGGGGAGAGCGAGCACGACTTCCATTTGGCACTGCAAACGCTCCCAGAGCCAGAGCGGTGTGGGGCAGAAGCAGGCGCTTCTGTTTAGACGGCGGGAAGGGTAGAAAAAGTGGGGGACCCACATCCAGGCCTCTGGCTGGTCCTCCACCAGCAGCAGATCTTGCCTGGCCCCTGGGGAACGGCTTCTGCACCAGTTGGCCAGGGGCTGTTCTTCCCAAAGCCACTCCTGGCCCCCCACAGGCCAAGGGGGAGTTGGGACCTGGCCCCTCAACCTGGCCCCCACAGGCCTGGCTTTGATGCCCACGGGACAAGACAGAGCCTAAACTGGAGGGGCTGCTAAGGGCTCGCACCGTGGCTGGAGGGGCCAGCTGGCTGGGGGAGCGCCCCTCGAGTGGTGGGCAGGCCGGCTCTCCGACTTCCAAGCACTTCCCACCCCTGACGGCAGCCGGAGGTGGATTTCCAAGGGGACCTCGCTCGGCTTCCCCGCCCACAAACAACAGCCTGTGCCTCCCTCCTCCGGTCCCTGCACCCTGGAGTCACCCATGGGCGCAGACCGAGTTACAGCGGCCCCAGCGCCCTGCTGGTGTTTCAGAATGCCAGCCCCAGCCCCTACCCTCGGGGCCACAAGACAGCAGCAAGGGGGAGGAAGGGGAGACACAAGACACTGCAAGGTGTCCCCTGGAGCCACCAGGCAAGACACACATAGGACCAGCACTCGGGAGAGGTCTCGCTCCCTAGTCACTGAGACAGACAGCCTAGAGACCTGGGGCCCAAGAGTCCAAGGGAATTAGGCACCAAAAAAATTGCAGCCATGTGCCTAACGCCCTTGGGCAACCCGGCCCCATGACTCTCTCTTTCCATTTATGATGCGTTTTATACTTATTTTATTTAATATTCTTCAAAAGCGGCTAAGAAAGGACCCAGGGTTCAGATCCACTAACGCGAGCTATCGTTTATTTACGTCGCTATATTATTTTTTTTCCCTTTTTAATTTTTTTTTTAAATCTTGTAGAACATCTAAAAACTTCATTCTCTCCCCCCCCCCTTTTCAGTAGCTGCATGTTCTCTATAAATAAAAAGTTTGGCACTTCAAAAAAACAGTCCGGTCTTTTTCAGATAGATGCCGCAGAGGGAACGGATCCCCTAGGAAGGGCCTGGAATACTCCACCTTAGCCTCAAGATGCTGCACACGCTGCCGTATTTTGGGACAGTCCTGGTGAACGCTCGTATTTTCTAAGGGTTTGCTGTGAGCAATAGTGCCACCAGGGTTTTGCCCTTCTAGAGCGCTCCAAACGCGCTGCAAAAGAAGCTGCTGTTTTTACTATACAAATGGGGAAACTGAGGCACAGAGCAGCGCAGCCTAATTTGACTCCAATTCTCTACCCATCACTGCCTTTAGCGACGAGCCACAAACACGCCCGTATCTGAGTATTGACTTCGCCACAGGCTGTACCTTAAAACAAGCACGGGGCGGTTTTCCAGATGAGCGCGGGAGAAATAATTTACAATTGGAATTGTTTTGGAGCGTAACTCACCACATTCTGCAGGATGGACCCCAAATTACAGCAGTGTGCGTGCATGACATCCCTCCCCCCATGCTGTGTAGCACAGCGGGGTTAGACTTACAGCATCCTGCAGATGATCCGAAACTCGACAGCACTCGGGCGCTAATCCGAACAGGCTACAACGTATGCTAATCTTCCTGCAGCATTTTGCCCAGTTACTGAATGATGCCACAGTATTTTTATAAGGGTATTTTTTATTCAGCTATCCTGATCATCCAAAACTCCCACGGCACTGCAGAGTGATCACCCCAAATACTACATCTCACTAAACGGCTAGCTCCAGCAGTGGAGGAAAGAAATGTCATGGGATTTGGAAAATCTGGAAGCTATTTTTGGCCTGATTCATTTGGAATTTGATGGATTTTTCATCTTCCTAGTTGCTCAGGAAAGATTTGTTTAATCGTGGCAGTGGACACCAGTCTATTCTATGTTTGGGCAGCACCGGGCATGAAGTGGATCTGGCCCATGACTGGGACCCGCAGGTGTCGCAATCGTACATTTGATATACAGCGCCTGACACAAGGGGACCCCGGCTCATGATTGGGGCTCCCAGATGTTATAATACCGCTAATACATAAGAACTCGGGGGGGGGGGGGGGGGTTAAAATGGGCAATCTCAAATTGCAGCAAGAGAGGTTTAGGTTGGACATTAGGAAAGACTTCCTGTCAGGGTGGTGAAGCACCGGGATACATTGCCTAGGGAGTTTGTGGAGTCTCCATCGTTGGAGATTTTTAAGAGCAGGTTAGACGGACATCTGTCAGGGACGGTCGAGGTCAGGTGTGGGCAACCTGCAGCCATGGACCCCCTGTCTCCCCTCCTTTCCCCACACCCCTCTCGCACACTGGGGCATGGAGCCCCACATTTCTTACTCACCCGTCCTCCCGCAGCCCTTTTGCCCTCACTCCTCTCTCCCCGCCCAGAGCTGGAAGACCCTCTTGAAGTTCCTCGCAGTTTTAGTACTCTATGATTCTCTAATGTCAGGTAAATACATTTTTGATGCTGCATAATAGATCCCCTCTTGCATGGAAACTGATCGGTTCCAAGGAGCTGGCCAGAAACATGGCAAGCGTAAAGTGACTTTTTTTGGAGGAAAAGCATCTTTAGAAAAATTGGACCCGTGACAAAAACCAAAATAGTTTTGTGTGAAGAATTGGAAAATCACACAACTATGTGGCTGATTCTCCATGCGGGATTTGGGGCAGCATTGAAGAATGTTGGAACATTTCTTTTTACAAGGTTATCCTGACATCTTGCTACCACAGTGTCTGAAGAACAGTGCAGGTTAATGCTACTGCAGTATTTTAGGGTATTCCTGTCGCATGTTCGCACAAGTACCTTTATGAAAACAGTCCAGGTTATCGTCGTGTTACTGAAATATTTTTGGGGGTTGTAGTATGATAGACTATTACTCTTGTGCTTTTAGAAGGGCATCTTTATGAAACCACAGACTAACTGATCATACGAGAGTACGTTGGGTGGTCACTGTGGGATTTTAGGAGATTGCTGTAGTACTTTTATTTGGGTATCGTTACAAAAACATGCCAAGGCATTGTAGTGTTAGGGTGTTACTGTCGAATTTTCGGATATGACTGTAGTCTTTTCAGTGAGGATACCATGTGAAACTCCCCCGGTGTTACCCAGTGTAGGGTAGGTTTTGCAGCATAGTCTTGGGCGGTGTGAGCACCACCAGCAGGGTAGTTTGGGTGATAATTTGGGGGAACCCCCTCGGCAAGCATGTATCGAAAAAGACAGACAAATAGTTTGGCACAAAAACCACCTCCCTCCTCCCTCCTCCCGCCACAAAGGCTGATATGCAATACTTCCACCGTAAGACTGCAGCAGCACGTTTTGTTCGACACGCAAGTTCCCAGACCCATGCGGGCTGCTCCCACAGCTGGCAGGAATGGGCGGAGCTCCCCACGTGGGAGGAGCAAGGCTAATTTACCCCAGCACAAGATCTGGCCCGGCCCCTGTAAAAGGCCGGTTTTCCTGCCTCTGCCTCTCATGCCAGCTCCAAGATTCAGTGCAAGATGCTACTTAAATATTGCTTCCTTTTAAGTAGTAAATATTTTCACATTTGTTTTGTTCCCTAGTTTAAAAGGTTACAAACCCCCTTCCCTCCCCCCTCCCCCACGAACAAATGGAAAACGATTGATCTCTGCCAACGAACACAGAGGGACTCCTCTCCCCTCCCCAAATCCCAGACCCACCACTAGCCCCGTCCAGAGTCTGTCCCCATTCTGATCCGACTGTCTACCTGCCAGAGCAAGATGGAGACAGCCGCTCCCTCAGTGCCTTGCCGGTGAGCTCTGGAGACTGCAAAGTGCCATGGAAAGCCGCTTGTGCCGGGGCTGACGGCCAGCCGGGGGTCAGGGTAAAATATTGCACAAATCCACAGCTCAACATGGTGGGGAGGGAGTCCGGTGGGCTCTGGGCGGGGTGTTATGGGGTAAGTGCCTGAGGCTGGGAGGATAATGGGATAAGTGCCAATGCTAAAGGGGGTTCGGGCTCCCTCGGGCTGCAGGGTCAGGTGGGGGGTGGTCTGTGGGGCAGGGGAGTTCTCTAGGGCAATGTGGTTCATGCAGGGCTCGGAGGGAGGCAGGGAACTTTCCAGAGGCTGTGTCTGCATTTGGGCCTGTGAAGCACCAGCCGACAGCCTGCCTCCCCGGGCACAGGGTCTGGGCGCTGGGGGTCTCTCCGAGCACGGCAGCGGCACAGAGACACTCACTGGCGATATGGTTATTTTACTCCTGCCTCTTCTAAGTGGAAAGGATTCCTGCCCACTGCTCTGATAACAAACCAGCCAACGCAGCCCCAGGCTCACAAACAACCCTCTGGAAGCAAACCAGCATATACAACCCAAGGCTCCTGAGCGACCCTACAATAACAAGCCAGCGTATACAACCCAGGGCTCCTGAGCGACCCTACAATAACAAGCCAGCGTATACAACCCAGGGCTCCTGAGCGACCCTACAATAACAAGCCAGCGTATACAACCCAGGGCTCCTGAGCGACCCTACAATAACAAGCCAGCGTATACAACCCAGGGCTCCTGAGCGACCCTACAATAACAAGCCAGTGTAAGGAGCCTAACACACATGAATGACATTACAATAACAAACCAGCCTGTG
The DNA here is from genome assembly GCF_052426305.1 of Pelodiscus sinensis. NCBI lineage: Eukaryota > Metazoa > Chordata > Testudines > Trionychidae > Pelodiscus > Pelodiscus sinensis. The sequence goes on from NC_143069.1 coordinate 3,901,133, forward strand.
CAGCCAGAAGTTTCCAAAAGACCCTACAATAACAAGCCAGCCTGCAGCGGGGCACTCCGGAGAAACCCTACAATCAAAGCCAGTGCACACAGTGGTGGGAGCTGGTCAAAAGGAAAACATTTTGGGGGTGGGGCTGGGAAAAGTGGTGCATTAAAAAGGGGGCAGCTGTAAACATGGCAAGGAGAATGGCCCCTCTGATTTGATCCCAGAATAGCTCCTGGATGCCCCAGCGCTAGCCCAAGGGCTACTGGGCCTGATCCCTGTGCTAGCCCAGAGGCTAATGGATACGCCGGCACGCGCCTGGAGCTACTGGGCATCTGGCTCTCGCAACACTGCCCAGAGTCACTGATATGTGAAGCCAGGTCCTGTTTGCGCTGCCCACAGGCCGTGCTGCCAGCAGCCCTTGAATTTGCCCCGGCTCGGGGCAATAATACTTGCACGATCTTTCCAGGAGATCCGGGGGAGGGGCCAGGAAGAGGGCAAGGAGCAACGTTCCTTCCCTGGAGCAATGGGGGAGGGGAGGTTGTGAGGTTCAAAGGTTGATAAGATGCTGAAATCTTATGCTGAGAAAATATCCCCATGCTGAGAAAATACCCACAGCCCCCGTCGGGCTTTAATACTGAGTGGTCGCTGCAGGGAGGCAGCTGGCTGGTGCTTCAGTCCCCTGGCCGTGCCAGCCCCTGGGGCCTGTGCGAGTGGCAGGGATGGCTCGGCTCCCTGCCCTGTCGCTGCTCTGGCGGGAAGGGCTCTGCCGCGCACGTTCCCGGCGCATGTGGGGGAAGGGATTCCTCAATAGGCAGGTGTGACACCCACATTAGCACAACAGCCCAGAAGGAAAATAAAACCACACCTGGATGCATCATAGGAAGCAGCCTATGACATCATAGGAAGCAACCTTTGATGTCACAGGAAGGAGCCTATGAGTTCACAGGAAGCAGCCTGACATGCTACAGGCCAGCGTTTACATAACAGGAAATATCCTCCTACACCACGGGAAGTAACATACTACATCACCGATAGACACTTGTGATGTCACAGGATGTAGCCTATGACACCACAAAAAGTAGCCTTCTATACCACAAGAAGTAGCATACTACATCATTGATTGACACTTGTGATGTCGCAGGATGTAGCCTATGGCATCACAGGAAGTAGTCTCCTACCTCACAGGAAGTAGCATACTACTTCTCTGGTAGACACTTGTGATGTCATAGGATGTAGCCTGTGGCATCACAGGAAATAGCTTCCCACCTCACAGGAAGCAGCATACTACTTCTCTGGTAGACACTTGTGAAGTCACAGGACATAGCCTATGACATCACAGGAAGTAGCCCCCTAAGCCACATTGCACCATAGACCGTCATGCATGTTGTCATAACTTCATGTTTTGCTCCTCATGCCCCAACCTCCCAATCACCCGGTCCAGCAGACCCTGTCAAGCAAGATGGGAATAAAACTGCCCAGTGGCTACTCCATGAACAGACTCCCACCCCCACCCCTATGAGGGCAGCATTGCCATCTTTCCAATTACACAGCTCGAGATATTTTTAAAACCTGTTGCTTTATATCTGGAGGAAGAGGGGGACTAGGTCCCCCCGCCCACACTTTTACTGAAGATATGAATAACTACACCCCCCCACCCATAAAAACCACCCCCCAGTCCTAACATAACACCCCCCTCCCACCCCAGCGTTCAACACAATTTGACTATCTACACAGAGAAAATAAACCGTATCTGTGAAATGCCGCATCGCAGCTTTAGTTCAATGGGACCAGCTACGGAGGGGGCATGTGGGGGGTGCACGGCAGCTACAGCTCATGCAAAAACCCCATTCCCCACCCCATCCCAGGCTCAGCATGGGTCCAGTTCAGGTCCAACTCCCACCCCCAATTATGGATCAAAATCCAGTCCCCCCGTCTTAAATGAATCCGCTCCCCACGTGTGAGCTGCTCCCTGAATTCAGAGACCAGACAGCGGGGGCGGGGGCGGGCTGGGAAGGGGCAGAAAGGAAAATTGTTAAGAAAGGAAATAAAGAGAAATCTTGACCCATTTTCTTTTTCTATTAAAAAAAAAGAAGAAGTGCAATATATACATATCAGACAGAACGCACGGCAAGGTCCGCGGGCCGATCCGGAGATTGCGTCTGGATCGGAGCTGGTCATTAGATTGGGGGGAGCCCCTCCCTACTAGAGGGGGCGCATGTCTGGGGGCGTGCGGGGGATGGGCCGGGCGGGGGAGGGGTGCCTGCTTGTTTGTTTGAAATTTAAAATGGATTGCTCCCTTTTGCGGCTCCCTCCTGCCCTACCCTACTTTCTGCGGGTTGGTGGCTCGCACCCCCTGCTCGTACGTCACTCGCTGGCTGATGAGGTACTGGGCGGCCTGCGTGGCTGCCGGCGTGCCGGTGATGGTGACTTTACGGTTCCTGGTCCCCGGGATAAACTCTCCCTTTTTGGAGATCTGGATCCGGGCGCCCGTCAGCTCCTGATACTCCACCAGCGTCTTGCCCCCTTTGCCCAAGATGGCCCCCACCAGATTCTCCGGCACCGCAATCTCCACCATATCCTTGGCACTCTCCACCAGCTTCTCCGTGGTCAGGAAGGAGCTAGCCACCAGCGGCGAGGCTGTGCCCAGGTAGCCGTTGGCCGCGCCAGTGGCGGCTGCCAGGGAGCCCAGGGTGAAGGCCCCCACAGCCCCAGCTGGCGTGCTGGTGCTGGCAGAGGCGTCACTGGCATAGGAGGCCAGGAGGTTGGCGGCAGCGGCCGCGGCGGGATTGGCGCCGGCCGCCACCGCGGCCAACACGCCGGAGGCGGCGGCAGAATTGAGCCCCAGCCCCAGCGAGTTAGTGTTGTATCCGTAACTGGCCAAGGTGTTGAGCGCCGTGCTGATGGCCAGCAGGTCGCTGCCGGAGAAGCCGGGCAGCGCGGCCGGGAAGGCCCCGACGCTGGCCAGGCCGGTGTGTCCCAGCAGGCCCGAGGCGGTGGCAGCGGCAGCGGCGGCCGGCAGCACGTCCGTGGAGTTGGCGTAGGGCGAGCCGGTGGGGTTGGAGTTGGCCACAGGGCCGGTGATGTTGGCGTAGCTGATGTTGAGGCAGCTGCTGCTCTGCGGGTCCTCCTGGATTTTCTGCACGATGATGTCCACCGCCTTGCGGATCTGCTCGGGCTCCCCGCTCACTGTCACCACCCGCTCCTGCAGGTTGATGCCCTCCGGCTTCTGGCTCAGCTGCACCCAGGCCCCCGACTGCTCCATGATGGCCTTCACCGTGGCGCCCCCTTTGCCGATGATGAGCCCGGCCGTGCTGTTGGGCACGATCAGCTTGGCCTGCCGAGGGGAAGAGGGGAGGGGGCATTAGCAGGGAGGGAGGGAATGAGCACCAACAACTGCAGCCCCCTCTGGGGTGGGGCATGGGGCTGTTTCTACAGGGAGCACCCAACACTGCACAGAAGCCCCCTCCGGGTTCACCTGGCCCCTGCTCCCTGCAGCACATCGCCCCCTAGAACTGAGCGGAGACACAATGCGCCTGCCCCTTTCCATGGATGGGCCTCGAGTGCGTATCGGAGCCGTCCGGAGACGGGGACTCCCAGGGAACGGGCTGGGAACGGGCACTGCCAGACACTGCCTACCACAGCTGGGGTCCCCTTCAGCACCATGGAGAGCAGCAACAGCACCCGGCACACAGACCTCAGCAAACCCAGACCTCGGTGCACCCAGCGCCGGCTCACCCAGCACCTGGCATACTCAGAGCTCAGTGCACCCAGCACCTGGCTCATCCAGCACCTGGCACACCCAGCGCCTGGCACACCCAGCGCCTGGCTCACCCATTCCCTGGCACACCCAGCACCTGGCTCACCCATTTCCTGGCACACCCATTGCCTGGCACGCCCAGAGCCTGGCTCACCCATTTCCTGGCATACCCATTCCCTGGCACACCCAGCGCCTGGCTCACCCATTTCCTGGCACACCCATTCCCTGGCACGCCCAGAGCCTGGCTCACCCATTTCCTGGCACACCCATTCCCTGGCACGCCCAGAGCCTGGCTCACCCATTTCCTGGCACACCCATTCCCTGGCACGCCCAGAGCCTGGCTCACCCATTTCCTGGCATACCCATTCCCTGGTACACCCAGCGCCTGGCTCACCCATTTCCTGGCACACCCATTCCCTGGCACGCCCAGAGCCTGGCTCACACATTTCCTGGCACACCCATTCCCTGGCACGCCCAGATCCTGGCTCACTCATTTCCTGGCACACCCATTCCCCGGCATGCCCAGAGCCTGGCTCACCCATTTCCTGGCACACCCATTGCCTGGCACACCCAGCACCTAGCTCACCCATTTCCTGGCACACCCATTGCCTGGCATGCCCAGCGCCTGGCTCACCCATTTCCTGGCACACCCATTGCCTGGCACACCCAGCACCTGGCTCACCCATTTCCTGGCACACCCATTGCCTGGCACGCCCAGAGCCTGGCTCACCCATTTCCTGGCACACCCATTGCCTGGCACACCCAGCGCCTGGCTCACCCATTTCCTGGCACACCCAGTGCCTGGCACACCCAGCGCCTGGCTCACCCATTTCCTGGCACGCCCAGCGCCTGGCTCACCCATTTTCCTGGCACACCCATTCCCTGGCACGCCCAGTGCCTGGCTCACCCATTTTCCTGGCACACCCATTCCTTGGCACGCCCAGCGCCTGGCTCACCCATTTCCTGGCACGCCCAGCGCCTGGCTCACCCATTTTCCTGGCACACCCATTCCCTGGCACACCCAGCACCTGGCTCACCCATTTCCTGGCACACCCATTGCCTGGCACGCCAAGCACCTGGCTCACCCATTTCCTGGCACACCCATTGCCTGGCATGCCCAGCGCCTGGCTCACCCATTTCCTGGCACACCCATTGCTTGGCATGCTCAGCACCTGGCTCATCCATTTCCTGGCACACCCATTGCCTGGCTCGCCCAGCGCCTGGCTCACCCATTTCCTGGCACACCCATTCCCTGGCATGCCCAGCGCCTGGCTCACCCATTTCCTGGCACGCCCAGTGCCTGGCTCACCCATTTCCTGGCACACCCAGTGCCTGGCTCACCCATTTCCTGGCACACCCATTCCCTGGCACGCCCAGTGCCTGGCTCACCCATTTCCTGGCACACCCATTGCCTGGCTCACCCAGTGCCTGGCTCACCCATTTCCTGGCACACCCATTGCCTGGCACACCCAGTGCCTGGCTCACCCATTTCCTGGCACACCCATTGCCTGGCACGCCCAGTGCCTGGCTCACCCATTTCCTGGCACACCCATTGCCTGGCATGCCCAGCGCCTGGCTCACCCATTTCCTGGCACATCCATTGCCTGGCATGCCCAGCGCCTGGCACGCCCAGATCTCTGTGACCAGTACACCAGCCCTAGGTAAAACTCAGACTAAAGGAGGGGTCAGGGAAGGGCTGGGGGATGATCTGGGGCTGGAGGTCCCCTCGGGCCCTTCCCAGCTCAGCCACCTGCACTGACACAGCCTGGGGCTCCAGGCTCCAGGGCTCTGCCTGGGAAGGGAGGCAGATGCAGCTCCCACACCCTATTCTATAACCACAGCCCAGGAGCAAAGGAAAACGCCAGCGACTCAGGCAAGAACATCACTCGCAGGACCAGCTGCAGCGCAGGCCCCAGCTCTGCCGTCAGGCCAGACTCATCCATGGGAGAGAGCTGCAGCTTGGCTCTGTGGGTGCCCCTGAGTTCGACACACTGCTCTTTGCTGCCCCAGCCCTACGCTTCCCCGAGACACCAGGCTCTTCAACAGAGCCAGGGATGGGAGCCCAGGGCTGGGCCGGCAGAGGCTGCGGGTTGGGGTGAGGGCCCTGGAAGAGATCTAGGGGAGCCCGGGGCTGTGGGTTGGGGGTGAGGGGCCCTGGCAGAGCTGGGGGAGCCCAGGGCTGGGTTGGCAGGGGCTCCGGGTTGGGGGTGAGGGGCCCTGGCAGAGCTGTGGGGAGCTCAGGACTGGGTTGGCAGGGGCTGCGGGTTGGGGTGAGGGGCCCTGGAAGAGATGTAGAGGAGCCTGGGGTTGTGGGTTGGGGGTGAGGGGCCCTGGCAGAGCTGGGGGGAGCCCAGGGCTGGACTAGCAGGGGATGCGGGTTGCGGTGTGGGCTGGGAGACCACTAGGGATGAGCTCACTCTGTGGGGAGTGGGGGGCTTCTCAGACCCAGCTCTGCCAACCTCTGAAGGCGTGAGGGGCAGTTGGGGGCTGATGGCCTCCAATGGGGGCAGGAGAGGACAATGAGGAGGAGAGATGGACAGTTGGGGGGGTGAAGTCAAGTGACAAGTCTGGGGAAAGCTGATCCGCCCCCCCAGTCTCTGCTCGGGGCCACGAGCCAGGACAGAGCCCCAGGTGCCGCATCCAGCCCCCCAGACCCCTCCCTCTCTCAACTGTGGCCAGGCAGCCTGACACATGACAGAGCCTCCCACCCCCATGGCTAGGGGACCTTGTAGAGGTGGGAGCTGCCCCCCTTAGTCAGACCAGCTCCTGGGCATCCCATGGCCCCTTTCCAAGTCCCTAGGCCCCACCGCATCCCTGCTTCTGCTTGGCAACCCCCCTCCCTCCAGCAGCTGGGTGCTGGCCTCAGCTCCACCCCAAGGGCACCCTCCCCACCACGATCCAGCCCCTTCCCTGCTCTGGGCACAGGCTGGCCTCTGTCGACTCCATCTGAGCTGGAAGCCAAGGGCCAGGAAATAGAACCGAGGGTTCTGGCTCCCTACTCTAACCACTAGACTCCACTCCTCTCCCAGAACTTCTGAGCACCCTTTTCCTCCTTCCTCCTAACACACTCCAGGGGCTTTCCAGAGCCTGATGCCTCCCCCGCCCCTACCCTGCCTGGCTGATTGCCCGAGGCTGGAGATCCGTGAGGGGAGCAGAGGGTGCCCAAAGGTGCCCGCTTTGCCACAGGTTCCCAGCTGCTCCCGCCCCACTGTTCCTCAGCACAGAGACCACCCCTTACTCTGCCCTACTTGGACTGAGTGTTGGGGTCCCTCAGGGGTAGCCAGGCCTGGAATGGATGGGGAGCTACAACACAGCCCACTGAGGCATCCCCACTGGTGACCTCAAAAAAGGAGGTATACCGATCTTGCGGAAAAAGGGACTTGTGCGCAAAAAGGAAATGTCTATACTGCTTGCTTTTGCACAAAAACCCCCTACTGAAAAAACGGATCGGACGAAAATAGGCAAATGAGATTGTGACTTATGCTAATGAGTCCCTCGTTAGCATATTTTCTGCCACAAAAACTCGTAGTGTAGACGTAGCCCTCCTGTTCAGCAAGAGGTTTCTTGGGACAGCTTAGCAATCCTGGCCTCTCCCAGCAGGGGGCGCTGTGGGGAGCAGGGCAGGAGCTGGCTGTGGGGGGAGCTCCTGGCTACACCAGCCCCGGCCTCTCCCAGGAGAGGGCGCAGTGAGGAGTGGGACAGGTACTGGCTGTGTGGGGAGCCGGTCCCAGCAGGGGGCGCTGTGGGGAGCAAGGCAGGATCTGGCTGCGCAGGGAGCCTGTCCCAGCAGGGGGCGCTGTGGGGAGCAAGGCAGGATCTGGCTGTGCAGGGAGCCTGTCCCAGCAGGGGGCGCTGTGGGGAGCAAGGCAGGATCTGGCTGTGCAGGGAGCCTGTCCCAGCAGGGGGCGCTGTGGGGAGCAAGGCAGGATCTGGCTGTGCAGGGAGCCTGTCCCAGCAGGGGGCGCTGTGGGGAGCAAGGCAGGATCTGGCTGTGCAGGGAGCCTGTCCCAGCAGGGGGCGCTGTGGGGAGCAAGGCAGGATCTGGCTGTGCAGGGAGCCTGTCCCAGCAGGGGGCGCTGTGGGGAGCAAGGCAGGATCTGGCTGTGCAGGGAGCCTGTCCCAGCAGGGGGCGCTGTGGGGAGCAAGGCAGGATCTGGCTGTGCAGGGAGCCTGTCCCAGCAGGGGGCGCTGTGGGGAGCAAGGCAGGATCTGGCTGTGCAGGGAGCCTGTCCCAGCAGCGGGCGCTGTGGGGAGCAAGGCAGGATCTGGCTGTGCAGGGAGCCTGTCCCAGCAGGGGGCGCTGTGGGGAGCAAGGCAGGATCTGGCTGTGCAGGGAGCCTGTCCCAGCAGGGGGCGCTGTGGGGAGCAAGGCAGGATCTGGCTGTGCAGGGAGCCTGTCCCAGCAGGGGGCGCTGTGGGGAGCAAGGCAGGATCTGGCTGTGCAGGGAGCCTGTCCCAGCAGCGGGCGCTGTGGGGAGCAAGGCAGGATCTGGCTGTGCAGGGAGCCTGTTCCAGCAGGGGGTGCTGTGGGGAGCAGGGCAGGAGCCAGGCAGGGGAAGGTCTGAACTCATTCCCACCCTGTTCCATTGACAGGAGTGGGAAAGTCAAGTGAGTCCTTGTTGCCTTTGAAGCAGCCAGGCCTGGAGAGGGGAGGCAGGTGCCGCTGTCGCTGCCTCCCTGCCAAGGGACTGCGTGGGTTGAGCTGGGCTGTGGGAGGAGATGGGGGGCAGGGCTGGAGAACAGGATGCAGATGTGAGAAAGGGGGCAAAGAGATCTGGTGGGGCTGGCATCCTGCAAGAACTATGGGGAGCGAGGACACGGGGGTGCCAAACTCCTTCCCCCGGGAGAGGGGAATTAATGCCCAGAGAACCCCGGTGTTGTGGCCCCCAGCCCCACTGCTCTAACCTGTGGGACCCTTCCTCTCTCTCCGAGCTGGGGAACGAACTCAGGTGTCCTTGGCTCCCAGCCCCGGTCCTTAACCCCTAGAAACCTGACAGTCCTATAGACCCAGGGGCTGGGCTTCTGTAGCTGGGGAAACAGGAGAATTCTGTCGAGGGAACAACACCCTACGGGGAAATGGCCTGGAGGGGGAGGATTCCCCTCCTCCTCCCCCCCCAAGTAACACAAGGTTCCCACCCTGACCCCATGGGGATGGACAGGGAGGGTTCTGTATGATGCCTAATGAGACATGACGCCATCTCTGCTCCCTTTCTTCCTGGGAGTGACAAGCACTGTCCCGAGGGGACCCTGGCATCTGCGCCAAGGCCACCACCCGGGTCCCAGCCTGGATGTGGCTCATCCTTGCACCGGATGATGTCACACGTGCCCGTGAACCTGAGGGAGGGGGAGGGGCTTGGGGAGAGTTTGTACTGGGGCCTTTGTGACACTAAACCAGATCCCTGGATCCGATCCTGACCCACGACCCCGGCCCCAGCCTCCTCCATGCCTGCAGCTCTGCCAGCGCTTCTCATTGCCCGGGTGGGGGGGTGTCGTTCCCTCCAGGCCTTTCCCCCAGACTCGCAGCCCCCCACTAGCCCAGCCCTGGTCTCCTCCCAGCTCTGCCCACGCCCCCCACTCCAGACCCACGGTCCCGGGTTACCCCAGCCTGCAGCAAATTCCCCACTCAGAAAGGAGATGCAACCAACTCACTGAGGGTATGTCTACACTACCACCCTAGTTCGAACTAGGGTGGTTAATGTAGGCAACTGAAGTTGCAAATGAAGCCTGAGATTTAAATATCCCGGGCTTCATTTGCATCTTGCCGGGCGCCGCCATTTTTAAAGCCCCCGGTAGTTCAGACTCCGTGCCCGCGGCTACACGCGGCATGGAGTAGGTAGTTCGGATTAGGCTCTCTAATTCAAACTACCGTTACTCCTCCGAACTACCGTTACTCCCCATGCTACAGTGTCACAGACACCACAAGGCCATGGCTGCTAAGGGAGAGTGGGTGCGTTACTGCCTCTGCACCTGACCGTGGCTGTGCTGAAGAGTGTGTACTTCTCCCCCTGCCCGGCAGCACGTGCCACACACACAGCCCCTGATTTGTGACACTGGGTAGTGTCGGTTGGGCACTGCACAGCTCAGGACAATCGCAGGGTCTGTCCAACTCCAGCCGCCCCCCCACCCCAGAGGCATGGATACTCCCAGGGGGAGGGTCTCCCTCCACCAGGTCTCACCTGCTTGGCACGGTCCGGGTTCATGGTGGTCTGCGGCTGCAGGATGTTAACAGACTCTGGTTTCACCACGGACTGGGGGATCTCGCGCACCTTCTCCGCGATGAAGTTGTGGACGGCGTTGAGGGCCTCGGCCGTGCCCTGCACGAGGCACACCCGCTCCGTGGTGCCTGGGAGGGAAGAAAGCACGGATGGGTTATTACCCAGGGATGGACACGGTGCTGGAGAGGGAGGGAGGGTGCAAAAAGAGAGCCCTTGTGCAAGGGGAGAACACTGACACCACTGGGGTGAGTGTGCAAACGGAGAATCGCTGTGCAACAGAACGGGGACCTAACACACGGGGCAGAAGGAGGAAGGTGAGTGTGCAAGAGGGGAGGGTGTGTTTAAGAGCGGAGCAATCAGAGACTGCCGTGGGCCCCACACTTGGGGGATTACGGGGCCTGGCATGGGGCGGCAACAGGGCACACTCACCATGGCACTGGGATCCAGCTGTCAGGCAGCCTTTCTGCTACGCCCACCCATGCAGAAGCGGGGTGCAGCGGGCTAGGAGGGTAGCATGGTGGGGCAGAGCAGGGGCAAGGTTTGGGGAAGGGGTGGCGCAAGGGTGGGGCGAATCTGCGGTAGGGGAGCTGCCCTGAGCCCTGCGCCTGGGGAAGTGGTGGGGGGGGGGGGTTGCCCCAGGCCTCGCGTCCCGGGACAATCGATACAGTAGAATAAGAAGTACCATCCCCCCCCACCACCACCAGAAAGGAGAGATCTTAGCATCCCCTGCATTTGCTTCCCCATGGCTGGAGGTGTGTGGGGAATGGCCCTGTGGGGCAAGTGCCCCCAGCTGCTGGGATGCAGGGGGGAGCCGCAGTGTGTGGGGCAGAGGGAGGGAAACCAGGGCGTTTCCTGTCCCCCATCACCTGCCTCCCTATGTCCCCCCAGAGCCTCTCTCCACTTCCCCTGCCCGCCCCTCGTGTCCCCCCATATTCCTCCTCCCCTATCCCCCCACATCCGTCGTCCCCCTCCCTGTATCTCCCCTTATGCCCCTGCCCCTCCCAATTTGCCCCCGGCACATGGTCCTTTCCCCCGTCCCTTCCCCCTCCTTCCCCACCTCCCCCTCTTTGCCCCCCCCCCATCCTCCTCTGCGGCTGCCTGGACAAAACAGGCACAGCCAGGTTACCATGGCAACCTGCAGCGTTTCAAAACCCCCTCCCCCCAGCAGCCCTGATGGAGCCCAAGGCGCAAGGGCCCGTTGCCATGGCAACCGGCACCCCCTCATCTGCCATCCGGTGGTTACCTGGGCGATGAGGGACCCTTTGTCCCCAGCAATGAGGATAGGCCCTCGCCGGGGTGGGGCGAGGGCCACCAGGCGGGAGGGGGAGGGGCAGAGGTGGCCGGGGGGGCCCCGTTGCCCCATGGCAAGGGGCAGGCCCAATGCTGAGATCCCCTCACCCCATGGCCTGGCACCAAGGCGGGGGGGGGGAGAGATGAGCCCCCCCCCCACCCCACACAGAGTCGGGTGGTTCAGGGTGGACAGGAGAGAAATGGGAGGAAGGGCCCGGAATAAGTCAGGAACCCTCAGGCTAGTTCAAACCGTAACCCTGGACCCCGTCCGGCCTCTCCGAGCCAGCTATAGCACTGCTGCCACGGCCACATCACCGACGCCACGGCCCACCCTCGGCGAATCACCAACACCACACACCCTTACCACATCACCGACGCCACGGCCCACCCTCGGCGAATCACCGACGCCACGGCCCACCCTCGGCGAATCACCAACACCACACACCCTTACCACATCACCAACACCACGGCCCACCCTCGGCGAATCACCGACGCCACGGCCCACCCTCGGCGAATCACCGACGCCACAGCCCACCCTCGGCGAATCACCAACACCACACACCCTTACCACATCACCAACACCACGGCCCACCCTCGGCGAATCACCGACTCCACGGCCCACCCTCACCGAATCACCGATGCCACGGCCCACCCTCGGCGAATCACCGATGCCACGGCCCACCCTCGCCGAATCACCGATGCCACGGCCCACCCTCGCCGAATCACCGACGCCACGGCCCACCCTCGCCGAATCACCGACGCCACGGCCCACCCTCGGCGAATCACCGACGCCATGGCCCACCCTCGCTGAATCACCGATGCCACGGCCCACCCTCGCCAAATCACCGACACCACGGCCCACCCTCGGTGAATCACCAACGCCACAGCCCACCCTCGCTGAATCACCGATGCCACGGCCCACCCTCACCAAATCACCAACGCCACGGCCCGCCCTCGCCACTGACGCCACAGCCCACCCTCGCTGAATCACCGATGCCACGGCCCACCTTTGCCGAATCACCGATGCCACGGCTCAGCGTCACCAAATCACCAATGGCACACCCTCACCAGCCACCGATGCTACGGCATACTCTCACTAGCCACCAGCATCATGGCTTACCCTCACCAGCCACCGACGCCAGGACCCACCCTCACCAAATCACCAACACCACAGCCCACCCTCACTAGCTACCGACTCCATGACCCACCCTTGCCAAATCACCGACACCATGGCCCACCCTCACCAAATCACCAATGCCACACCTTCACCAGCCACTGATGGCACGGCCTATCCTCACCAGCCACCAATGCCACAACCTACCCTCGCCAAATCACCAACAGCATGACCCACCCTCACCAAATCACTGACGCCATGACCCACTCTTGTAAAATCACCAATGCCATGGCCTATCCTCACCAGCCACCGATGCCATGACCCACCTTTGCCAAATCACAGACACCATGACCCATCCCCGCCAAATGACCGGCGCCATGACTCACCCTCTTCAAATCACCAATGCCACACCCTCACCTGCCACCAAAGCCACAAGCAACCCTCACCTGCCACTGACACCACAACCCACCCTCACCAGCCACCCACTTCATGGCCTAACCTCACTGGTGCCATGGTTCACTCTCACTAGACACTGACACCATCATCTACCCTCACCAGCCACTGATGCCACACTCTCCCCTACCACCAATGCCACGGCCTACCCTCACATGGCACCAATGCCACAACCCACCCTCACCAAATCACTGCCACGACGATCCACTCTCACCAGATCACCAATGCCATAGCCTGGCCTCACCATCCACCAATACCATAGGTCACCCTCACCCTCAAACACCACCACTGCCTGGCTTCGCCATTCACCAACACCATCTGCCACTCTCACTAGCCACCTATGCCACAGCCCAACCTTGCCAACCACCGATGTTGCCAAATCACCAACCTCACAGCCCACCCTCACCAGCCACTGACACCACAGCCTGTCCTCACCTGCCACCAACACCACGGGCCACCCTTACCAAATCACCCGACACCACGACCCACCCTCGCTAAATCACTGATGTGATGGCCCAACCTCACCCGCCACCAATGCCATGGTCTGGCCGCACCATCCACCAACACCACAGGCCACCCTCGCCTTCCACAAATGCCACTTAGGCCACAGCCCAACCTTGTCATCCACCGATATTGCCAAATCACTTACCCCACAGCCCACCCTTGCCCATCACTGACACCACGGCCCAGCCTTGCCTGCCACCAACACCAGGGGGCACCCTAACCATACCACCTACACCACGGGCCACCCTCACCCACCAATGCCACAGCCCAGCCTTGCCAAATGACTGGTGCCACGGCCCAGCCTCTCCCGCCATAATGCCATGGGCCAGCCTGGCTGGCCACTGTGCTATGGCCCACCCTCACCTGCCACCAAAGCTACAGCCCATCCTCCCCAACCATGACAGCATGACCCACCCTTGCCAACCATCAACACCACGACCCAGCCTCACCCACCAGGGACACCAAGGCCAGGCCTCATCCGCCACTGACACCACGGCCCGGCCTCACCCACCATGAATACCACAACTTGGCCTTGCCATCCACTGACCTCACCCTCACCCGCCACAATGCCATGGGCCAGCCTGGTTGGCCGCTGATGCCACGGCCAATCCCCCCTGCTGGAAAAGGTATAACAAGTGGGGTTCCGCAGGGGTCTGATTTGGGAACGGCTCTCTTCAATATCTTCATCAACGATTTAGATATTGGCATAGAAAGTACGCTTATTAAGTTTGCAGATGATACCAAGCTGGGAGGGGTTGCAACTAATCTGGAGGATAGGGTCATAATTCAAAATGATCTGGACAAATTGGAGAAATGGTCTGAGGGAAACAGGATGAAGTTTAATAAAGACAAATGCAAAGTGCTCCACTTAGGAAGGAACAATCAGTTTCACACATACAGAATGGGAAGCGACTGTCTAGGAAGGAGTCCGGCAGAAAGTGATCTAGGGGTCATAGTGGACCACAAGCTGAATATGAGTCAGCAGTGTGATGCTGTTGCAAAAAAAGCAAACATGATTCTGGGCTGCATGAACAGGTGTGTTGTGAGCAAGACACGAGAAGTCATTCTGCCGCTCTACTCTGTGCTGATTAGGCCTCACTTGGAGTATTGTGTCCAGTTCTGGGCACCACATTTCAAGAAGGGTGTGGAGAAGTTGGAGAGGGTCCAGAGACGAGCAACAAGAATGATGAAAGGTCTAGAGGACATGACCTGTGAAGGAAGGCTGAAAGAATTGGGGCTGTTTAGTTTAGAAAAGAGAAGATTGAGGGGGGACATGAGAGCGGTTTTCAGGTATCTAAAAGGGTGTCATAAGGAGGAGGGAGAAAACTTGTTCATCTTGGCCTCTGAGGATAGAACAAGAAGCAATGGGCTTAAACTGCAGCAAGGGAGGTTTAGGTTGGACATTAGGAAAAAGTTCCTAACTGTCAGGGTGGTCAAACACTGGAATAAATTGCCCAGGGAGGTTGTGGAATCCCCATCTCTGGAGATATTTAAGAGCAGGTTAGATAAATGTCTGTCAGGGATGGTCTAGACAGTACTGGGTCCTGCCATGAGGGCAGGGGACTGGACTCAACCTCTCGAGGTCCCTTCCAGTCCTAGTATTCTGTGATTCTATGATTCCCCAACCACGGCCCTTGATACAAGCCCATGCTCACCAGCCACCAACACCATGACCCATGCCCTCCTTCATAAACCATGTGCATGAGGGATGTAAAATCCTGTTTAATTAGTTAACCAGTTAAACATTAATCTTAAATGATTAACTAATTAAACAGGGAGGGGGGGCACTGGGGAGGAGCAGCTCCCTGCCCGTGCCCACCATGGTCAGACTGGAGCGGCGCTCAATCTTGCTTCCGATCCTGGTCTGGGAGTTGGCAACTCTCCCTCCGCCACTTCTGCCCTCCCATCTCCCATCCGAGGCTGCCGACTCCCAGTCCTCGTGGGATGGGAGCCAGTATCCACGCGAGGCTGGAGCAGTCCCCAAGGCTGCTCCGGGTAAGGGTTAACTATTACTCAGGAGGAATCACCCATGAAGTGTGATGCTTACCGGGCGACCGGTTAACCAGATACCCGTTCCCATCACTCATGTGCACCAAACCGCAGCCCGCAGCACCGCAAACCTCCTTCGCAACGCTACACACCTCCCTCCTTGCCATCCGCCGCAAGCACCCAGAGCACAGACCACCAACCGCCCACCAGCACTGCCCACCGCACAAACCACAGCTGCTGTCCACACACTGCCACGGGCCACAACTCCCAGTGGTCAGAGCCGAGCGGGCTGGGAGCCAGAGCTCCTGCATCCTATCCTGGCTCCGGGAGAGGACTGAGGTCAGAGCGAGCAAGTTGTGTCCCTCGGAGACAGAGCACAGGCTCCGGAGACCAGAGCGACTGCACCGGAGATGCTGGTGGAAACCGGACGAGAGAGGAGACTTTGCACCACACAGCAGAGCGGATCCTGCCCTCCAGCTGTGCCGCTGAGGAAGGGGAAAGCCTCAGGGAAGCAGAGCATCAGGCTGGAGCAGAGGGAAACGACCCCTTTTTAGGACCCTCCCTCCAGATGGCGTCGTGGTCTCCTCTCGCACGGAGGAGACCCCCCTGGGGAAGGGGGCCCAGTTCTGATCACCATATTTGGGGTCGGGAAGGAATTTTCCTCCAGGGTAGATTGGCAGAGGCCCTGGAGGTTTTTCACCTTCCTCTGTAGCATGGGGTACAGATCACAGCTGGAGGATTCTCTGCATCTTGGGGTCTTCAAAGTATTTGAAGGCTTCAATATTTGAGATATAGCTGAGAGGATTATTCTAGGAGGGGGTGGGTGAGATTCTGTGGCCTGCGTTGTGCAGGGGGTCAGACTAGATGATCATAATGGTCCTTTCTGACCTTAAAGTCTATGAGTCTATGAGTCTGAGGAAAAGCCAGGTCCCAGCAATGGGGGAGTCGATCGCTGGGGTTACAGCTAGCTGGGCTGGTGATGACGGAGAGAAGCGCATGGTGGACGGGTGCCAAGCCTGCAGAGTTCAGGAGACGTCTGGACAGACTTCAGGTGGGGGGACACGGAGGTGCCACTGATGCCAGGGAAAATAGGACAGGTCTGCTGGCTAAGAGATTAGAGCCCAGGATCCCCCTAGCAGCATTGTCTGAAATGTTTCCAGTTCGGGGAGGTGGAGATGCAGGGTCTCAAAGCGTTGATCCGGCCCGCAGAGGCCCTGCCGTTCCCCCACCGGCAAGCCAATCAGGGTCTGGGGAGCACATGGCGCTTAGAGTCAACCCTGGCCATGCGCTACTTGCAGGACGGGGGCAAGGGGGGAGGAGACTTTGCATGTTCCCCCCACCCCCAGGCTCTGATTGGCCAGGGGGGATTGCGCTAAGTCTCCTCCCATCACGAGGCCCACAGGCACCTGGAAGGAACCGCCAGCTGTTCAAAACAGCTGATGGTTTTCTCTGGGGAGAGGAGCAAAGACTTCACATGCTCCCCACCAATCAGGGTCTGTGGGCGGGGAAGCACAGAAGTGTCCTGGCCTCACCCCTTCCACCGGAGGCCCCACATAGCCCGGGCCCACTTCAAAAATTTCTGAAGTGGCCCCCGGTCCAAAAATATTGCTCCCCGCCCCCGTCATTGTAGAGGAAGGACGGGCTGCACCTAAACCAAAAGGGAAGCAGACGGCAGGCATGTCCGATGAGAAAGGTCGTAGAGGAGGTTTTAAATTAAGGCCTGGGGGGAAGGAGACAGGGGCGCAGGAGCACACAGCTCAGAGATGTCCCTTATGGGAGGATCTCTGAAAGGGGTCACCCTATGCCCGCCCACCTAAGCCTAAGCCTTCCAAGGGAAGTAGTGGGAGCAAAAGACCTATCTGGCTTCAAGATTAAACTAGATGGGTTTATGAAGGGGGTGGTTTGATGAGATAACATGAACTTGGTAACTAATTGACTTTCACTATCAGTGGGAAATAGGCCAATGGAGGGATGATAGGAGTTACTACAGAGAACTTTTCCTGGGTGTCTGGCTGGTGAGTCTTGACCATAGGCTCAGGGTTCAGCTGATCGCCATATTTGGGGTCGGGAAGGAATTTTCCTCCAGGGTAGATTGGCAGAGGCCCTGGAGGTTTTTCGCCTTCCTCTGTAGCATGGGGTACAGATCACAGCTGGAGGATTCTCTGCATCTTGGGGTCTTTAAACCATTTGAGGACTTCATTATCTGAGATACAGGTGAGAGGATTATTCCAGGAGTGGGTGGGTGAGATTCTGTGGCCTGCGTTGTGCAGGGGGTCAGACTAGATGATCATAATGGTCCCTTCTGACCTTACAGTCTATGGGTATGTCTATACTACCCCGCAAGTTCGAACTAGCGGGGTAATGTATGCATACCGAACTTGCTAATGAAGCCCGGGATTTGAATTTCCCGGGCTTCATTAGCATAAAGCCGGCACCGCCATTTTTAAAAGCCGGCTTGTTCGAACCCCGTGCCGCGCGGCTACACACGGCATGGGCTAGCTAGTTCGAACTAGCTAGCCATTCCGAACTATCTGTACGCCTCGTGGAACAAGCCGGCTTTTAAAAATGGCGGCGCCGGCTTTATGCTAATGAAGCCCGGGAAATTCAAATCCCGGGCTTCATTAGCAAGTTCGGTATGCATACATTACCCCGCTAGTTCGAACTAGGGGGGTAGTGTAGACATACCCTATGAGTCTATGCGCTAGTAAAGAGGAGAGGGTAGAAGTTGGTAAAATACAGGCAGGCGCTTAGAAAACAGTCAAAAGAGCCCCGTTCAACCACACCACACAAAGGCAGGTACCTAAATACGGACACATTCTATAAGTGCTTGTATACAAACGTCAGGGGTTGAAATCCTCAACTGGGGGAACTAGAGGGCCTGGCATTAAATGAGGATATTTACCTCACAGAAACTTAGCGGGTGGGGGGTGTGGTTTTATCTGTGAAAGAAAGCAGAGGTCCAAACCCAGTTAAAATCCTAAATGAATTAAACTCAACCATCAAATCTCTAGAGCCAGAGATTCCATGCTTGGACAGGAAGCGGATAGCAGGAGGAATATGCTACCAACCACCTAGCCAGGATGGTGATGCTAGTTGTGAAATGTTCAGGGAGATAAGAGAGGCCACAACACCAGAAATTCCAGTATTAATGGGGGAGTTCAGCCATCCCCATAGGGACTGAGTCGGGGTGGGCATTCATTTTTTACTGAGAGCCACTCCAGAAATGTTTGACGTCGCCCCAAGGCGGGGCCTCAGGCGGAAGGGCGGGGCCAGAACACTTCGGTGCTTCCCCGCCCACAAACCCTGATTGGTCTGGGGGTGCAGGAGCCTAAAGTCTTTTCCCCTGCCCCCCTCCCCAGAGAAAACCCACCAGTTGTTTGGAACAGCCGGCGGTTTCCTCTAGACGCTGGCACTGTTGGTGGTGGGAGGAGATTTCACACGCTCCTCCCCCCCAGGTCAATCAGGGCTTGGGGGCTACGTCTCCTCCCGCCCTGCAAGCAGCATGTGCCACTTTGAGCACTCCTTGCAGGGAGGGGGCAGGGCAGGAGACTCCGTGTTTCCCCAGCCCCCCTTGCCCTGATCGCCTTGCAGGCAAGAGAGCGGCATAGTCTCTGTGGGCCGGATCAGCCTGCTTGGCGAGCCAGATCCAGCCCATGCAGGTCCTTTTGCCCACTCCTGGACTAAATACCTGTCACCTCAGCATGGGATGCAGAGAGAACATTTTCTACGCCCTGTTAACGACCTCTCTTTGGAGCTGCTAGTCCTGGAACCAACAAGGCAATTCCTGATTTGGTCCTAAGCACTGACTAAGATCTGGGCCAAGAGGTGAATGCAGCTGAACCACTTGGGACCAAGAGGCCTTAGTGTAATTACTTAGGGGGACATACACCCATCACAGTTGTATTTAACTGCAAAAAGGGGAACCACACCAAAACAAGGAAGCTAGTTAAATGGACAAAAACAGGCACGACCGAGAAACGCCTGCAAACTGCATGGAAATGATTTTAAAGCGCCCTAAGAGAGGCTCAAACTAAATGCGTCGTCCCCCCCAATTAATTTTTCCCAGAATGATATGTCAATAGAAAAGGTTTTGGAGCAAACTGATTAATTAAAAAGTAATAGCTCACCCCAGAGTACTGAAGGAACTCAAATATGAAAAAGAAAACCCAAGTAATATGACCAACAAAATCCCACCATGGCTAAACAGCTGGATAAAAGAGGCAGTTAGAGGCAAAAGGGCATCTTTTAAAACTTGGAAGCCAAATCTTACTGAGGAAAGTAGAAAGGAGCATACACTCCGGTAAGTGAAGTATACACCTATAATCAGGCAGGCCAAAAGAGAATTTTAAGAGCAACTAACAAAGAACATGCAGATTAAAACCAATTTTTTTTTCAAATACGTCAGAGGCAGGAAACTTACGGAACTATCAGGAGGTAAATTGGATGCTTAGAGTCATCCCTGGCCGTGAGCTCCAGAAAAACAAGGGCTGCGTCTAGACTGGCATGATTTTCCGCAAATGCTTTTAACGGAAAAGTTTTTCCGTTAAAAGCATTTGCGGAACAGAGCGTCTAGATTGGCACGGACGCTTTTCCGCAAAAGCACATTTTGCGGAAAAGCGTCCGTGCCAATCTAGACGCGGTTTTGCACAAGAAAGCCCCGATCGCCATTTTCGCCATCGGGGCTTTTTTGCGCAAAACAGTTTTTAGCTGTCTACACTGGCCTTCTTGCGCAAAAACATTTCCGGAAAAGGGCTTTTGCCCGAACGGGAACGTCAAAGCATTTGTGCAAGAAGCACTGATTTCGGACAGTAGAACGTCAGTGCTTTTGCACAAAATCAAGCGGCCAGTGTAGACAGCTGGCAAGTTTTTGCGCAAAAGCAAGCACTTTTGCGGAAAAACTTGCCAGTCTAGATGCAGCCAAGGTGTTTGGGGAAGAAACTAAATGAATTTTTTGCACCAATCTTCACCACAGAGGACAATTCGCACACCAGAGCCATTCTTTTTCCATGACAAGTCTAAGGAACTATTCCAGGCTGAGGTATCAGTAAAGGAGGTTTAGGAACAAACTGATCAATGAAAAAGTAATACGGCAGCAGGATCCAAGGTCATTCACCCCGGAGAGATGAAGGAACTCAGAATGAGAAATGGCAAACTGTGGGATTTAACCTCTCTTAAATCAGCCTCCGTACCTGGTGACTGGAGAGAAGCTAATATAATGCTGGTTTTTAAAAAAGGCTACAGAGGCGACCCTGGCAATTACAGGCTGGTAGCAAATTGGTTGACGCTAGAACAGAATCATCAGACCAGCGTTCCCTGTAAGTTCAGCACTCGGCCAGCTGCCCAGGAGAGATTCAAATGCTGCCCAGCTGATTAGCAGAGCGTCTACACCCGACAACATGTGTTTCTATTGGTGGTGCACATACCTGGGTGCACATAACAAAATTTATTCTGCACATTGTCATGTTACTGAATGTTAAGGGGAACAGCCAGATCACTACTGCACCCACTGGGGGCCGGTGTTTGCCCCAAAGTCTATACAAAGAGGGCCATGTGAGGTATCAAATGAAAGCTTACGTTCTACTGATTCTATATGTGCTATCCATATACTGGTATGATGTCTGTATGTGGAGTTATGAATATGGACTCTGTGCTGGTATTGGGCCTGGACTGCCGGTCGTGAGGAAGCAATGGCCAATGAGTGACTATGCTAACTAGCACAGCCCTAAAGACAATGGCTCTCCAGGTGCCCAATACACACCCGAGGAATGGTTCTGGAAACCTGTATGCCAGTCAGTATCTAATGGCTGCTGACATGGGATGCAGGGATGGGACACTCGGCTATGTGACCTGCTCCAGCTTGGAAGGTCCCAGAGATGGATATAAAGGACCATGAGGCGGACTCCATCTTGTCTTCAATTCTGCCACTGATCCCAGATGCAGCCTTGCGAGGGACAGCGCGCCGGGAAGGATCGCCGACCCATCCTGACATAGGATGGACACCAGAGACTTTTAAGATAGCAGGTTGTAACATCTCTGCTTAGAACCTGCATCAAGAACCTGGTGATTGGTGCATGTGGTGTATTCTCCTTAACAACCTTACTCTCCACCTTTTCTTTCCTTTATTAATAAACCTTTAGGCTACGTCTACAGTGGCATGATTTTCCGAAAATGCTTTTAACGGAAAAGTTTTCCGTTAAAAGCATTTTCGGAAAAGCATGTCTAGATTGGCAGGATGCTTTTCCGCAAAAGCACTTTTTGTGGAAAAGCGTCCGTGGCCAATCTAGACGTGGTTTTCCACAAAAAAAACCCCGATTGCCATTTTTGCGATTGGGGCTTTTTTTGCGGAAAACACTACTGTGCTGTCTACACTGGCTCTTTTGCACAAAAGTCTTTCGGAAAAAGACTTTTGCCCGAACGGGAGCAGCATAGTATTTCCGGAAAAGCACTGACGATCTTACAGGAGATCGTCAGTGCTTTTCTGGAAATTCAAGGGGCCAGTGTAGACAGCTGGCAAGTTTTTCCGCAAAAGAAGATGATTTTGCAGAAAAATTTGGCAGTCTAGACACAGCCCTCGATTTTAGATTCTAAAGGATTGGCCCAAGCGTGATCTTATGGGTAAGATCCAAAGTGTAAATTGACTGGGAACTGTGGCTGGTCTTTTGGGACCGGGAGAACCCGTTCGGGGTAGGTGAGATTGGGTTCCATAACTCCTCACCTGTGTGCAGGTCCACAGCTGATTGTGGCACAGGGAGAGCTGGAGTTTCTGAGGGGTTTTGCTCATGAGGCTTCCTGCTGGCCGGATTGGCAGCTGAAGCGCTTGGTGTGACTGATTTGTGGCCTATTTGTAAAAGGTCTCCAGTCGGGGGCTGTAAGGAGCCCTGTTTTTGAGCGATTTGCCCTAAGCAGATGCCCTCAGCGGTGCCCAGACCCGGCCCGGTCCATCACACACATGAATTGGAAAAAGTTAGAGGAAACCTTGCCGGACACACAGACGAACACAATATGTGGATGAAAAGTCAAGATGGCTTTTGTAAAAAGAAAATAGCCTCACCAATCTATGAGAATTCTCTGAAGGGGTCAACAAGCATGTGGCCTTCTCTTCTGCAGACTAAACAAACCCAAAACCCTCAGCCTCTCCTCATAGGTCATGTGCTCCAGCCCCCGAATCTTTCTGGTCGTCCTCCGCTGGACCCTCTCCAATGCATCCACATCCTTTCTATAGTGGGGGACCCAGAACTGGACACAATACTCCAGATGTGGCCTCACCAAAGCCGAATAAAGAGGAATAATCACATCTCTGGATCTGCTGGCAATGCTCCTCCTAATGCCCCCTTATATGCCATAGCCCTCTTGGCTACAAGGGCGCCCTGTTGACTCATATCCAGCTTCTCATCCATTGTAATCCCCAGGTTTTGCTTGAAGTTATAAGAGGAAGCTACCTACCAAATGTGGCGGTCCTAGCGCTTCCTGTTTAGCAGGACAGACAGACAGACTCTCTCAAATATACAGCAGATAAAACCTTGAATGAGATATGCAGATCTGGTCACCCCAACCCACTTCAACACTGATATATTGGAAAAGGCGCAGCGATGGGCCACAAAAATTATTCAGAGGCTGGAACAGGTTCCTTGTGAGGAGAGATTAACAAGACTGCGACCGTTTAGCTTTGGAAAGAATCACTAAGGTCTGTAAAATCATGACCGGTGGGGAGAAAGTGAAGATGAGGCCATGAGAACCTGGGGTCCCCCAATGAACTGAATAGGCAGCAGGTTTAAAATAAACATAAGGAAGTACTGCTTCACCCAGAGCACCGTTAACCTGTGGAACTCCTTGCCGGGGGATGTTGTAATGGTCAAAAGTATAGGATAAGTGCATCTACGACAATCAGTCAGGATGGGCAGGGACATAATCTCATGCTTTTGACTGCCAGAAGCAGGGATTGGACAACAGGGGATGGGCTCTCGATAATTGCCCTGCTCTTTTCATTCTGTCTGAAGCATCTGCCACAAGCCACTGTCAGAGCCCGGATCTTGGGCTAGCTGGACCATTGCTCTGAACCCGTCTGGCTTTTCTGACACTATTATTGACAGGAGCATGTCAAGACCCCTGGACCCTATTCCTGTTTTCATCTGGAGACTGTAGCCTTCCTTGGCTCCGCCCCTAGAGCACAGCGTCGCTGTAGGTTGTTAAGCAGCGGCTGTGTTCCACCCCAGAGGTGGCTGCAGTCACGCCCTCTTTCAGGGTGGGAGGGGAGACGTGGAGCTCACACCCTGGCCCCTTGTGCTCTCCCACACCCCTGCCACCAGCACCGGCCTCCACCCCTGCCCGGGAACTCTCCCCTCTGCCCCCCCTCACATCTCCCTCCTCCTGGGGAAGCCCAGCTTGGTGGGGGTGGGGAGCATCTGCTACCAAGAGTGGGGGAGGAAAAGCTCCGAGGGGCAGGACGATTCCCAGGAACTGCCCCGCCCCCACCTATAGTGAGGGACCAGCTCTCTCCACGCCCTTTCCTATTTATCCAGCCGTGATTAGCCCTTGGCCGGGACAGGCCCTATTGTTTCCAGGGATGCGGTGGAGTTTCCTTACAGCGGGGAAGCCTGATCCTGGAGCGCGGGGGGGAGGGGGGCTTCCTGAACCCCTGCCTGAGGGACAGAAACCACTCGTAAAGCTTCCTCATGCCCCTTCCACCCCCCCCCCCGCCCCGCCCCATGGTGGTCCTGGAACGGGCTTGGGATCCACTTAAAAAACAAGAAGTCCAGCAGCACCCACGGCAGCTCCCGGTGCCCTCTCCGTGTTGTGTGAGTCCCCAAGGTGCTGCTAGACGAGTGTTTCCAGTTTCAGACGAACTGCGCCACCCCTCTGGTGCTTTGGATCCCGCTTAACAGGGCGGGGGGGCCAGGACGGAGCCAGGAGATGGGGCAGAGGGGCCCAGGGCAGAGCTGGGGGGGGGAGGAGGGGCCCAGGGCAGAGCTGGGGGGGTGAGGAGGGGCTCAGGGCAGAGCTGGGGGGGTGAGGAGGGGCTCAGGGCAGAGCTGGGGGGGGGGCAGGGGCTCAGGGCAGAGGGGCCCAGGGCAGAGCTGGGGGGGGAGGAGGGGCCCAGGGCAGAGGTGGGGGGGGGAGGAGGGGCCCAGGGCAGAGCTGGGGGGGTGAGGAGGGGCTCAGGGCAGAGGGGCCCAGGGCAGAGCTGGGGGGGGAGGAGGGGCCCAGGGCAGAGCTGGGGGGTGAGGAGGGGCCCAGGGCAGAGCTGGGGGGGTGAGGAGGGGCTCAGGGCAGAGCTGGGGGGGGGGAGGGGCTGGCCTGCACAGCTTGGGGCTGACTTATCTAGGGGAGCATTTCCTGTCATTGAAGCTGTTTCCCTCCCTGCCTGGTCCAGCCCTGCCCAGCTTCCTGCTTCCTCCCCTAGCTCTGCAGCTGCAGGGAGGGGGGATGGGGAGAGGAAGAGGGCAAGGGTATTAAGGGCTGCAGACAGCCACCGTGGTGTCGGGGTGTCTCTCCCTCCTCCATCTCCAGGCCCCTGCCCAAGGGTTATGGGGTCCTGGGGGCTGGCTGCAGGGGCACAGACACCCCTCTCCAGGACCCTTCGTGCGGCTGGAGCTCCCCCACCCCTGCGGGCAGCCTGGGCAGGCCAGGCCCCCAACACGGTCAAGGACGAGCGGCACTGCCAGCCCCACCAGTTCAGACCCCATGGGGCCGACCCCCCATCCTGAGCCTGACCTACAAATCAGGAGCGCCGCCTAAGAGCTCAGTGTACGAGAGAGGGGCTGCCTGGATGTGACTCGCAGGAAGCCATTGCTAACAGCTAGAGAACAGAACCCAAGTGCCCCTCCTGCTCTAACCACTAGACCCCACTCCCCTCCCAGAGCTGAGGAAGAGAACCCAGGTGCCCTGGCTCCCAGCCCCTCCTGCTTTAACCACTATGCTGCCTTGCCACAGTCCCAAGAGTCTCTGCCTCCTACACACACTCCTGATCATGCCCTCAGATTTCGGAAACCCCTAGGGACCAAACTCCCCTCCCTCCACGTCAGGGTGGCGGGGGATGGTGCCTCCCCCTTTCCCGAGGGATTGGAACGACCCCTTTTCTCCCAGGGCAGTTCCCAAGTGAAGAACTGTCCCCTGCTCCCCCTAGTCTCTTGGCAACACCCCTCCATCCCCTGGGATTTGCCGCCCAGTAATCCCCCAATCGAGGACGGGCGATGCAGAGAAAAGCGGCTTAGCTGGGCGGGTCCGGCTTTGTGTGCCCCACAATCAGGGCACAGATTATGTCTGGGCCGGGGCTGCCAGCTTCCCCTGCCACCCAGCACCACCCCCTAATCTCCCCGCTTGACCTGAAAATGAAACCTTTTGTGGGGCTGGCACGTAGCAGACCCGGGACTACGTGGTGCAGGGCCGAGCCCAGGGGTCCTGGCTCCCCGTGTCCTCCTGCTGACATCAAGACACCCCCCAGACCTCCCAGTCCTGGGAGCAGGACTCACGCATCCTGGCTTCCCTGCCGGTGCTGAAACCATTGAACCCCACACGAACGGCCAGAGCCAAGGCCCACGTAACCCAGACCCAGTCGGCCGACAGCCAGTGCCAGGTACTTCCCAGGAAGTGAGCAGAACAGGGAATTGTTAAGTGATCCTCCCGTCACCTATTCCCAGCTTCTGGCAAGCAGAGACTAGGAACTTCATCCCTGAGCAGCTTGGCTAGTATCTAACCTCTGTAAATATAGCTAGTTCCTTTCGGAGGCCTGTTAGGGTGCGTCTACATTAAACTGCAACCCGAAATAAGCGACACAATTTGAGCTAGGCAAATTGCATATCTTATTTCGATGCTATTTCGAAATAGCTTATTTCTACACCGCGCCACATTTCGAAATAAAAGTGCTATTCCCTTACGCCTCGTGAAATGAGGTTTACCGGGACGTCGGAATAGCAAGCCCAAAATAATGGGCTTGCTGTGAAGACGCAGGATAACTATTTCGGGATACTCTGGTATCCCGAAACAGCATTGCAGCGTCGACGTAACCTGAGAGTCTTGGCCTTCACAACATCCTTCGGCAAGGAGTTCCACAGGTTGCCTGTTGGTGTTGTGTGAAGAAATGCTTCCTCTGGTTTGTCTAAAACCTGCTTTTTGGTCTGCTTTCGTTTTAAATCGCAGTCTGCTTTGGACTTAACTATCGTGAGTCGTTTTGTATCGGCTGCAAATTTTGTCCCTTCCCTGCGTATCCCTTTATTTATGATTACGTGAACAGCACTAGTTCCAGTGCACAGCCCTGGGGACACCCCCCCCTCCAGTCTGAAAACAGACTAGTCATTCCTACCCTCTTCTTGCCTGTTTTTTAAGCAGTTACCGATCCATGAGAAGCACTTCCCTCTTATCCCACAACAACTTACTTTGCTCCAGAGCCTCTGGTGAGGGACTTTGTCAAAAGCTTTCGGAAAAATCTAAGTACACTGTCTCCCCCGGACCCTCCTCCCTGTCCACATGCTTGTTAACCCGCTCAAAGAATTGCGGTAGATTGGAACGGCAGGAAACATGTCAACTTGCCCCCAACAAATCCCAGAGCCAGGATTAGAACCCAGGAGTCCTAGATCCCGCACCCCCAACTACACACCACTCCCCTCACAGCTGCCTAGATTCCAAGGCCAAAAGGAACCACTGTGATCATCTCGTCGGACCTCCTGCCTAACATAGGCTAGGAAACTGCCCAGAAACGATCCCTGTCTGGACTAGAGCAGAGCCCCACTGCAGCACCAATCCCGGGACAGAGAAACCCCCCGGTAAATAAGAACAGCTGTACTGGGTCAGACCAAAGGTCCATCTAGCCCAGTATCCTGTCTGCCCACAGTGGCCAGCACCAGGTGCCCCAGAAAAGGTGGACTGAAGACAATGATCAAGCGATTTGTCTCCTGCCATCCCTCTCCAGCCTCTGACAAACAGAAGCCAAGGACACCATTTTATCCCCTGGCTAATAGACTTTTATGGACCTAACCTCCAGGAAATTATCCAGCTTCTCTTTAAACTCTGTTATAGCCCTAGCCTTCACAGCCTCCTCTGGCGAGGAGTTCCACAGGTTGACTATGCACTGTGTGAAGAAGAACTTTCTTTTATTGGTACGAAGGAGGTGGCCCAATACCCCCAAGGAAAGGCTGGCCCCAACGTGGCCTCGCTGTGGGGCTGTGGTCCTCTGCTAGGCCGGGGGCATGGGAGATCCAGCTCCCTCCATGTACCTCACGGGGGGGCTGCAGGGCAAACCTTGCCCTCCACCTGTGGGTCTCAGTCCTACCATGGTGGAAACTCGGGGTGGGGTCACTCCCCACAGTAACTCTCTGCCCCTCCCCACCCTTCCCATACATGCTGGCCAGGCTGGCCAAGTGATGCCGCCTGAGTCTGCAGAGAGCCTGAGCCGATTGCTCCGCGGGGCTGAATCCCCCCCTTCTCACGCAAGAGCCATTATCTCTGCAGCCTCCGGGAGCCCCGAGCCGTTTCCAGAGCTGCTGCTGGCCCGGACGCAGCCCCCTGTCTCGCAACTGGCTGTTACGTGCAAACGGCATTTCTCGCCCCTCTCCAAGCCTGGCAAGGCTGATTGCTCAGATGGCAGAAGTTCACCCGGCCCCGAGGTCTACCCAGGATGGACCACAGGGGTCCGGAGCCCGGGCACGAGACAAACCTGGTCCCCTCCTGCCCAGCCACCGTGGCAGGGCCAAGTCCTGGCCTCCCCCTCCCCCAGCGCAGATCCGCAGGGCGTCACGGGGGCCCCTCACCTGGGTAGAAGTCCTTGGACTTGGAGAGCTTAATGGTAGCGCCCGTCTCCTTCTGCAGCTGGACAATGGTCTGGCCCCCTTTCCCGATGATGGAGCCGGCCGCATAGCTGGGGATCAGGACTTTGAGGAAATATTCGCCCTCTTCTGGAGGAGAGAGAGAGGAGAGAAGTGGCCCATTAGCAAAGCCATGGGGGGTGGAGGAGAGATTAGCCCCCCAACCCTGCCCACCGAGCTTCCAACCTACTCAGTGAATAGCCCCCAAAAGGTGTCAGGCCATGACTGGGGCGTGCTGGAGTAACCATGCTCAGCCCTCATCCGGCTTTTCGTCTGTCAACTTCAAAATACTCTCTCAAGAAGCAACAGCACTGCTGCCCCCATTTCACAGCAGGGGAAACTGAGGCAGGGGAAACTGAGGCAGGGGGAGGGACCTGCCCGTGGCCAGGGATAGAGCCGAGGATAGAACCCCAGTGTCCTGACCCCCACTCACCCCTGCTCTCATCCCAACTCCCAGTCACCCTACTCTAACCACTAGACTCTCCTCTCCTCCCAAAACTGGGGAATAGAACCCAGGAACGCTCATTCCCAGTGCTGCCTCTAACCACTAGACCTCACTTCCTTCCCAGAGCTGGAGAATAGAACCCAGGAGTCCTGTTTCCTGGTCCCCTCTCTAACCACTAGGCCCCACTTCCCTCCCAGAGCTGGAGAGAGACCCCAGGAGTGCTGCTCCCCAGGCCTCTTTGGGGTCTGTAGCGCACCCAGCGTAAATGGGGTCATGGCCTCCCAACAGGGCTCCTGGACTCTGGTCGCACTGCCGGAGTGTTACAGGGGTGTACGCATCCCAATCACCACGGGGACCCTCGAGGGTGAAACAGCCCACCCACGACAGATGTCAGCCACCTGGCCCAAGGCCCAGCTGGGAGGTCAGGTCCCCCTGGAACAGGCATGGGGGTCAGAACAGAATTGACACTAACAGAGCTGGCAGTGGGCTGATGCGGTTGTGACAGCCGGCCACTCGTGGCCCTCCGTGCATGTTGCATTCGGGCAGAGATTAGCCATTGTGCTCAGCGCTGTACAAACACAGCACAAGTAGAGAACATAAGAACATAAGAACGGCCGTACTGGGTCAGACCAAAGGTCCATCTAGCCCAGTATCCTGTCTGCCGACAGTGGCCAGCACCAGGTGCCCCAGAGAGGGTGGACCGAAGACAATGATCAAGCAATTTGTCTCCTGCCATCCCTCTCCAGCCTCTGACAAACAGAGGCCAAGGACACCATTTTATCCCCTGGCTAATAGCCTTTTATGGACCTAATCTCCATGAAATTATCTAGCTTCTCTTTAAACTCTATTATAGTCCTAGCCTTCACAGCCTCCTCTGGCAAGGAGTTCCACAGGTTGACTACACGCTGTGTGAAGAAGAACTTTCTTTTATTAGTTTTAAACCTGCTACCCATTAATTTCATTTGGTGTCCTCTAGTTCTTCTAGCTCTAGAGGAGCTGCTGCTGTCTCATGTGTGGGGAGACATGCTGCCAGCCACAGAATAAAGATCCCCAGCACCTCCGCCCGCAGATCTCAAAGTGCTCCACACAGGAGGTCAGTGCCATCGTTGTACAGATGGAGAAACTGAGGCAGAGAGGGAAAAGGGACCTAGAATCATAGATGCCCAGAGCTAGCATAGACCTCAGGAGTCATCAAGTCCAGCCCCCTGCCCAAAGCAGGACCAACCCCGACTCAATCAGCCCAGCCAGGGCTTGGTCACGCCTGGGCTTAAACATCTCTAGGGATGGAGATTCCATCCCCTCCCTAGGGAACCCATCCCAGCGCTTCCCCATACAGCCACTCCCCGCCTTACGAACACACTGACTTACGACCATCCGTGCTTATGACCAACCTCCCATAAACCCTATTATAATATTTTCGAGTTGAGAACCACGGACGTCAAGTGTTTTGAACAGTGCGGGCAGCGCATTTAAGGGTATTTCCGACTTACGACCAAATCGAGTTACGACCAGGTGTTCGGAATGTAACCCATTCGTAGGTCAGGGACCTCCTCCACGGCAGCTTAAGACCATTGCTCCTTGTTCTGCCATCTGCTACTGCTGAGAACACCCTCTCTCCAAACCCTTCAGGTAGTTGAAGGCTGCTATCAAATCCCCCCTCACTCTTCGCTTCTGCAGACTAAACAGACCCAAATCCCTCAGCCTCTCCTCATAGGTCATATGCTCCAGCCCCCGAATCATTTTGGTCGCCCTCTGCTGGACCCTCTCCAATGCGTCCACATCCTTTCTGTAATGGGGGCCCAGAACTGGACACAACACTCCAGGGCTGTGTCTAAACTACACCCCTCTGCCGACCGAGGGATGTAGATTAGGCACATCGCTAATGCAAATGAAGTGGGGATTTAAATATCCCGCGCTTCATTTGAATAGAAATGGCCGCCGCTTTTTTGCCGGCAAAAAGCGGCAGTCTAGACGGGGATCGGTCCACAAGGAAAGCCTTTTCCGACCGATCCCTTATGCCTAGTGCAACGAGGTTTACAGGAGCGGTCGGAAAAGGCTTTCCTTGCCGACCGATCCGCGTCTTGACTGCCGTGTTGTGCCGACGATCAGCTGAGCCGGCACAGCGCGGCGGCCATTTTTATTTTAATGAAGCGGGGGATATTTAAATCCCCGTTTCATTTGCCATAGCCATGTGCCTAATCTACATCCCTCTATCGGCAGAGGGGTGTAGTTTAGACATACCCCAGATGTGGCCTCACCAGAGCCAAGTAGAGGGGAATAATCACATCCCTAGATCTGCTGGCAATGCTCCTCCTAATGCAGCCCAATGAGCCGTTGGCCTTCTTGGCTAGAAAGGCACCCTGCTGACTCATCTCCAGCTTCTCATCCACTGGAACCCCCAGGTCCTTTTCTGCCGAACTGCTGCTTAGCCCGTCGGTCCCCAGCCTGTACCAGTACCTGGGATTCTTCCGCCCCAAGGGCAGGACTCTGCACTTGTCCTTGTTGAACCTCATCCGATTGTTTTTGGCCCAATCCTCCAATTTGTCTAGGTCACGCTGGACCCTGCCTGCCCTCCAACGTACCTACCTCTCCCCCTCGGTTAGTGTCCTCCGTGAACTTGCTGAGGGGACGACCCATCCCCTCCTTCAGGTCATTCAGAAAGATGTTGAACCAAACCGGCCTCAGAACCGACCCTGGAGGTGCTCTGCTTGAAACCGCCAACCTTGCCGAAGGTCTCCCAATGGGTCTGCAAGGAGAATCCAAATCTCCTGCATTCCAGTCCAGGGCTCTACCCACTAGATTCCACTGCCTCACTGAGCATTATGCTCCCACTCTGATATTGTCTTCTCCAAGGTGGGGGAAACCGAGATTCACCGACCCCCAGCGGATAGTTACTGGGGGTGCCATGATGTCCCACTAAAGCACAAGGGTCTGTATTGCTATCAGCAACCTACCAGCCACGGCATAGGTCTCGTCTCCACTATGCCGGGGATGGATTGACTGTCGATTTATCATAGAATCATAGAATAATAGAATCATAGAATAATAGGACTGGAAGGGACCTCAAGAGGTCATCGAGTCCAGCCCCCCGCCCTCAAGGCAGGACCAAGCTCCGTCTACACCATCCCTGACAGATGTCTATCTAACCTGTTCTTAAATATCTCCAGAGAGATCATGTCTACTTAGACGCGATAAATCAATCTCTGAGTGTGCTCCCCTCGACACCAGTACTCCACCAGGACGAAAAGAGTAGCCAGCACCGTTAGGAGAGCAGACCCCGCTGACTTTACTGCATGCAAGACGCTGCGGTGAGTATATCTACTTCAGCTACGCTATTTGCATAGCTGGAGTAGATTGATGGCGGGGGTTAGCGTAGACAAGGCCTCGGTTCATGCCTTTATGCCCGTCACCTTAGCATCTGGGCACACACCACCTTGGACTCTTAAACCACCTAGAAGCTTAAGAAACAGGACTGTATCCACCACATTTCAAGAAAAATGTGGAGAAACGGGAGAGGGTCCAGTGAAGCGCAACACAAATAAAGATCTAGATCTAAATAAAGATGTTTCTCAACCTTTTTTTATAAAGTACCCCTTTAAAAAACAATTATAAGTACCCCCAGTATCTACAGTTTTCAGACACACACACATTTTTTTTTGCCATTGCAACGTATTTGTGTAAACAACTTAATCGTAGCCAGGCGGGTGATGACATTTTTGGGTGTAAAAAGTACAAAAATAATAAAACGCTGTAAAACTTAGAACAAAAATTCTGTTTTCTCCAAATTTGAGTTGTGTTGACGTACCCCCCCCAGACTTCTCTGCAGTACCCCTAAGGGTGCTCGTACCACTGGTTGAGGAACACTGATCTAGAAGACATGAGCTATGAGGGAAGGCTGAAAGAATTGGGCTTGTTTAGTTTAGAAAAGAGCAGACTGAGAGGGGACAGGAGAGCAGTTTTCAAGGACCTAAAAAGGTGTGACAAGGAGGAGGGAGAAAATTGTTCTCCTTGGCCTCTGAGGATAGGGCAAGAAGCAATGGGTTTAAATTGCAGCAAGGGAGGTTTGGGTGGGACATTAGGAAAAATTTCCCATCAGGGTGGTGAAACACTGGAATAAGTTGCCCAGGGAGGTTGTGGAATCTCCATCACGGGAGATATTTAAGAGCAGGTTGGACAGACACTGGTCAGGGATGGTCCAGATGGTGCTTGGTCCTGCCGTGAGGGCAGGGGGCTGGACTTGATGACCTCTCGAGGTCCTTGCAGTTCTAGGGTTCTGTGACTCACTGGAAGGAGCCTTCTCCATCACAGACACCACCCCCTCCAGCATAATTCTAGAGCGCAGTCACTCTGCAAGCCCAGCTCTTTCAATCTCTCGCGCCATCAGCTCGCCTGTCCTCTGACCAGCCTAGCAGCCTTGCCCTCCACCTGCCCCAGAAGGAGCTGCTCTCTCCCATACAGCACCAGACACAGCCCCGGCCGCTCGGCCCCACATTTCCACCGCAAATGTTCCTGGGGCATTATGCCGGCCACAGATTCCACCCAGTGATCCCTGCTGCGCTGATGCACGTTCTGGGGGTCGAACTAGGGCAGAGAAAAAGACACCCCATCTCCAAGCGAGGCAGGGTCTGCAATTTTCCTGCCTGGGAAAAACATGCATCCAATTTCCAGCCTGAATTTCCCTTGCTTCTGCTCCAGCCATTCGCTCCCTAGTTCCTCTGCCGCTTGTAACACAGAATACAGCCCCCCCCCCTCACCCGCAGGGGGCACAGGCCCAGTGGCTGCCCTCATTCCACTTCTGCAAAGCAGCTTAGGGATTTGAGCTTCCGATTTCTCGGCACTGCGGCGGCGCTGCTCTCCTAGCTCAAGGTTAACGGTGCTGGGATCTGGCCGTCGGCATCTCACCAGGAAATCACAGCCTGTGTGGGGATGAGTGGTGTGTCTTCAGTGGATGGGCGTGCACATGTATGGAGCATGTGTTGCGTGTCCGTGTGTGTGCGGTGTGTGTATGTAGGGAGTGCTCGTTGCACATGAGCATATGCATGTGCATGCGTGTTGCGTGTCTATGGCATGTGATTGTATGCATGTATATTCTGTGTGTATTGAATGCACATTGCAAGCTAAATGTATTGTGTGCATCAAGTGTATATTGGATGTGATTGCATATGTGCATTGTGTGTGTCTATTGTGTGTGATTGTCTATGTGTGCACTGAATGTGTACTGTGTGTGTTGAGTGTATATTGCGTTTGATTGCATATATGTGCATGGAATGTGTACTGTGTGTATTTAGTATATATTGCATGGGATTGCATGTGTGTGTTGTGTGTGTGATTGTATACATATTATGGGATGTGTACTGTGTGTATTGAGTATATATTGCACGTATGTGCTGTGTGTATTGAATGTGTGATTGTTGTGTGTATTGAATATATATTTAATGGGATTGCATGTGTGTTGTGTGTGTTCTGAGTGTGGGATTGTTATGTGTATCAGATATATATTGAATGGGATTCCATGTGTGTTGTGTGTGTACTGAGTGTGGGATTGTTGTGTGTATTGAATATATATTGAATGGGATTGCATGTGTGTTGTGTGTACTGACTGTGTGATTGTTGTGTGTATTGAATATATATTTAATGGGATTGCATGTGTGTTGTGTGTGTACTGACTGTGTGATTGTATACGTGTGTACTGAACGTGTACTCTGTGTGTTGAGCGTATATTGCATGGGATTGTGTATTTTTATATGAGACAGCTGAAGAGCCAATCAGGATGCAGAGATCTGCCTATTTTGCCTCTTGACTTCACCTAACTTTATTTTTGGCTGCTAGGGAGCCAATCAGGACGCAGAGCTCTGCCCGCGCAATGCAGCTGGCCAACATGTCCCAGGGCCCCGCCTCGCCGAGCTTTGAGGCCTGGGACAATAGCCAGAGTGGCCAACCTGGTTTCCTCCTCGTTAACAAGGCCCATCAGTGCCACCACGCAGCCGGAGCCATGGACCCCGAGTCTTCCCCTGGGACGTCCTGCCCTCGAGCCCAGTCCAGCAACTCTCATGCAGAGTGGGCTGCTCCCACGGTGCCGACGCCACACCCCAGCATCCCAGCTGCTCGTTAAATAATTTCCTCGTAACTATTGCAGGTTAGCATAACGACCCCCTCTCCCCGCTCCGCGTCGTCAGCAGCCTTCACATTCAAGGACCAACGCACGGAACCTCTGCCGCTTTGCTTAAGGGAGTCGCTCCATGGCTGGCAGCAGTAGCAGGTTGTTGTATAGATCGCCCACTAGCAGAGGAGGCGTGGCACAAGTGAGTTATATCCGCTGCTGCCATGGCTGAATCTGTGGTATGAAGCTGATTACCAATGGGAGAGGAGGCGTGACCATGAGGTTACCAATGGGAGGGGAGGCGTGGCTACATTGCGTCTCTTATTTCGAATCTATCTCGAAATGGCTTGTTTTGACATTTGGCAGTGCCAAATTTTGAAATAACGCGCTTTTTCGGGCCATCCCTTATCCCTCATACAACGAAATTTACCAGGATGGCGAAATAGCGCTCCCGTTATCTCGAAAAACATTTAGAAATAGCAGGCGACTTGTATAGACGCAGGGTAGCTATGTCAAGATACCTCCAGTACCCCAAAATAGCCATGCCGTGTAGGCATACCCAATATTAATTGTGTTGAGCGTCTGGTCACCATTAACCAGTTTAGTGAAGCAAAAGAGGTGTCAAACCCCCTCGCCATTCTTGCTGTCCACACTTATTCGCTCTCTTTCCCCCCGATCAAAGGACCCGCACTTGCTCTTCCACCATGTATATTTCAAGAGCTTCTTCCTCTGGCCTCATACGTCCCTTGTTTGGTGCCTTAGTCTTCCTGATTTTGCCTCTGCAGGCTTGAGCGGTTCTTATGTATTCCTCCCTAGTCAGCTGTCCACTTGGTGCAGCTTCCCGTTTTCATTTTCAGGCCAGTAAAGGGCCCCTCCCCGAGCCATACTCTTCGTCCTATCTTCTTCGCAGCAAGGTGGCCAGCAGTTGTGCGCTGTGTATTGTCTCCTTGAACCAACTCTCCCAAAATCCTCCGTCCCTTAGATTTCCCTCCCGAGGGACCTCCCCTACCAGTTCTCTGAGGTGGGTAAGGACTTTTCTCTATGGGCCTTCTTCTACCACAACCATAAGGAGGGGGGAGGGATAGCTCAGTGGTTTGCGCATTGGCCTGTTAAATCCAGGATTGTGAGTTCAATCCTTGCAGAGGCCATTTAGGGAGTTGGGGCAAACATTTGTCAGGGATGGTACTTGGTCCTGCTGTGAAGGGAGGGGACTGGAGTCAATGACCCACAAGGTCCCTTCCAGTCCTAGGAGCTAGCCAATCTCCTATAACTTAAGAATGGTCCATCCAGCCCAGTATCCAGTCTGCTGACAGTGGCCAATTGCAGCCACAGTGACTCTTGCACCTTTCATGGTCACTTCCACTTGCCTTCCCGTTCACTACCTCTTCCTCCCTGTTGGTCAGAATCAAATCTGAAATAGCTGCCTACTGGTTACATCCTCCACTTTCTGAAGCAAGAAGCTGCCCTGATACCCTGCAAGAACTTACCAGGGAGTTTGAGGTTGGCCATGTGGCTTCCCCAGAAGATACCTGGGTCGTTAAAGTCCCTCATTACTACTCAACATTCAGGCTCCTCCATCCACCTGCTCTTCCTGGTTCTCCAGTGTAGACCCCCTACTATGACATCGCCTTGTTTTTCCCCTTTATGCACTAGGGCCATGTCTACACAAGGGCTGTGTCTACACTGGCAAGTTATTCCAGAAAATCAGCCACTTTTCCAGAAAAACTTGCCAGCTGTCTACACTGGCCGCTTGAATTTCCAGAAAAGCACTGATGATCTAATGTAAAATCATCAGTGCTTTTCCGGAAAAACTATACTGCTCCCGTTCGGGCAAAAGTCTTTTTCCGGAAAACTGTTCCAGAAAAGGGCCAGTGTAGACAGCACAGTAGTGTTTTCCGCAAAAAAGCCCTGATCGCGAAAATGGCGATTGGGGCTTTTTTGCGCAAAAGCGCGTCTAGATTGGCCATGGATGCTTTTTTGCAAAAAGTGCTTTTCCGGAAAAGCGTCCTGCCAATCTAGATGCTCTTTTCCAAAAATGCTTTTAACGGAAAACTTTTCCATTAAAAGCATTTCCGGAAAATCATGCCAGTGCAGACGTAGCCAAGGAGATTATTTCGAATTTACTAAATTCAACTGCTGGGTGCCTGATTTTACAAATGTGAAGTTCTGCGTCCTCACTACGGGAAAGACTCGAATGGAGTCCGAAGCAGGCTCCATTAATGTGGACGTGCTACCTCGGACTCAGACCCTCAGGCCTCCCGGAAGCCAATTAGTTTCAATTAGCGGCACCAGCGCGTCCCCATGAATGCTACTTAGGACTTACACGTTCGGGACTAAGCACATAAGAAAATAAAAATGGCCGAACTGGGTCAGACCAAAGGTCCATCCAGCCCAGTATCCTGTCTGCTGACATTGGCCAGTGCCAGATGCCCTAGAGGGAGGGATCACAACAGGGAATCCTCCCGTGATCCCTCCCCTGTCACCCGTTTCCAGACAAACAGAGGCCTGGGACACCATTCCTACCCAGCCTAGCTAATAGCCATGGATGGACCTAACCTCCATGAATCTATCTAGCTCTTTTTTGAACCCTGTTACAGTCCTAGCCTTCACTGCATCCTCTGGCGAGGAGTTCCACAGGTTGACTGTGCGCAGTGTGAAGAAAAACTTCCTTTGGTTTGTTTTAAACCTGCTCCCTATTAGTTTCACTTGGTGACCCCTAGTTCTTATATTGTGAACAAGTAAATAACTTTTCCTTATTCACTTTTTCCACCCCAGTGGTAATTTTATAGGCCTCTAACCTATCCCCCCTTCGTCTCCTCTTTCCTAAGCTGAAACCTCCAAGTCTTTTTAATCTCGCTTCGTATGGGACTAGCGTTATTCCCCGTGAAAAGCAGGACTGCAGGGTCCGAATTCCGTACCCCCTCATTCCGCAATCACAGGCTTGGGAGCGTGGAGGCACCGCCTACAAATTTGAGCTTGGGGGCCTAATTTCGGACTAAGGTCCTAGTGTGGACCAGGCCTAGGTGCCTGCTAGTTCTGCCATGTGGAAACAGGGCTGTGATTACCTGTCTCCCCGGCCGCCGCTTCACACCAGCCCCTGTCCAGTGCACCCTTCCGAGCTGGGAGTTGAGGGCCCATGGAGGGGTGAGCCCGTATCGCCCATCCTCCTGCAGGGGGTCCGCCCCGCCCCGAGACCCTGGCACGGCTCCAGCCTCCCTGAGCGGCTTGGCGGGGAGGCTTCTCAGCCCAAATCCACTTAAAGAGACACCTCTGGGGGAGCTTAAGCCAGTTAAGTCGTCTCAGGAGGCAATAGATTCCAGGCTGATCCGCACGGAGCATCTGCCTCCACCAGAACCTTAGCCACGGACCGGGACCTGGCCCCTGCCCTGCCTCCGGGGAACCCTGATCCCTGGGAGATTCACACCTGAATTTACCTCCCACCCCAGCCAGGCCACTGGGGCCTCCTGACTAGGGTTCAGCCATGGTGGGCAGGGACCC
Source organism: Pelodiscus sinensis (assembly GCF_052426305.1). Taxonomy (NCBI): domain Eukaryota; kingdom Metazoa; phylum Chordata; order Testudines; family Trionychidae; genus Pelodiscus; species Pelodiscus sinensis. The sequence goes on from NC_143069.1 coordinate 3,939,280, forward strand.
CAGGGTTGTGTCGCTGGGCGCCAGCCCTGGCCTGTGGAGGGCGCAGACACAGGCCCCTCCCAGGGGAGCAGGGCCTCAGAACCACACGCAGCCCCCGAGGCAAGAGAGGGCCAGAGGAGATAGCTTAGAGTCCACGTCCCTTTAAGGCATCGCCCCTCACCCTTCTGGGCGAGGGAGGCACATTCCGGGACAGAACTTCCAGGACTCCAGAGTTCTGTTCCCAGTGCTAGGAGGGGAGTGGGAGCCAGTGGTTAGAGCCAGGGGCACTAAGGGTCAGGAATCCAGGTCCTATTCCTGGCCCCTATGAAGGGAGCAGCCACACCTGGCATTTTTCGGCCCCAATCCCCATTTGTCTTCAGCAAAGGTACCGTACGCTGCTTACACGAGGGGGAGATGCATGCATGGGTGGGCGGGCAGGTGGGGATTTCTGCTCCTAATTATTAGGTCTGTTATGGGGCTACATGCTGCCCAGACACACAGTGACCGAGATCAGGGCCCCGTCGGGCCGGGTGCCGCCCAGATACACAGTGACCGAGATCAGGGCCCGTCAGGCCGGGCGCCGCCCAGACACACAGTGACCGAGATCAGGGCCCGTCGGGCCGGGTGCCGCCCAGACACACAGTGACCGAGATCAGGGCCCGTCGGGCCGGGCGCCGCCCAGACACACAGTGACCGAGATCAGGGCCCGTCGGGCCGGGCGCCGCCCAGACACACAGCGACCGAGATCAGGGCCCCATAAATCGCCAGTGGAAGGTCCTATTGGTCCCTTTATCCATTGGGATAGACAGACCCACTCTCCTGTCCTGGGGCCCCAGTGAAGGGAACAGAGCAGGGGTGCAAGACCTGTTGGGTATTGACCAGTCACCTCTGGATGCGAGGCTGGAGTCACAAGTGAAACAAATGTGCCACCCCCAGCTGCCAGCTCCGAGTGACAGGCAGGGTCTGCATAGGGGAAATTCAGGGCTGGGCTGGAGGGGTACGGGGCGGGAGTGGGGGGCACCGGCAGGGCTGGGGGCCAGGGCCGGGCTGGCAGGGGCTGCGGGTCGGGAGTGAGGGGCACTGGCAGGGCACATAAATAGCCAGCCAGCCCTGGTGAGGGCGGCTTTGGTGTCTCTCCACGTCCCTCCCAAATGTGACATTTGTACCGCTCAAACCCCCACCTTGCCCAGACGGAGCAGAGATGAGGCTGCCCATGGCCTGCAGCACCGATGGCTCCTCCCCCCTCCTCTTTGGACACCTGGGTCCTATCTGGGGGGGGGGGCCTGGAGCTGGAATGTGAGGGGGCCCCTCTGCCCATGAAGGGACTTTCCAACAAAATGAGTGAATATTCTGCCCAAGCTCTCAGCCCCCTGCCCCCCGTCCCCTCCCCCAGCTGCCAGCTCCCTGCCCTCCCAGGCTGTCAGCCCCCTGCCCCCCCAGTCCTCTGTCCCAGCTGCCAGCTCCCTGCCCTCCCAGGCTGTCAGCCCCCTGCCTCATCCCCCAGCTGCCAGCTCCCTGCCCTCCCAGGCTCTCTGTCCCCTGCCCCAGCCTCCAGCCAGCCCCCTGCCCTTCCCAGATCCCAACTCCCTGCTCCCGCCCAGCTCCCAGTCCCAGTTCCCTGGCTCCCAGCCCCCTTGGCTGTTTCCATCCTGCTGCTGCCTGGCCCAGGGGGCTGTGTCGGCCCAGCTGGAGAGGGGGCCGTGCTGAGCCTGGCTCCCAGGGGATCGACCTCACCAGGGAGCCCAGACTTGGGCTCTGTCCACACTCCATGCCAACCTGCCACAGCCATGCCAGTGCGCGGCTCCAGGCCCCCTGCCACCCCAGCACCCCGCACCACGGGCTGCGGGTACCTGGCCAGCCCATCAGAATGCGGGGGGGGGGAGCAAAGGCTTTTGGGAGATTCCACCAGGGCACCGTGGGGGAGCACAGCCCAGCCCCCTGGACCCTCCCGGCCAGTCAGGATGGACCCAAGCTCACAGCTGCCACGCTGGGTCTGTGGGCTGAGTCGGCCTCGGCCCAGGGGACCCTCGTTCCAACCTGGCTGCAGGGCCCCGAGCCCACCTCCCTCGCCGCCCTGCCCTGGGCTTTGCTCCTCCGGGCCCGGGGCTCCCAGCCCGAGCCCCCCACCGCCACGGCCTCACCGCAAGCCAAGCCGAGACCCCCTCCCCCCTCGCGCAACGGGGCTGCCAGTGAGATCTGCTGCCCCAGCCCTCCCCCCGAAGGAAGGACCCTCCAGCCACAGGGCGTCCTGCTGCCCCGGCCCCTGGCCGCGGCTTCCCCCAGGGCCAAGAGCCACCTAGGAGCTTTGAGGGGGTCAGCTAAGCTGGAGTCTGAATTTGCAGGGATCCCGTCTCCCCATGGCGTTTAGGTTTGTGGTGAACCCCTCTTCCCATGGGGCCTTGTTTTGTGGGGCATCCCTCTTCCCATGGGGCCTGTGTTTGTGGGGTCCCCTCTCCTCATGGGTCCTGGAATGGGGGGATCCTCTCCCCATAGGGCCTGGGTTTGGGGGATCCGTCTTCCCATGGGTCCTGGGTGTGGGGGGGATCCCTCTCCCCAAATAAGCTAGGGCTCCACCACACCAAACCCCACCCCATTTCCACTCTCCCCTCCCCTGATATTTTCCTTCTCAGACCCCGGACTCCCCCCGCATCCTTCCCCGCCCCCCCCCCCCCCGCCTCAGCTGGCTCAAAGCCATAGCTACCCCTGGCTGCTCCACCGGGATCCCTCCCCCTCCTCCGCTCTTGCGCATCGCCTGGGCAACCGGCCTCCTTCTGCCAACGCAGGCCGGATTCCAACCCCCCCCGCCCCGAACCAGCTCTCCATCCCGGCCCCCACTCAGAGATCCCCAAAGGGCCCCCCGCCTCAGTGCAGGGGGATCCATCCACCCCCCCCCTCCATCCCACACCCATCCCCCCGGGCTACAGAACAGACGCCACCGGCCCAAAAGGGACCAAAAAACCCATCAGCCAAATATCCGGGTAACAGCCGGGAGCCGTCCTTTCCCTCAGCCCCCGGCCTGTCCGTCCAGCCCTTCCCCAGCCTCTTATCGCTACATTTCACGCCCGGCTTTCGGCTACCTCCTCCCAGACGATGCATGAGGCCCATCAGTCCAACGAGGCTAATCGCCCGGGCCGATTCCCTGGAGGAATCTGCGTCCGGCGGCAATATTTATCGCTCCTCGCCCAAAGGCCAAATGCAAACGGCTCCAAATGTTAATTACATCATGAGGGTTATGGTGGGCGCGCCTGGCTGGGAATCCCCCTCCCCCCCACACACACCCCGTCACTGGCCGCACACCTGCACAACAAAGACACACCAGGGCCGGGAAGGGAAACCGACACAGAAATCTGGGGCAGAAAAGACATCCCCAGAACCCAGGGCCTGGGCCGCTGTGGCCACCAGGCAGGTTGGGGTTGGGCGAGGGAGTGCGGCGAGGCCTTGGGGGGGGGCGGGAAGACAGCCAGCTCCGGCATCTTGGCCCTTGGCAAAGAGCGAGGGTCTCGAGGGATTTGTGTTGTTTGCTGAGCCTTCTGTCCCCCCCTCCCCGGCGGCCGCCCCCCCCCCCCCAGGCACGCAGTGTCTTTCAAACACCCCAGCTGCCTCCGTCCCTTGCCCTCTGCCCGCATCCACGCCGCTTCCTTCCTGCCCTCGGCCCCCTTCACATCCTGGGAAGAGCTGACAGCCTTGCCATCCTGCGTGTGTGTGTTTGTGTGTCTGTGTGTGTGTGTGTGTGTGTGTGTCACCCCCTCCCGCCATCCCCCGCCAAGCTGCTATCAAATGGACAGTTCTCCTCGCCTCCATTTTGACACTGCAGCTGGATAGACATCTCAGGATTTTTTTTGGGGGGGGGGGGGGCTGCATAGGGAAGAGGCAGCCAGAGGGCTGGGCTGTCACATCTCCCTCCCCCCCCCCCCCCCCCCCGCCTGCCCGCCACTGCCGGCTCGAAGGCTGCAGATACCTGCCGGTTTTGTGGCAACTGGATTATGATTTTTTTAATGCTGGGATCGTGGCGATGCCGGGGGGGGGGGGGGGGGGAAGCAGTCCCAGATGGGGGATCTGTGCAGAACTGTTGACGTATTAGATGGCGAGCGGGTAGCTTGGCTGGGGGGGAGCGGTATGGAGGGGAAATCTCCATCCTTGGGGGGGGGGGGACAGGCTGGAGAGGTGTGGGGGGGGTGCCCTCTCCAGGTGGGTGGCTTGGAGGGAGGGAAGAGGATGGGGGGAAGGTAGGTCAGGCTGGCGCAGGGAAAGGGATGGAGCGGACGACCCCTGTCCTTGGAGGGGCGAGGGTGGCAGAGCAATGGGCTGCCAGGGCGAGGGAGCTCCCCATCCATCCCCTGCCCGCCGCTCACCTCCTGTGTTGCTCCGCTTGGTGCTGATGGCCTCGGTGGGGGTCTCCAGGGGCCTCTTCCTGGAGTCGGGGGGGTCCGATTCCATGTGGGGGGGCGGCGGCTGCTGGGGCTGCGGGTGGGAGGCCGAGAAGATGCCGTTCTGGTGCACCGACCCGCCTGCCATCATCTTCATCCTCCGGGCGAATCTCCCAGCCCTGCTCGGGATCCGGCCGCCTCGCCGGGGGGAGGAGGAGGAGGAGGGAGGGAGGATGCACAGGCGGGGGGGGGGGGGGAGGCTTAGAGCAGGGAGGGGGAGGAGAGTTGCACGGGGAGGGGGGCCGAAGGGGTGCACAGGGTGGGGCGGAATGGGGGTGCCAGGTGTGGGGCTGAGTGGGGGGCACGGGTGGGGGCAGGGGGTGCGCGAGTGGGGGTCACGGGGTGCGCGAGTGGGAGCAGGGGGTGCGCGGGTGGGGGACAAGGGGGCGCGAGTGGGGACAGGGGTTGCGCGAGGGAGGGTAGGGGGCGCGGAGGGGAGGGGGTGCGCGAGTGGGGGGCACGGGGTGCGCCGGTGGGGGGCAGGGGGTGCGAGTGGGGGCAGGTGGGGGGCAGGGGGTGCGCAGGCGGGGGGCGGGGGGTGCGAGTGGGGGCAGGTGGGGGCAGAGGGTGCGCGAGGGGGGCAGGGGGTGCGCCGGGGTGCGGGCCGGGGGGAGGCGTCTGCCCACGCCGCGGACAAAGGAGGGCAGCTGGAGCAGTCGGGCGCGGGGGGGGGGGGACCGGCCGCCCCGCCGCAGGAAGGGGGGTGCGAGGCGGCCGGGCTGGGCGCAGCAGCACAAAGGCGGCGGGGAGGGGCGCAGAGACCCGGGCACGCGAAGGGTTTAAACGCTCCGGCGAGCCGCGCAGCCTGAGGCCGGTCCCCGGGGCAGCATCCCGGCCCGGCCCGGCCCCGACGTCGGGAGCGGCCCCAGCCCCGCCCCGCTCGCTGCGCCGCCGGGCCCGGCCTCAGCCCCCCTCGTCCGCCGCGCTGGGGGGGGGGGGGGCGAGGCTGGGACTGTGGGGGAGGGAGAGGTGGGGCGTGGGCTGCTGCCTGACCCCCCACGCCCCTCCCTCCCTCACCTAGGGCGGGCTGCCCCGCCCCCCGCACCTGTCTGCCCCTCCCGGGGCACCCGATCCATGCACCCAGCCCCCCCGTACCGCATTGATCCATCCCTACAGCCTGTGTCCTCCCCCACGCCCATCTACCCTCCTAACTCCCCCCCCCACGCTCCCATCGATCCATCCCTACAGCCTGTGTCCACCCCACACCCATCTACCCCTCCCCACACCCCATCAATCCATCACTCCTATGTCCTGTATCCCCACCCCCTGCCCATCTATACATCCCTACCCCTGAGAGCCCCCAAACCCACCTATTCATCCCTGTACAACCACTCACCTGCCCATCCCTGTACACACACCCCATCCGTCCCTGTACACCCCACCTCTTCATCCCTCTAACCCCCCCACCTATCTATCCTGCACACACACCCTATCCATTCCTGTACACCCCCTGCCTATACATCCCTGTACACCCCATCTATCTGTCCCTGTTCAACCTACCTATCCATCCCTGTACATCCCACCTATACATCCCTGTACACACAACCCATCCGTCTGTGTACGCCCCACCTATCCTTCCCTCTACACCCCCACCTATCCATCCTGTACACACACCCCATCTTTCCCTGTACACCCCACCTATCCATCCTAGTACACCACTATCTAGCCGTCCCTGTACATCCTCCACCTTGCTGTCCCTATACAGTCCCACCTATCCATCCCTATATACACACCCCTATCTGTCCTTGCACACCCCCATCTATCTTTCCCTGTACACCCCCACCTAACCCTCCGAGTACTCCACCTATCCGTCCCTGTGCACCCCCCACCTAACCGTCCCTGTATACCCCACCTGTCCATTCTTGTACACTCCACCTATCCATTCAGGTAGACCCCTGCATTTCCATTCCTGTACTCCCCCACCTATCTGTCTGTGTACACCCCACCTATCTGTCCTTGTACACACTCACGTATAACCGTCCCTGTATATCCCACGTTTTCATCCCTGTACATCCCACCTATCCACCCCTGTACACCCCTATCTATCCATCCCTGTACACCCCCCAGCTATCCATCTGTCTCTTTTCACACACCTGTCTGTCTCCAAACACCCCAATCCATCCATCCATCTACATACACATCATCCATCTATCTATTCATCTATCTCATGCTCCAACCTATGTCTACATCCCACATCTCTGTCTATGCATCTATCAAAGTATCAGTTGATCGATCCCCAAACACCCCAACCCACCCATGCACCCCTAGACATCCCATCTGTCTATCCCTGCAGTGTTGCCATGGGCTGTGCTGGTCCCAGGACATGACAGACCCCCGGTGAATGAGGGAAACACTTTTATTGGACTGGCTTCTGTCAGTGGGAGAGAGAGAAGCTTTCAAGCTACACAGAGCACTGCTTCAGGTGTATGTGTGTGTTTGTCTGTCTGTCTGTCTACCCAGGGTGCATGCACACACACACACACACACACACCCCTACCTCTCGCTGCAGCTCTTTTTCTGCTTTGAGGGCTGAGATACAATCTAGGCCACCAAACATGTCAGCTTTGTACGAGCTGAGCCCAGTGGGAAATCTTTCAACAATTTAAAAAGAAAACAACAAGAAAAAAAACACAAGAAATAAAAAATGGTGAAAGCCAATGTCTTAAAACTGACGTTCCTCACCCTGAAACGACAATGTCCATCCACTGTCTGTAGTGCCCGACATCCATCCCCCTGCAGTGCACGACACCCATCCCTTGCAGTGCCCGACACCCATCCCTGCAGTGTGCAACACCCACTCCTGCAGTGTGCAACACCCATCCCTGCAGTGTGAACACCCACTCCTGCAGTGTGCAACACCCATCCCTGCAGTGTGAACACCCACTCCTGCAGTGCCCCACACCCATCCCTGCAGTGTGAACACCCACTCCTGCAGTGCCCCACACCCATCCCTGCAGTGTGAACACCCACTCCTGCAGTGTGCAACACCCACACACCCTCTACAGTGCCCAACACCCACCCCTGTAGTACCCGACACCCATCCTTGCACTCACAAGGACCCTGAAGGTGAAACTGGACATCAACACACAGTTGACTTGGGGAAAGGCCGCGTGAACACTCGCTATCAGCAGCCCCATGTGCGATAGCTTCCTTTCGGGAAAGACCAGATCCTCCATCCTCAAAGGCCGAGGAAAGCAAATATGGGACCCTTTCCCTGGAGAAGTAAATGACAGACAGCTGCCCGGCCAGGTCTGGTAGATTTGAGAAGGCCAGGCTGTCAAACAATTAAAAAATGAATCACAATTAATCACACTTGCAAACAACAAATGCTGTTTGTTTAACCATTTTTGGGTGGTTTCTCCATGTTCAAATATGATCAATTTCAATTACAACACCGAATACCACGTGTACGGTGCTCCCTTCATTTCTGATTGCGAGTATTTGTGCTGTAAAAAAACCAAACAAAATAGTATTTGTCAATTTGCCTATTCCAAGTCGTGCAGTGCAATCTTTTTCATGACGGTTGAACTTCCATGTGTAGAATTGTGTATAAAAATATTCCTGCATTGGAAAACAAAAACAATGTGAAACTTCGGCGCCTACGAGTCTACTCGGTCCTATGTTGTGTTCAGCCCATCGCTTCAGAGGTGGGGATCCTTTTTTGGGTTGGGGGACACTGACCCACAGGGAAAAAGTCAGTCGGGGGCCACACACAAGTGAGAAGCAAAACCAGAAACCAACACCCCTCATTGACGTGGTTCCTGACTGTGAAGGAGAAAGACATTCCTCCACGTACCTCTTGCATATCAACCCGGGGGGCGGGAGGGAGGGCAAGCTAGTAGATTTTGTGTGTTCCTGCCCCACAGAGGGTTGAGGGAGCTGTACCCGCCCCCCAGCCTTAGGTTCCCCACCCCTGGCTCCGACAAACACGTTGCTGCCCTCTTCTTTTTTACAGTGTCACCTGAAAGTGAGAACAGGCGTTCGCAGGGGCACCTGTCAAAAGACCATGGTGACGAGAGCTATCGCACCATTTACTACTTGCATGTCATTGTTGCAGCCGGCATTACAAGATATTTACATGCCAAATGCACAGAAGATTCTTCTCCCGCTTTGATTTTGGACAGCACTTCAGATCTTTAAACCTTGGGTCAAGTGCTGTAGCTGCTTTAAGACATCTCTCGCTGGTACCTTCTTTGTGTGTTGTCAGATCTGAAGGGAAAGCGTTCTTAATTAATGGACAACCATCCAAGATGGTTTGACGTGAAAGATATGGCAGGATGCAGGTAAAGTGCAGAGCAGAAGGCACACAATTCTCCCCCAAGGATTTGAGTCACAAATTAAAATAACGCACTGTTTTTAATGAGTGTCATCAGCATGGAACCATGTCTTCTGGGATGGTGTCCAAAGCACGAAGGAGTATATGAATGTTTAGCATATTTGGGGTGCAAATGCTTTGCTAGGCCGGCTATAAAAGTGCTACATAAACACCTCTTCACACATTCAGGTAACTCTGTAAACAAGAAGTGAGCAGCAGCACCTCCCACAAAAATAAACAAATTTGTTTCTCCAAGCCATTGGCTGAACAGAAAGTAAGACTGAGTGGCCTTGTGGGCTCTAAAGCTTTACATTGTTTTTGTTCTGAGTGCAGTTAGGTGACAAAAAAAGCTCTACATTTATAAGTTGCAGCTTCACAATACAGAGATTGCACTAAAGGACTTGTATGAGGCGAACTAAAAAATAACATTTCTTTTATCATTTTTACAGTGGAAATATTTGCAATACAAATTATATAAAGGAAGCACTCTACATTTTGCATTCAGGGTTGTAACTGAAATCACTATATTTGAGACTGTAGAAAAAGACCACAAATATTTAATACATTTCAAGTGGTATTCCATTGTTTAACAGTGCGACTGAAACCATGATTACAGCATGATTCATTTTTCAAAACACAGGCTTTTTTAGTGAACTGCAATTAATCGACCGCCTTAGTTGGGAGCTTTGAAATTGAAAGCACGTGGGCACAAATGGGTCATTTATAGGTGATGGATGCAGGTATGAATGAAACACCAGTATGGAAAGTCTGGGGGTGTTAAGGACACAATGAAAGGGAAATGACGGGTGTTCAGCATAACGCGTGAATGGGTTGAAATAGATTCCCCCTTTTAATGATTTCAGGTGTTGTTAGCGGTTGCTTGGCGTCTGATCTTGGCTCCATTGTGGCCGTGGATTCCGTATCTGGAGGAATCCTTGAGGAGTGACATGTGATGTCACCTTCTGTTAGGTAAAAGAACAGGAAGACCATGTTACTTCACCTAGAGGAGGCAAGCCACTGTCAGCAGGCTTGGAATGTCCCTTGCAGTATTTTAAGGTGTCTACAAGAAATCAAACATTTCTGCCAAACCCAGGCATGATTAGTGAAAATTGCCATTTGGTCCAAAAAGGCTTTTTCTGTCACTCCTCCCACACGCCTCAATTTCTTTGTAATGTATTTTTTTTTCAACCCGCGTCATTTGTTTAAACCCCACTCTGGACTTTTTTCAGTAAGGCTGTGTCTAGACTGCAGGGTTTTTTCGAAAAAAATAGCCTTTTTTTTTTAAACTTCACCTGCGTCTAGACTGCAGCCACGTTCTTTCGAAATTAAATCGAAAGAGCGCGGCTTTTCTTTCGATGGCGGTACTCCTCATTTCACGAGGAAGAACGCCTTTTTTCGAAAGAGCTCTTTTGAAAACAGGCGTTCTTGAATGCAAACAGGGCTTTTTCGAAAGAGAGCATCCAGACTGCCTGGGTGATCGAATTTCAAAAAAGCAAGCCGCTTTTTCGAAAGTACTGCTTGCAGTCTAGATGCTCTTTTTCGAAAGAGGCTTTTTCGAAAGTATCTTTCGAAAAAGCCTCTTTTGAAAGAGGCTCGCAGTCTAGACATAGCCTAAGGGTATGGCTACACTACAGAGTTTTGTTGGGAAAAAGGATGTTTTTATGACAAAACTTAAGAAATGTCCACATTGCAATTGTGCTCTTCCGCAAGAAAATCGGAAGAACAGAGGGGCTTTTCTGGCATCAGTAACCCTCGTTCTACGAGGAAGAAGCCTTTTTGTGAAGAGCTCTTTCGGGAAAAGGCATGTGTGGACAGGGAAGAGGGAGTTCTTTCGGAAGAAGAGGAAAGAGGAAAAAGCACAGGTGCCCTGGTGGCTATTCCGTCCATAGCCAGCACTGCGTACATGCGAGAGAGCGTCTGGACGCTCTTTCGAAAAAGCAGATGGCTTTTTTGATGCGCTTTTGCAGTCTGGATGCTCTCTTTCGGGAGAAGTTTTTTCAGAAGATCTCTTCCGGAAAAGCTTCTTCCGAAAGAAGCCTGTAGTCTAGACATAGCCTAAAATACTATTTGTGGAGTTTGGTTTCCCTCTCATTGAGCCAGGCATGAATCCAGAATCCACAACAGGACTGGTTCCCTTCTCACTGAGCCAGGTGTGACTCTGGAGTAACTCCACTGGTGTCAACAGGATTGATTTCCCTCTCATTGAGACAAGTGTGGCTCCAGCGTAACTCCACTGAGGTCAACAGGACTAGCTCCTTTCTCACTAAGCTAGGAGTGAATCTGAAGTCACTCCACTGGTGTCAATGGGACTAGCTCCTTTCGCACTGAGCCAGGTGTGACTCCAGAGTCACTCCACTAGAGTCAGCGGCAGAACTGATAAACGAGACACTGATCAGCAAGGCATTACAGCATTCTGCACCCGCCTGTGCCTGGTCAGTTTCACTTTCCAGTTTGGCTCCATTTCACATTGGGATTCCCCAGCGTTATTCCCCCACCGGCCGGGGGACAGAACGCCCGATCCCAGCGGCTGGGGCAGTGCACCAGAGAAGCCAAACAACCCCCTGCCCTCGCTGGTGTCAGTCAGGGGCTGGTGGTTGGATTTTTGCTTCCAAAAATGTCACCTTTGAGCTCCAATTCCTTTCGCGCTCTCCCAGGTTCTTCTCTGGTGCCCATCACCATAGCGTCTGGGCACCTCCGGGTGAGGCAGCGAGTGAGGTGATGGGCGCCTGTCCCGTGTTCTCCCACCCCCCGACCGTGGGGATCCCCGTTGAGCCAGAGAAACAGGTCTGCCCCATCCCAGCACTTTTGGCTCTTTTCCATCCCTGGGCCCAAAGCCCTGTGTGCCTTGGAGATCAGGGCCAAGCCCTCGCCCCGGACCCCCTTTGAGAAGTCGGGGTAGCATGTGAAGGACGGGACTTGCAGGAGGCACCGTGGCCTAGTGGATATTGCGCTGGCCTGGTGTGTGACCTGCCCCCTGCCTCAGTTTCCCCAGTGGTGCCTAAGCACTTTGGGGGCTGCTGAGGGACGGTGCCAGAGGAGACCGTGGGAAGATGCCCATTTGCAGCACAGACCACAGAGCCATAGGCGTGTACCCCTGGGCCTAGAGAGGCCAGCCCCTGCCAGGTGCGTGCCCAACCTGCCCTTAGAAATCTCCAGTGTCCCATCCCCTCCCTGGGCCTCACCTCCAGCCCGACGTGGCTTTCTGGGCACAATCCCTGCCTTTCCCTCGGCGTTCCCAGCTATTCCCCAGGCCCTCGGCTAGCCCCGGCTGCCCCCCACCACCCCCAGAAGAGGCTGGACGCTGTGGAAACGCGAGCCAGCCTGCAGCTCCCAGCTCACCTCAGCGACCCTTTCGCCGCCGAATCATTTCTGTCCCGGGAGGCCGAGCATCGGTGAACTGCGGGCGGAGAACAGGGGAGACAGCTGACTGGACGGGTGGGGAAACAGAGACTCAGCAAGGGGAAGCAACGTGGCCTAGATCACCCAGGATTCGAACAGCTTCACTCCCCCCATCCCTGCCCAATAGCCATTGATGGACCTCACCTCCATGAATCTATCTAGCTCTTTTTCGAACTCTGTTAAAACCTTGGTCTTCACAACATCCTGTGACAAGGAGTTCCACAGGTTGACTGTGCATGTGTGAGCTGGGGGGAATGTAGCAGCCAGGGCTGTACTGGGGCAGGGGAGGGACAGGGATTGTGCCCCCTCCCCAAGCCTGAAACTCCATCACTCTTGGTGTGTCTCTCCTCTTGGGCCTGGGCTGCACCTTTGCTGGTGGTGGGGTGGCGAGGGGGCTTTTGGAGCGGCCACTCCCAGAGCAGGGCCACAGTTCCCAGCTGTCTCCAGTGACCCCCGAGGGAGAGGCCGGGCTGTATTTCCACAGCCCAGCAGTGACTCCTTCTAGGATGGCTCCCCAACCACCCCCAAACCCCAGAGGATGTTTCTCCCCTACAGGAGGGCCCACTAGTCTGCTTCGGTGGGTGGGGGTGATTCCATAGGAAAGTTTTAGGGCTGGCTTGGTTATGTGGGCACAGGACTTTTTGGCTCTGCTAAGGGGGTGGTATCTGGTGGTTGGGAGGAAGGAGAGCTGGGAGCCAGGACTCCTGGGTTCTGCCCCTAGCTCTGTGAAAGGAGTGAGAGACTAGTGGTTAGAGCCAGGGGGGAGGGGCTGGGAGCCAGGACTCCTGGGTCTGCCCCTAGCTCTGTGAAAGGAGTGAGAGACTAGTGGTTAGAGCCAGGGGGGAGGGGCTGGGAGCTAGGACTCCTGGGTCTGCCCCTAGCTCTGTGAAAGGAGTGAGAGACTAGTGGTTAGAGCCGGGAGGGGAGGGGCTGGGAGCCAGGACTCCTGGGTCTGCCCCTAGCTCTGTGAAAGGAGTGAGAGACTAGTGGTTAGAGCCGGGAGGGGAGGGGCTGGGAGCCAGGACTCCTGGGTCTGCCCCTAGCTCTGTGAAAGGAGTGAGAGACTAGTGGTTAGAGCCGGGAGGGGCTGGGAGCCAGGACTCCTGGGTCTGCCCCTAGCTCTGTGAAAGGAGTGAGAGACTAGTGGTTAGAGCCAGGGGGGAGGGGCTGGGAGCCAGGACTCCTGGGTTCTGCCCCTAGCTCTGTGAAAGGAGTGAGAGACTAGTGGTTAGAGCCAGGGGGGAGGGGCTGGGAGCCAGGACTCCTGGGTCTGCCCCTAGCTCTGTGAAAGGAGTGAGAGACTAGTGGTTAGAGCCGGGGGGAGGGGCTGGGAGCCAGGACTCCTGGGTTCTGCCCCTAGCTCTGTGAAAGGAGTGAGAGACTAGTGGTTAGAGCCGGGGGGGAGGGGCTGGGAGCCAGGACTCCTGGGTCTGCCCCTAGCGCTGTGAAAGGAGTGAGAGACTAGTGGTTAGAGCCGGGGGGAGGGGCTGGGAGCCAGGACTCCTGGGTCTGCCCCTAGCGCTGTGAAAGGAGTGAGAGACTAGTGGTTAGAGCCGGGGGGAGGGGCTGGGAGCCAGGACTCCTGGGTTGTATCCCAGGCCCTGGAAAGGGAGAGGTTCTCTGAGGGTTGGCGGGTCTGCTCGTGGGCTCTTTCCCTCGCTGCAGGGCTGGGAAGGCAGGTGCCTGGCTGCTGTTCCCAGCACGCGCCGGGAGGGTGGCCCGGTGGCCAGAGCCGCCTGGGGGAGAGCAAAGAGGCCCCAGATTCCTCGGGGAGCAGGGCCCCCAGGCCAGGCAGAGGGGAACCAGACGGGGGGTGAGCCCCTCGCTGGAGCGGCCGCGGGGGAACCGGCCGGGAGGGACAGACGGCCCTGCCAGGGGTACAGGTGCAGGGGGATTTGGATCACTGGGGCCGTGTCCCGCCGTGCCCCGAGAGCCGCGGCGCTGGGAGCAGATGGGCCCTTTCATCCCCCCAGGCGTAGCTGCAGCCTTCGGCCGGGCTCAATAGCGCAGGGGGAGGAGGGGAGGCGGCCGAGCACGGCTCCTGAATGCTAAGCGGCTCCCGCATTGTGTGCGCCGCCCCATCTGTCCCTTCCCGCTCGGCTATTGTCCACGGCCGCCACATCTGGACGCCGCGCACCCCTCCCCCACCACGCCGCCTCCTGCGACACAGACCTCCCCCCGCCTTGGTGTCCCTGGCACAGGCTCTGTCTGCCAAGGGGGCTTGCCCGTGGGGCACCAAGTGGGCAGGACGCTCCCCACTGCCTCAGGGTCCCCCCAGAATCCCAGGCAGCACTGGGGCCTATGGGAAAGCTGCACAGGAGTGCAAAGGGCGCCCCCTAGCCCTGCACAGGGACTCAGCACTGACTGGCAGGGGAGAGCGCCCCCTAGTGAGCCCCCAGCCTGCTCTCTGCAGCACAGCGCCCCCTAGTGAGCCCCCAGCCTGCTCTCTGCAGCACAGCGCCCCCTAGTGAGCCCCCAGCCTGCTCTCTGCAGCACAGCGCCCTCTGGTGAGCCCCCAGCCTGCTCTCTGCAGCACAGCGCCCCCTGGTGAGCCCCCAGCCTGCTCTCTGCAGCACAGCGCCCCCTAGTGAGCCCCCAGCCTGCTCTCTGCAGCACAGCGCCCCCTAGTGAGCCCCCAGCCTGCTCTCTGCAGCACAGCGCCCCCCTAGTGAGCCCCCAGCCTGCTCTCTGTAGCACAGCGCCCCCTGGTGAGCCCCCAGCCTGCTCTCTGCAGCACAGCGCCCCCTAGTGAGCCCCCAGCCTGCTCTCTGCAGCACAGCGCCCCCTAGTGAGCCCCCAGCCTGCTCTCTGCAGCACAGCGCCCCCTAGTGAGCCCCCAGCCTGCTCTCTGCAGCACAGCGCCCCCTAGTGAGCCCCCAGCCTGCTCTCTGCAGCACAGCGCCCTCTAGTGAGCCCCCAGCCTGCTCTCTGCAGCACAGCGCCCCCTAGTGAGCCCCCAGCCTGCTCTCTGCAGCACAGCGCCCCCTAGTGAGCCCCCAGCCTGCTCTCTGCAGCACAGCGCCCCCTAGTGAGCCCCCAGCCTGCTCTCTGCAGCACAGCACCCCCTAGTGAGCCCCCAGCCTGCTCTCTGCAGCACAGCGCCCCCTGGTGAGCCCCCAGCCTGCTCCCTGCAGCACAGCGCCCCCTAGTGAGCCCCCAGCCTGCTCCCTGCAGCACAGCGCCCCCTGGTGAGCCCCCAGCCTGCTCTCTGCAGCACAGCGCCCCCTGGTGAGCCCCCAGCCTGCTCTCTGCAGCACAGCGCCCCCTGGTGAGCCCCCAGCCTGCTCTCTGCAGCACAGCGCCCCCTAGTGAGCCCCCAGCCTGCTCTCTGCAGCACAGCGCCCCCTGGTGAGCCCCCAGCCTGCTCTCTGCAGCACAGCGCCCTCTGGTGAGCCCCCAGCCTGCTCTCTGCAGCACAGCGCCCCCTAGTGAGCCCCCAGCCTGCTCTCTGCAGCACAGCGCCCCCTAGTGAGCCCCCAGCCTGCTCTCTGCAGCACAGCGCCCTCTAGTGAGCCCCCAGCCTGCTCTCTGCAGCACAGCGCCCCCTAGTGAGCCCCCAGCCTGCTCTCTGCAGCACAGCGCCCCCTAGTGAGCCCCCAGCCTGCTCTCTGCAGCACAGCGCCCCCTAGTGAGCCCCCAGCCTGCTCTCTGCAGCACAGCGCCCTCTAGTGAGCCCCCAGCCTGCTCTCTGCAGCACAGCGCCCCCTAGTGAGCCCCCAGCCTGCTCTCTGCAGCACAGCGCCCCCTAGTGAGCCCCCAGCCTGCTCTCTGCAGCACAGCGCCCCCTGGTGAGCCCCCAGCCTGCTCTCTGCAGCACAGCGCCCCCTGGTGAGCCCCCAGCCTGCTCTCTGCAGCACAGCGCCCCCTGGTGAGCCCCCAGCCTGCTCTCTGCAGCACAGCGCCCCCTGGTGAGCCCCCAGCCTGCTCTCTGCAGCACAGCGCCCCCTAGTGAGCCCCCAGCCTGCTCTCTGCAGCACAGCGCCCCTAGTGAGCCCCCAGCCTGCTCTCTGCAGCACAGCGCCCCCTGGTGAGCCCCCAGCCTGCTCTCTGCAGCACAGCGCCCCCTAGTGAGCCCCCAGCCTGCTCTCTGCAGCACAGCGCCCTCTAGTGAGCCCCCAGCCTGCTCTCTGCAGCACAGCGCCCCCTAGTGAGCCCCCAGCCTGCTCTCTGCAGCACAGCGCCCCCTGGTGAGTCCCCAGCCTGCTCGCTGCAGCACAGCGCCCCCTAGTGAGCCCCCAGCCTGCTCTCTGCAGCACAGCGCCCCCTAGTGAGCCCCCAGCCTGCTCACTGCAGCACAGCGCCCCCTAGTGAGCCCCCAGCCTGCTCTCTGCAGCACAGCGCCCTCTGGTGAGCCCCCAGCCTGCTCTCTGCAGCACAGCGCCCTCTGGTGAGCCCCCAGCCTGCTCTCTGCAGCACAGCGCCCCCTGGTGAGCCCCCAGCCTGCTCTCTGCAGCACAGCGCCCCCTGGTGAGCCCCCAGCCTGCTCTCTGCAGCACAGCGCCCCCTAGTGAGCCCCCAGCCTGCTCTCTGCAGCACAGCGCCCCCTGGTGAGCCCCCAGCCTGCTCTCTGCAGCACAGCGCCCCCTGGTGAGCCCCCAGCCTGCTCTCTGCAGCACAGCGCCCCCTGGTGAGCCCCCAGCCTGCTCTCTGCAGCACAGCGCCCCCTGGTGAGCCCCCAGCCTGCTCTCTGCAGCACAGCGCCCCCTAGTGAGCCCCCAGCCTGCTCTCTGCAGCACAGCGCCCCCTAGTGAGCCCCCAGCCTGCTCTCTGCAGCACAGCGCCCCCTGGTGAGCCCCCAGCCTGCTTTCTGCAGCACAGCGCCCCCTGGTGAGCCCCCAGCCTGCTCTCTGCAGCACAGCGCCCCCTGGTGAGCCCCCAGCCTGCTCTCTGCAGCACAGCGCCCCCTAGTGAGCCCCCAGTCTGCTCTCTGCAGCACAGCGCCCCCTGGTGAGCCCCCAGCCTGATCTCTGCAGCACAGCGCCCCCTAGTGAGCCCCCAGCCTGCTCTCTGCAGCACAGCGCCCCCTGGTGAGCCCCCAGCCTGCTCTCTGCAGCACAGCGCCCCCTGGTGAGCCCCCAGCCTGCTCTCTGCAGCACAGCGCCCCCTGGTGAGCCCCCAGCCTGCTCTCTGCAGCACAGCGCCCCCTGGTGAGCCCCCAGCCTGATCTCTGCAGCACAGTGCCCCCTGGTGAGCCCCCAGCCTGATCTCTGCAGCACAGCGCCCCCTAGTGAGCCCCCAGCCTGCTCTCTGCAGCACAGCGCCCCCTGGTGCCTCACTGGGGCTTGGTGAGTATTCCCAGGACTTACCGGGAAACTCAAACCATTCTCAGTCCTGTGGATTTTTTCTTGGAAATCTCCCGGGCTCAGGTGCAAAGCTGCTTCTCATGGCTTTTGGGAGCTGTGCCCCTCGCCTCAGATGACAGACCCTTCCCCCCTCCCTAGGACCTCCCAGTCTCTTGCCCCAGCCCAGCATGGCTACCCTCCTCTCCCTGGCCTGTGATCGGTGGGATGTCCAGTGACCACCACCTCCAGGGGTCCCAGACTCAGATTCCCAGGCCGGGAGGGACCACTGTGCCCAGCCCTGGGTACGTCCATTGGCCCAGCCACAGCGCTCACAGCCTGAGAGATGGCGCGGTGCCCACCTGACCCCAGTGTGGGCAGTGCTGGGCCGAGGGCAAACTTCATAGCTACCACGCGGGGGGGAGGTGAGTTACCTGCGCCAATAGGGAGCCCCCCTGGGACACCCCACCAAGGCAGCTGAGCCAGTGCGGTATTTTAACAGGGGCAGCGAAAGTTCCCTAAAAGTGGGGGGGGGCTCAAACCATGGCCCCTACTGCGCCGTCTTCTTGAGCCCCCCACCAGCCCTCCTCCTTCAATCCCCACCTCGCCCCTGATGCCCCGCCCCTTCCTCCAAGGCCCTGCCCCTCCCTCTAAGTCCCCACCTTTACATCTGCTCTCCCCCGCCCCTTTCCATGAGGCCCCGCCCCTTCCTCCTAGGCCCCGCCCTCATATCCTCTCTTCCACTGAGGCTCCGCCCCCTACCGACTGCCTCCAACACCGGCCCTTACAGCCGGTAAAAAGTGTGGGGGGGCTCTGCTCCCCTGGTCCAGTGCCTGTGTGTTACATGTAGACAGGCCCGCGGGCCAGAGACTTTCCCCAAGTCACTCCAGGCGCCCCTCTGTTGGAAACCCTGCCCCACGCGGAGCCCACGCGTAACCCTCCCCCCCCCCCAGTGGTTACAGAGTCATGCGTCCTGCCAGGCAGACCGTGTCCAGCCTCCGGGCCCGGGACTGGGCTCAGGTCAGCTCTGAGCCGGGAGCAGCCTAGCCCCCTGACAGAGGGTAAAACCCGGCTGGAAGCTCCCGCCAGGCAGCCGGACTGTCTTAGGGTCCTGGATTCACCTCGGCTTCAGGGCTAGCAAGGGGCGCCGGGTTGCCTGTCCCGTGGGGCAGCTGGCTCTGGGGAGGCTGCGCCCTGCTGGCCATGGCAGGAAAGGAACACAGCCCAAGGGGTCACCCTTAGAGGCGGGGCGGGGTGGGGGGAGAGTAACTGGGTTCCAATGCCCCAGCCTGACCCTGAAAACAGCTGCATGCAGTGGGAGGGGGCATGAAATGCTGGCGGGGTGTGGGGTCAGTAACTGTGATCGTATCTGTATTGTGGGAATGCCCAGGGTGAAGGTAACTTAAGTGGCTTACAGGTGCTGTCCTGCCCCACACACACACCCTGCGGGGGGAGGGGGGCTTAGGGCAGTGGAATGGGGGGTGGGAGGCCCGGGGCAAGAGGCTAGAGGGTGTAGGAATCCGGGCTGGAGGTGTGAGGGGTGCAGGAGCCAGGCTGGGGGTATTGAGGTGCAGGAGTTAGGGTTGGGGATGTGAGGGGTACAGGAGCCAGGACTGAGGTATAAAGAAAGGCTCAGGGCAGGGGACTCGGGTCCAGCAGCCCCTGTCCACCGGGGGGGGGGGGCCAGCAGGGAGTTGGGACCCCCGCGGACAGGGGCTGCTGCTAGTGCAGCCTCCCCTCCCCCCTCCCCCTGTATGTCTCACCCTCCCCCTTTATGTGGTGCACAGGGAGCAGGCGGCACCACAGAGACAGTGCTGGGGGAAACAGCTTTTAAGCTGGCTAACCGCCCCCCCCCCAGCACCAGCTCCTGCTTCTTCCCCCCCTCCCCTTCCCCTTTATGTCTCAGATATAGGGGGTGGGAATGCGAGTGGTTGACTCTACTACACATTGTATTGCTATTAGGTGTACTACGGTAGTGCCGAGGTACCCAGTCATGAACCAAACCCCCACTGTGCCAGGCACTGTACATGGGTGATGCTATTAGATGCATTATGGTAACAGTTAGACATCCCAGGCCTGGGCCAAGCCTCCATTGTGCCAGGCGCTGTACATTTGTGTTGCTATTAGTTGTATTACAGTAGCTTCTTGTCCCAGGCTGTCCATGGAACCAGGGCCGGCCCAAGCCATTCTGTCCGCGTGCAGCCCGGGGCCACCCACACCTGGCAATGCAGGGCCCCGCGGCCACAGGGGGAAGGGAGTTAATGCAGCCCCCGCTCCAGGCAGCCACTGCAGCCCGCCGGGCATGTGGCACCTGATGGTAGCTATAAGGGGCACCGCGTGACTCTTACAGCTGCCATCAGGCACCCCCCATTGGTTGGGGCCCCGAGCAGCTGCCCAGCTCACCCACCCCTTAGTCCGGCCCTGCATGGCACCAGGGCTGTACAGAGGCACCCCAAAGAGCCACACGCCAGCGGGTCAATTTCACCTTTTGTTCTTGTCAGTTTCAGGCTTTGGACCCCAGCCAATAGATCAGTGAGGATTTGGGGGTCACTAGTCGGGGGGTCAATGCTTGCCCCAGCCCCCGGGTCTACACATAACTCTGCAGCTAGCAGCCGTAGGGACGCCTCCTCCCCTTATACCTTGCGGCCACTGGAGAGGGACAAAGATCCACAAATACAGGGGACCCCCATGTCCCCTTCGCTCCTGGCTGAACAAAGGCGCAACAACTGGGGGAGGGGGACACAGGCGCAGGAGACCCAGGCTGAGGGACACAGCCCCTGCAGCCACAAGAACACAGCCTGGGCCCCGCGCTATGGGGGGGAGCTACCCCGGGCACCCCAATGGGGAGCTGGCTCCCAGTCCCACGTCCCAGGGGCCAAGACAACCCCGCCCCAGCAGGACAGGAAGTGCATGGGGGTTCTAGCCCCCTTCCCCAGGGGCTGCAGAGGGAGGCACTGGGCCCCTCAGCTGCCCCATGCCACCAGCTCTCCGAGGTCCTTGTGGTTGCTCCTGAGTGTAGGGAGGAAAAATCCCCCTTTGCTCCTTTGAGACCCAGGACTCCCCTGGTGCGTGGGGCAGGGGGCAATAGAAAAGGGGAATCTTGCAGCCCCATCCCCCATGCAGCCAGCCCCTCGCCAGTGGGGAGATAACAGGGGATCCCAAAAGGGACCCCGGACTTAGCTTCTTCCCTCCCCTTTCCCCTCAGGACTGCTCCTCCTCGGATGCTTCTCCCCTCCCCTGGGGGAATGTTCACAGTCCAACAGGCAGAGACAAAGGGGGACGGACGGGTAGTTCGATTACAGAGAGAGAGATGTGGATAGAGGGGTGCAGACACTGGCTGGCTGGTTGGAACGGTGTATGCAGACGGCAGGAGGGACTGGCTGGAGGGGTGTCTAGGGGGCTGGCTGGCAGGAGGGGTGTCCGTGGATTGCTGGAGGGATGCACGCAGGGGGGCTGGAGGGGTGTATGCGGGTGGCTTGAGAGGTATTCCCAGGTGGCTGCAGGGATGTACGCAGTGGCTGGAGCAGTATATGTGGAGGCTGGAGGAGTGTACGCAGATGGCTGGAGGGGTATACGTGGGTGACTGGAGGGGTGTATGTGGAGACTGGAGTGGTGTATGCAAGTGGCTGCAGGGATGTACGTAGATGGTTGGAGGGGTGTATGTGGAAGCTGTAGGGGTATACGCGGGTGGCTGGAGGGGTGTACGCGAGCGGCTGGAGGGGTGTATGTGGAGCTGGAGGGGTGTATGCAGGTGGCTGTAGGGGTGTACGCGAACGGCTGTAGGGGTGTATGCGGGTGGCTGGAGGGGTATATGTGGAGGCTGGAGGGGTGTACGCGGGTGGCTGGAGGGGTGTACATGGAGGCTGGAGGGGTGTACGTGGAGGCTGTACGGGTGTACGCGAGCGGCTAGAGGGGTGTATGTGGAGGCTGGAGGGGTGTATGCAGGTGGCTGGAGGGGTGTACGCGAGCGGCTGTATGGGTGTATGCGGGTGGCTGGAGGGGTGTATGCAGGTGGCTGGAGGGGTGTACGTGGAGGCTGGAGGGGTGTACGTGGAGGCTGGAGGGGTGTACGTGGGCGGCTGTATGGGTGTATGCGGGTGGCTGGAGGGGTGTACGTGGAGCCTGGAAGGGTGTACGCGAGCGGCTGTATGGGTGTATGCGGGTGGCTGGAGGGGTGTATGCAGTTGGTTGTAGGGGTGTACGCAAGCGGCTGTAGGGGTGTATGCAGGTGGCTGTAGGGGTGTACACGAGCGGCTAGAGGGGTGTATGTGGAGGCTGGAGGGGTGTACGTGGAGGCTGGAGGGGTGTACGCGAGCGGCTGTATGGGTGTATGCGGGTGGCTGGAGGGGTGTACATGGAGGCTAGAGGGGTGTATGTGGAGGCTGGAGGGGTGTACGTGGAGGCTAGAGGGGTGTATGTGGAGGCTGGAGGGCTGTACGTGGAGGCTGGAGGGATGTATACTGATAGCTCAATGGATCCATCACTCTGGAGACACACACCCCAGTGGAGGCTGGGGAGCAGGTGGGAGGGGGGGTGCGTGCATCTCATCCCCACGGGTGCCAGGCTCCGGGCCCTGCATCCTCCAGCCCATGGAAGGGGGGGTGAGGACCTAGCCAGGGTTGCTAGGAGACCGCGAGCGCCCTTGGCCTGCTGGGAGCGGGCTGGCATTGAGCATGCCTGGTGCCGGGGAAGGGGAGGGGACGCAGCCAGGAGGAAGGACGGGGGAGGCTGGCGCCGGGATGCTGCAGGAGCCGGAGTGGGCAGGGGCACGCATTGCAGAGTGGGGGGCACAGACCCCGCCCCCAGTCCTCCGGCAGGGAGGGGGGCTGGGCCGCGTGCACGGCAGGAAGGAGCAGACTAGATGAACACCATGGTCTCTTCCGGCCGTAAAGTCCCCGAACCGTTGCCATCCACGGGGCACCGTCGTGCCGGGCACCGTGCCCCCTGCCGCTAGCGCCCCTGTGGTGCCCGCCTGGCAGCGCGGGGCACCCACCCCCTTCCAGGGCCCCGCCAGCCGCTCCCTCCCCTGGGGGTGCCCGCTGTGCGTGGGGCCTGGCCGGTGCCAGGCATGCCCGGGGACGGCCGGGAGATCACCCGCCTGCGCAAGCCCCGCTTCTCCTACGAGGAGAACCAGATCCTGATCCAGGAGGTGCGCGCCCACTACGCCGAGCTGTACGGGGCCCAGAGCCGGCAGGGGACGGTGGCCGAGCGGCGGTGCGTCTGGGAGGGCGTCGCTGCCAAGATCAACGCCGTCACCCGCTGGAAGCGGACAGGCCAGGAGGTGCAGAAGCGCTGGAATGATTTCAAGCGGCGCACCAAGGAGAAGCTGGCGCGGGTGCCCCACTCCACCCAGGGCGCCGGGGGACCGGCCGCCGGAGAAGACGCCTTCTCGGCGGAGGAGGAGACCATCTTCGCCATCCTGGGGCCTGGCGTGGTGAGGGGGCCCGGAGGCGCGGAGCGGCACCGCGCAGCCTTCGCTCACGGATACCACCATGGCTCGGGTGAGTGCCCACCCCGGGACGGGCCATTAGAGGGCAGGACCGACTCCCCCGGCCAGGGGCGCTAGAACCAGGGGCTTGCCAACACCCCCTCGTGAGCCAGACAGTGGCTGGGGGATTGGAGAGAGGGAGCTGCCACGCTAAGCGCCATGGGGTAAAGTCAGAGCTGAGAGAAAAGAGAGGAGTCCAGGTGCCATGGTGGGAGTTCAGTAGGGGGCGCTCTCCCCTGGCAGCAGTGCGACCCCAATGTCCCAGGGCAGCACTAGGGGGCGCTGTACCGCAGAGAGCAGGGCTGGGAGCTCTGTAGGGGGCGCTGTACCGCAGAGAGCAGGGCTGGGAGCTCTGTAGGGGGCGCTCTCCCCTGGCAGCAGTGCGACCCCAATGTCCCAGGGCAGCACTAGGGGGCGCTGTACCGCAGAGAGCAGGGCTGGGAGCTCTGTTGGGGGCGCTGTACCGCAGAGAGCAGGGCTGGGAACTCTGTAGGGGGCGCTGTACCGCAGAGAGCAGGGCTGGGAGCTCTGTAGGGGGCGCTCTCCCCTGGCAGCAGTGCGACCCCAATGTCCCAGGGCAGCACTAGGGGGCGCTGTACCGCAGAGAGCAGGGCTGGGAGCTCTGTAGGGGGCGCTCTGCCCTGGCAGCAGTGCGACCCCAATGTCCCAGGGCAGCACTAGGGGGCGCTGTACCGCAGAGAGCAGGGCTGGGAGCTCTGTAGGGGGCGCGGTACCGCAGAGAGCAGGGCTGGGAGCTCTGTAGGGGGCGCTGTACCGCAGAGAGCAGGGCTGGGAGCTCTGTAGGGGGCGCTGTACCGCAGAGAGCAGGGCTGGGAGCTCTGTAGGGGGCGCTCTGCCCTGGCAGTCAGCACTGAGCCCATTGTGGCACTAGGGGGCGCTGTACCGCAGAGAGCAGGGCTGGGAGCTCTGTAGGGGGCGCTCTGCCCTGGCAGTCAGCACTGAGCCCATTGTGGCACTAGGGGGCGCCGTGCTGCAGGGCACAGGGCTCAGCTGGGGGCTGGTAGTCAGTGCTAAGCCCATTGCAACACTAGGGGGCGCTGTGCTGCAGACAGCGGGGCTGGGGGCTCTGTCAGCACCAGCCCCCATGCAGTAAGAGGGGGTGGGGCCCAGCAGGTGCACACACAGCACCCCCTAGCATGACACCGGGGCATGACAGAAACGCTGACTGACCAGCTGGCCAGCTGCCTCCCCCCATCTCTGCCCCCCCCCATGTGCTCTGCACGGCTGTGTCGAGTTTGGTGGGACTCAGGCATCTCTTGGGGGGCACAGCTAGTTCATTAGGACTGACCATGCCGTACCCCCCTCTGCCAAGGTGGCTGCTTGTGCTGGCAACAGCGCCCCTGTCCCCTGTGGCAGCCGGGCAGGTACCCGGGGGAAGCCCGGCTCTAGGACTTTAGGAGGGTGAAAGCCGGGGAGACAGACTGGAGGGGGTGCCCCAGCAGGAACAGACGGGAGGGGACAGCCCTTTGCCCCGCGTGGTGCTGTCTCCAGAGCTGGCTCTCTCCTCTCTCCGCAGAGACGCTGCCCGGGGGCACCGTCTCCTCCAGCCCCGAGCCCTCGCTCCAGCCCCCGGGCTGCGCCCTGGACAGGGTCCTGCTGCCGCCCAAGGACTGCGACTCGCCGGCGCCCCCCTTGGCGGAGCCCTCCCTGCAGACTGTGCGGCTGGCCCCCTCACCGGCCGGGCTGGGCCGCCGGCCCCACTCGCCCATGGAGCTGGGCAGGGAGCAGCCCCCGGGCTCCCTGCCTCCCCAGAGCCGGCGGCCCCGCCCCGAGCCGCCCCCGGAGCCCTCTCTGGATTTCCTGGCCGCTCAGCGGGAGACGGCCGAGGCCATCCGTGACCTGACCTACACCGTGCGCCAAAGCATCGACCGTCTCACCGAGGTGGTAGCTGCCCTCCTGCCCCTCCTCCCGAGCCAGGGACCGGGCTTGGATGCCGTCCGGGGGGGCCTCTTCCACCAGCAAACCCCCGTCGCCTCGCCACGGCCAGCGGCCCCTGCCAAGAGCCCGCTCCCGGCTGAGACCTTCACCCCCAAGGTGGAAGCATCTCCCGACCAGGTGGAGAACAGGGACCAAGCTCAAGGGGGTTTCCCTCTGGAAGAGGAAGGGGGACCCCCAGAGGTGCCGGGGGGGCCCCCCTGCCCCAGCTCCCCGCCACCCAAGAGAAGAAAGGGGATCCCCATTCGCAAGCGGAGGGGGCGCTGGAAGAATGTGTGAAGCCCCAGAGCCTGGGGCCCCCCCGGGGCAGATTCTGCCCCCAGTCCTAGGCAGGTGCAGGGCACCAGCCACGGGACAGCGCGAGCTTAGCCCCTTGCAGGGCAGTTTTCCGTCAGCCCCCGAGCCAATCGTCCCACCCAAGCCCGGGTGCAGGCAGCGCCGTCTGTGTTACGGTTCCTGCTCTGCCCCTGGACTTTGCTCTGGACCAGGGGCCCGGAGGACCAAACGCTGACACAAGGGCTGAACGTGTCGGAAGTTGGAGACAGCGCAACATCCCCTGGCCCCTCCCCTCTCCGCCCTCCCCCAGATCTGCCGGTGCCCCTCACTCTCACCCGCAGCCCCTGTAGGCCCAGCCCTGGGCTCCCCGCAACCCTGCTGCTGCCCCTCACTCCCAACCCACAGCCCCTGCCAGCCGAGCCCTGGGCTCCCCCCGCAATCCCTCACTCCTGACCTGCACCCCCTCCCCACTAGCCCAGCCCTGGGCTCCCCCCGCAATCCCTCACTCCTGACCTGCACCCCTTCCCCACTAGCCCAGCCCTGGGCTCCCCCCCAACCCCTCACTCCTGACCTGCACCCCTTCCCCACTAGCCCAGCGCTGGGCTCCCTGGCGCCCCTCACTCCTGACCTGCACCCCTTCCCCACTAGCCCAGCCCTGGGCTCCCCCCACAATCCCTCACTCCTGACCTGCACCCCCTCCCCACTAGCCCAGCCCTGGGCTCCCCCCCAACCCCTCACTCCTGACCTGCACCCCTTCCCCACTAGCCCAGCGCTGGGCTCCCCCCCAACCCCTCACTCCTGACCTGCACCCCTTCCCCACTAGCCCAGCCCTGGGCTCCCCCCCAACCCCTCACTCCTGACCTGCACCCCTTCCCCACTAGCCCAGCCCTGGGCTCCCCCGGCAATCCCTCACTCCTGACCTGCACCCCCTCCCCACTAGCCCAGCCCTGGGCTCCCCCCGCAATCCCTCACTCCTGACCTGCACCCCCTCCCCACTAGCCCAGCCCTGGGCTCCCTGTCGCCCCTCACTCCTGACCTGCACCCCTTCCCCACTAGCCCAGCCCTGGGCTCCCTGTCGCCCCTCACTCCTGACCTGCACCCCTTCCCCACTAGCCCAGCCCTGGGCTCCCCCCCAACCCCTCACTCCTGACCTGCACCCCCTCCCCACTAGCCCAGCCCTGGGCTCCCCCCCAACCCCTCACTCCTGACCTGCACCCCCTCCCCACTAGCCCAGCCCTGGGCTCCCCCCCAATCCCTCACTCCTGACCTGCACCCCCTCCCCACTAGCCCAGCCCTGGGCTCCCTGGCGCCCCTCACTCCTGACCTGCACCCCCTCCCCACTAGCCCAGCCCTGGGCTCCCTGGCGCCCCTCACTCCCGACCGACCCGCAGTCCCTGCTGCTCCCGGAACTGGTAAATGTTCCTAAATTGTGTCCGCCGGCTGGTTTGTAAGATGGATCCACACTGGCCAGGAGGAGGGGGAGAACTGTGGCCCCCCCAGGGGAGGGAGGAGCCATTGTGGCCTCCCTCCAGGGTCCCCCCCATTTCTGAGTTTGTCTCCCCCCCCATGCCCCAAGGGGCAGGATCCACAATCCCTGGATTCAGGCCGAGGGCCCAGCCCCACGTTCTGGGCTCCACTTTCAGGACCCACTGCCCCCCCTTTTCCGCCAGGGTTGCCACCGCTCCCGCCAGCCCAAGGGGGTGGCTTCCGCAGGGATGGGATGTGCGCAGCTGCGGACAAGCTGACACCCCATTCAGCAGGGGCGGGGGAGCCCAGCTAGGGAGGCGCTGGGGAGCAAAGGGTTAACGGCCCTCCAAAAGGAGGGGTGACTTCAGCCCACATGACCGGAGGGGGAGAGGCGCCAAATCTAGCCCCTCCTTCCTGCGTCACATCCCCTTAAGGTCACCCCGACGGTGGGGGGGGGGATGGCAGACATCCCAGGCCCCCCTGCCAGGGAAGGCGCTGTCCGCTGTTGGGGGGGGCCCTTCGCACCCCTTGATCCACCCCCCCCCCCCAGGCTGCAAATGCCGACCCTCGGGACACGCAATAAACTATTTTCATATGAACCCCTGCGAGCTGTGGGGTGTCTTCTACTGGAGGGGGGAGCTGCAGCGAGGGGGGGCTATTGGTTTATTCCTGCAGATAACCACTGATCTCGGCATCCAGCCCCCCACGGTAGCCCACCCCTCCATCTATCCCCCCTGCTACACCCCCCGCTAGCCACCTCTCCCCCCTACAGACACCCCTCCCTCCATCCCCCCGCCCTTCTATCCGCCCCTCCCTCCTGCACACCCCTCTATCCATCCACCCCCCCGCCCTTCTATCCACCCCTCCCTCCTGCAGACCCCCCTCTATTCATCCACCCCCACCCTTCTATCCACCCCTCCCTCCTGCGCACCCCCTCTATCCATCCACCCCCCACCCTTCTATCCACCCCTCCCTCCTGCGCACCCCCCTCTATCCATCCACCCCCCACCCTTCTATCCACCCCCTCCCTCCTGCAGACACCCCTCTATCCATCCACCCCCCCACCCTTCTATCCACCCCTCCCTCCTGCAAATACCCCTCTATTCATCCACCCCCCCACCCTTCTATCCACCCCTCCCTTCTGCAGACACCCCTCTATCCATCCACCCCCCCACCCTTCTATCCACCCCTCCCTTCTGCAGACACTCCTCTATTCATCCACCCCCCCGCCCTTCTATCCACCCCTCCCTCCTGCAGACACCCCTCTATCCATCCACCCCCCCACCCTTCTATCCACCCCTCCCTCCTGCAGACACCCCTCTATTCATCCACCCCCCCCGCCCTTCTATCCACCCCTCCCTCCTGCAGACACCCCTCTATCCATCCACCCCCCGCCCTTCTATCCACCCCTCCCTCCTGCAGACACCCCTCTATTCATCCACCCCCACCCTTCTATCCACCCCTCCCTCCTGCGCACCCCCCCTCTATCCATCCACCCCCCCACCCTTCTATCCACCCCTCCCTCCTGCGCACCCCCCTCTATCCATCCCCCCCTCCCCTTCTATCCACCCCTCCCTCCTGCGCACCCCCCTCTATCCATCCATCCCCCACCCCTCCGTCCCTGCAATCCTCTGTCCACCCCTTTATGTAGACAACCCCCCCCCCGCTCTATGTACCCCCTCTCCGATGCCCCCCCCCCCACGTGCCCATCCTCAGCACGCCCCTCACCGGGGTATCAGGGATGGGAGCTGCGCTTGCAGCGGGCGGGCTAATCCCGCTTTGGGGGCCGGGGCCTAGTGGGGGGGAGGGGGGCACACGACAGGATCTTTCCCCCGCCCCCCCGGGCTGGGCCTGGTGCGCGGGGTTCAGCGGGGCATGCTGGGAATTGTAGTTCTCACTCCCGCAGCGGCTGTTAACCCTTCCCGCGCTGGGGCCGAGCCTGCCCTGGAAGGCGGGGGGGGAGAGGAGAAATGAGGTGGGAGCGGACAAGCGGCAGAATCTGGGTGCCTGGCGCAGACGTGACACCCCCCGCCCCCGCCGAGTCTCTGTGTCTTGTGGGCGCCACGCGGTTCGCTGGGTCCCACCCCAGAGGTGGCTGCAATTCTGCCTCTACCCCCCCCCCCATCCCCTCCTGCTCCGGCGCCCCCTCCCATTTACTGCATGGCCCCCTCCCCGACCCATGCTGGGCAGGGGCGGCTCAGTAGGGGGCGCTCCCATCCAGACTCCCGGCCCGGGGGGGGGGGGGGGGGGGGACGGTGTACCCAGCTGGGACTGGAGCGAGGAGACCGGGGGTCGGACATTTCTTGGGGGCTATCGCTGGGTGTCCGCATCCGTGCGATGCGGGAGGGGATTGAGAGCAAGGACGCCTGGGTTCTGGCTCGGGGTAAGGAGTGGGGTCTAGTGGTTAGAGCCGGGACGGGGAGCAGGTTCCATTGCTGACTTTGGGGGAGGGGAATGAGATCCAGGGCTTAGAGAGAGGGGTCTGGGGGCTGGGACGTCTGGTGTGAATCCCCGGCTCTGCCACTGGCTTGTTGGGTGACCCCGGACAAGTCCCTTGGCTGCTCCCAGCCTCAGTTTCCCTCTCAGTCTAACAAGCTGGGGAAAGGAAACTGCCCCTCCAAACATTCATGAGCCGCATCCGTACGGAGCCCGGCCCGTCTGTAGCGCGCCGGGTGGCGGCCGCGGCTGGGTTCTGACCCAAGGCCAAGGCCGGGCGGGGTGGGGGGGGCAGGTGTCCCGGCCCTTTAAGACGGCCCGGCAGGGCGGGACTACATGTCCCAGCAGGCGCCGCGGCGGAGTTATGTAAGTTTCTCCATGAGCAGGGCGGCCGCTGCGGGCGGCGGAGCGGCGGGGGAGCGCGGGTTCTAGGTTGCGCGGGGCGCTGCGCGGAGGGGGCGCGCAGCAGCCGGGCGCGCAGCGCAGCGCAGCAGCCATGGCCTCGGTGCAGGCCTCCCGCCGGCAATGGTGCTACTTGTGCGACCTGCCCAAGATGCCGTGGGCCATGATCTGGGATTTCAGCGAGGCCGTGTGCCGGGGCTGCGTCAACTTCGAGGGGGCCGACCGCATCGAGTTCCTCATCGAGACGGCGCGGCAGCTGAAGCGCAGCCACGCCATGCAGGACGCCCGCTCGCCGGGGCCCCAGGCCGTCAAGCATGCCAAGGACGGCGGGGCCCTGGAGCGCTACGAGCGGGCCCGGGGGCCCGGCGACTACACCCTGAGCCCCCGGCTGCCCAACGGCCTGGCCCGCGTGGAGGACGGGGGGCCCGAGGGCAGCCGGCAGAGCCCCACCGCCCGGCGGGCGCTGATCGGCGCCGTGCCCCCCAGCCTGGGGCTGATGGGGGCGCCGCAGGGCTTGCTGGCGGCCGTCTCGGGGCTGGGGGCCCGGGGGCCCGCCCTGGGCTTGGCGGCCGCCTCGCCCCTGCTGGGGGAGCTGGGCAAGGCGCGGGCAGCCTACGGCGGCGACTACGAGAAGGAGAAGCAGCGGAACGCCGAGTGCCTGGCGGAGCTGAGCGAGGCCCTGCGGGGCCGGGCGGAGGAGTGGCCGGGCAAGCCCAAGGCGGTGCGGGAGCAGCTGCTGGCCCTGTCGGCCTGCGCCCCCTTCAACGTGCGCTTCAAGAAGGACCACGCCCTGGTGGGGCGCATCTTCGCCTTCGACGCCGCCGCCCGGCCCGGCTACGAGTTCGAGCTGAAGCTCTTCGTCGAGTACCCGTGCGGCTCGGGCAGCGTCTACGCCGGCGTGCTGGCCTTGGCCAAGCAGATGTTCCACGACTGCGTGAAGGACCCGGGCAAGGTGATCTCCTCCGGCTACAAGTACCTGGAGTACGAGAAGCGGCACGGCACCGGGGACTGGCGCCTGCTGGGGGAGCTCTTCACCGAGGGCGTCCGGTTCTTCCGCGAGCCCCCCGCCCCCGAGGCCCTGCCCCAGCAGTTCCTAGACAGCAGCTGCGCCATGCTGCCGAGTGCCCTGGTGCGGGCCATGCCGCCCCGGGCCGTCATGCGGCGCCGCAAGGCCTCCCCGGAGCCGGAGGGCGAGGGGACCGCGGCGGGGAAGCTGACGGGCGAGGAGCAGCAGCAGAGGCAGAACTGGCTTCCCCAAAGCTCGGCTGGGATCTACTCGCCGGGCATGGCCCATCTTGCCGCGCCCGCCGGCCAGGCCCCGGTGCCCGAGGGCGCCCCGCGCAACGACCCCTCGCCCATCACCGCGCTGAAGAACGTGGCCGACACGCTGGGGGCCGGGCAGTCGCCGAAGGATGCCAACCCCGTCCATTCCACCACGGCCCGGCAAAACAGCGCCAGCCCTGCCTCGCCCGCCGCCTCTGCCCCGCACCGGCTGGTACCACGCAACGGCGAGCCGGGGCCAGCATCGTCCTCCTCCTCTTCTTCCTCCGGGGCCCACTCGTCCGGCAGCGCCGACCCCACGGGCGCCCAGAGCACGCCCGACTCTTCGGGGGGGTCCAACAGCGCCCCGCTCTGCTGCACCATTTGCCACGAGCGCCTGGAAGACACCCACTTTGTGCAGTGCCCCTCGGTGCCCGGCCACAAGTTCTGCTTCCCTTGCTCCCGTGATTTCATCAAAGCCCAGGGGGCGGCCGGCGAGGTATATTGCCCCAGTGGGGAGAAGTGCCCCCTGGCTGGCTCCAACGTGCCCTGGGCCTTCATGCAGGGAGAGATTGCCACCATCCTGGCCGGAGACGTCCGAGTCAAAAAGGAGCGGGATCCGTGAACCGAGAGCCAGGATGGGGGTTCCCCCCGTGATTTGGGGACCCCCTGCCTGTGATTTGGGGGGATCCCCCCCAGCAAGAGGCCTCCGGAGTAACTGGCGCTACAATTAACTTATTGCCCTTTTAACTTTTCCCAGTCTGGGGCCTTGTATATAATCTATTTTTTAATATTTCCATAGCAATCTTATATATGAGGTCATATCTACATAACCGACTGGGGGGATGGGGGGCGGGGAGACGGGAGGGTTTGCTGCATAGCAGCATGGGGGGGGGGCGGGAGTGGGAGGGGACGGAGGAGGCCCAGACTCTCTTTTCGGGTCACCCTGGATGGGGAGTCTCTGCCCCACCCCAGAGGGGACGCAAACTGGGTCAGGACTCTGCCTGTCTGCTAATGTGTGTCGGGCTTGGGTGTCCGTCTCCCTGCCCCTCTGGGGCTGAGGCTACTGCCAGTGGAGAAGGGGGGCTGAGACCCGGCAAACTCGCCGGCGGGGAGCTGTGGCTGTCGCTGACCCGAGTCTGGATTGATTGGGCCTGTGTGGATACAAACGTCGTGTCTGCAGCCGCATCTCCATTTGCCAAAATGAGCTGCCCAGCCCTGCAGATCTCCACCGCTTTGCAGGGCTGTGGGGAGGGGAGCTGCTGCCCCCTACATGGGAGCCCCCCCCCCATCCTGCCTCTCGCTTGGCCAGCTGGGTTTGGGGGGCTCAGGCCAGGCGCTGGGCATCTTGCTTAGCAGCTCAGGTCCTGGCATTTGGGGTGCCAAGGTTTGGGGAGCACACCCCCACCCCGATCCCCTGGGGGCTTCCCCAACAGGGCCCATAAGGTCGCCCCCTCCCCCAGTGGGACCAGCCCAGGGGCCCTGTTAGAAAGCCAGGGTATGTCTACACTGCCATCCTAGTTCGAACTAGGGAGGCTAATGTAGGCATTGGAAGTTGCAAATGAAGCCCGGGATTTAAATATCCCAGGCTTCATTTGCATCTTGCTGGGCGCCGCCATTTTTAAATCCCCCTTAGTGGGGACTCTGTGCCTGCGGCTGCCCGCGGCTACACGCGGCACGGACTAGGTAGTTCGAATTAGGCTCTCTAATTCGCGCTACCGTTACTCCTCGTGGAACGCGGTGTACCCGTAGTTCGAATTAGAGAGCCTAATTGGAACTACCTGCTGTGCGCCCCGTGTAGCCGTGGGCACGGAGTCCGCACTATCGGGGATTTAAAAATGGCGGCGCCCGGCAAGATGCAAATGAAGCCTGGGATATTTAAATCCCGGGCTTCATTTGCAACTTCCAGTGACTACATTAGCCTCCCTAGTTCGAAGTAGGATGGCAGTGTAGACATACCCAGAGAGGAAGGACAAAAGGACTTGGAGGGTGATGGGCTGTCTCTATTTGCCACCCCGCTACTTCTGCTCAGGCCCCTCGCTCTCGACCCGCAGCCCCCTGCTAGCCCAAGCCAGCCCCCCCCCCCCATCCAGGTCTGACTGTGCCCCTCACTCCTGACCCACAGCCCTCTGCTTACCCAGCCCTGGGATCCCCCCAGCTCTGCCGGTGCCCCTCACTCCCAACCCGCAGCCCCCTGCTAGCCCAGGCCAGCCCCCCCTATCCAGGTCAGACTGTGCCCCTCACTCCCAACCCGCAGCCCCCTGCTAGCCCAGGCCAGCTCTTCCCTCCCCCCCCCTGCATCCAGGTCTGCCGGTGCCCCTCACTCCCGACCCGCAGCCCCCTGCTAGCCCAGCTCTGAGCTCCCCCAACTCTGCCAGGGCCCTCACCCCAACCAGCAGCCCTTGCCTGTCCCCAGAGTTGCGGGTGTCCATGGAGCCTGGGAGGCAGCGGTTGCTTGGCTGTGGATTGGGGCGGGCTGGGGGGCGAACATGACCCACAACGCTAATGTCACACACGCTCTAAGTAGGTGTTAATGCAGGATTGCGAGGGCTGAGAGTCTGGGCCCCTGGGTAAATTGGGGCCCCTGTCGGGCCGATGCTGGGAAGCCGCTGCCCCGGAGCAGTGGGGGGTTCCTGCTCTTTGAACCCCAGCTTGGCCGGAGAAAGAGGTTTGAGCAGAGATTGTAGGACGCAGGCTGTTCTGGGGCCAGGACTCCTGGGTTCTGCCCTCCTCTGGTGGGGAGAAGGGTCTAATGGTTAGAGCGGGGAGGGGGGGCTGGGAGTCATGACTCCTGTGCTCTGTCCCCAGTGCCGGGAGGGGCATGGGGCCTTGTGGTTAGAGCAGAGGGCGCTGGGACTCAGGGCTTCTGGGTTCCTTCCCAGGCCTTGTTACGAGTTGGTCGTGCGCCCACTCTGTGCCTCAGTTTCCCGCTATAAAGGGGGGAGACTGGCCCTGTGGCTGCTTCGACAGCCCGAGGGGTGGGGCGCTGATCTTTCGTCAGCGCTCTTCGTGCACAGCGCCCCCCCAGCCCCGCTCTAACGACCGGGCCTCCCCGGGTCCCCTGTGACAGCAAAGATCCTGGTGCAACCCTACGATAACAAACCCGCAGCCTGTCTTCCCAAGGACAAAACTCGCACGCAGCAGGGGAAAGGGAGAGGAGCTGTCCTGGGGGTGCTGCTTATCTCCCCCCCCCCCGACATTGGATGTCCATCGCAGCCAGAGAGCGCCCATGGTGGGCCACAGGGAGCAAAATGGGCTGCGTCCGGGGGGCCGTGTGCTGGGGGCGCCTTGTGAGGGGAATGGAAAGGATGCGGGCGGGGGGAGGGGGATAGAAATCCCCCCCCCCCCGTCATGCCTCTGGGTCTGACCCTTCCCCGGGGGGACAGGTCTGTGTGGTTATTCATTGGTTGGGGTCCCTGCCAGCTGGCCCCAGCAGGCTAGGACTGGGAGGCCCAGTGCAGTGAGGAAGCAGGGGGGTGGGGATTGGAGGGGGCAGGGCACCCCCAGTTTTGGGCACCTCCGGGGGGGGGGGATCAAACCAGTTTGTGATTCTCTTTGGTTTTGGTCAATAAACTGATTCTTCTGTTTGGTTTTGTTTAAAGAACAGGTTGGCTGGTTCTCGGGAGGGGGGGGGAGCAGAGCTGGGGGAGTTGCCAGGTAGGTAACTGGATTGGGGGGGCAGTATCAGCTGGGAACACACCCCTACCTTGAGTCTGTGATGTGCCTAGTTTTTAGGAGCTGGGGGGGGGCTGGGCAGCTTTTGCATGGGAGTCCCCGGAGAGGGAAAATTCTAGGTGCTAGCAGGTGGGGACTCAGCAGGGGGCGCTCTCCCCTGGCAGTCAGTGCTGGTCCCTTGCCCCACTGCAGGGCTAGGGGGCGCTGTGCTGCAGGGAGGAGGGTGGGGACTCTTCCCCTGGCAGTCTGTGCTGGTCCCTTGCCCCACTGCAGGGCTAGGGGGCGCTGTGCTGCAGGGAGGAGGGTGGGGACTCTTCCCCTGGCAGTCAGTGCTGGTCCCTTGCCCCACTGCAGGGCTAGGGGGCGCTGTGCTGCAGGGAGCAGGGTGGGGACTCTCGCCAGGCAGTCCATTCCCGCCCCTGTGCAGCACTAGGGGGCGCTGTGCTGCAGGGAAGGGGGTGCACTCCATGGTTAGTGCCCAAGGCAGGGCGTCAGGACTCCCAGGTTCTAGTCCCACCTCTGCTGCTCCCCTCGGAGCTGGGCAGATCTCACAGGCCCATGTGCCCCGGGGGTGGTTCTGAGCTGGGTGATCCAAGAATCTCGGGGGGGTGTGGCCCCTCCCTGTCCTGGGATGGTGCATGGGGACCACCCCCTCCCCCCATCACTCTTGGATCCAAGGCTTGGAAAGCTGGCAGGGTGAGATGCCAGGAGTTGGTTCCACTGCTACGGGACGGGCCTGCTGCCCCCTGGGCAAAAGGAGGGCTCGGGCCCGGGGGTCTGCTCGGCCAAGGAGGGCCAGGGTGGTGCCTGTGTGGGGGGAGCCACCCTCCTGAGCCACATGGCCCAGAGCTGCCGCTGTAGGAGCTGGAAGGGCCGGGCTGTGTGGAGTGGGGCTGTGTCTGCCCCTAGTCTCACCCCTTGCATAGGGAGGGGCAGACTCTCCGCCCCACGTGCGGTGCCAGCTGTATCACAGAGGGGAGGGGATGTGCCCCGGAGCAAGGCCTGGCAGGTGCCATGTGAGGTGGCAATTAAGGTGGGCCTGCCTGCCCAGCTGTGCCACGCCCAGCTCCCACCCAGCCTGGCTGGGGAAGTGAGTGAATGGGCAGAGCTGAGTGCACCCCCCCCCGAGCTCACACCCGCTCTGCCCCCAGGGCCCCTTCTCTTCCCTGGCAGCTTGGCACGGTCCTGGCGAGGTTCCTCCACCCAGCCTGCATGCCCCTGTGCCCGTGCTGGGGTCCAGACAGGATCCTGCCATGGGGCTGAGACACCCCCCCACCCCCTGCTCCGGACACTGCTCTGCAGCCACGCTAATGCCTGGAGGGCACCGTGCTCCGCAGGGATCTCTCCTTGGGGCTCCCAGAGAGGTGGGGACTGCCCCGGCTCCTCTCCTCTGGCCAGGCCTGGTTTCCTCGGAGGCAGCTGTGGGGGGGGAGGCCCTCAGTGCCTCCCCCCATGCTGAGCCAGAGGGGGACCAGACAGATGCACGGCAGGAGGGTTGGAACCCTGCGTCACCCTGTCTCCATCCTCCACCGTGCCCTCACCCAGGTCTGGCTGAAACCCCTGCCCCCTTTGCAGCTGGGGCACATGCCAGCAGCGCCCTGCCCCACACGGGCAGCAGGCCCAGGAGTGTGTATGAGACCGCCCCCCCCCCACAGCTCTCTGACTGGGGGGGGGGGCATGGCAGTCTTGGGGTGGCTCTGAGCTGGAGAGCGGAATGGGGGGTCCCAGGACTGTAGGGGGGGTACCAGTGCAGGAGGGTGTGGGGTGGGATTGAGGGAGGGTCTCAGGACTATGTGGTGGGGAACATGGAGGCAGTGCCCCGAACCTGCACCCCACTCAGCCCCCCAAGTGTGTCCGCCCCCCTTCAAACAACGTCCCCCAGACTTGGCCCTGCTCTGTCCTCCATCCTCTGCCCAGCCAGGGCCAGGCCCAGGCCCAGAGGCCACCTGGAGCAGCCATCTGCCCTGTCTCTGCTCTGGCGACGCTCAGGGGTAACCCCACACTCGCCAAGTGGGCCCGCCCCCCGCCACGGAGATGGCAGGTTCTCGGAGCCCATCCTGTGCAGCCCAGCCGCTTGCGTGTGACCCCAGCATCTCGTCCAGCAGGCCCCAAGCGACAGAGACGCCTCCCCTCCCGGAGCCGCTAGCTAGCCCTGCCCCCGCCCTCCGGGACCCACGGCCAGGGTCCAGCGCCAGCGCAGGGGGCAGAGTTCGGGTTGTGCTGCGGGGGTGGCGGCCGAGTGCTGGCGGGTCCCCTTGCCTGGCTTCAGTTTAGCCACTCGCCACGCGAGATGCCTGACCACTGCCTCCAGACAGACAGACAGACAGATAAGGGTGTGTACAGGGAGAGAGAGAGAGAGATTAGATAGATGGGGTATGGGGACAGACAGCTGAGACAGCTGATGGGCGTGGGGGTTGCAGAGAGCAGTGGTGTATGGGGACAGACAGACAGATTAGATAGATAGCCCATGGGGTATGGGGACAGACAGACAGACAGATGAGACAGCTGATGGGCGTGGGGGTTGCAGAGAGCAGTGGTGTATGGGGACAGACAGACAGACAGATGAGACAGCTGATGGGCGTGGGGGTTGCAGAGAGCAGTGGTGTATTGGGGACAGACAGACAGATTAGATCAGGGATGGGCAATATTTTTTTCCCCGGGGGGGGGGGGGCCACTTCAGAAGGGGCGGGGCCTAAGCAGGAAGGGGCGGGACTACCCCACTCTCAGACCATGATTGGTCTGGGGGTGGGGGGAGCCCTTTTGCCCCCCTTCCCGCGAGGCACCCGTGCCCTGGAAGAGGCTTCGCACGCTCCCCCACCCCCTGGCCAATCAGGGCCTAGGGGCGGGGGAGCGCGGGAAACCTCCTCCCGCCCTGCCAGGAGCACGTGGTGCTTTGAAGTGCCGCGGGCTCCTTGTAGGGCCGGGGCGGGGCCAGGCAAAGGAAGCTTCCCGCAGCCCCCAGGCCCTGATTGCAGAAGCCCCTAATTGGCTCGGGGGCGGGGGAGCAGCAGGGCCGGATCCACCCACCTAGCGGGGCCGCATCCGGCCCATGGAGGCCCTTTTGCTCACCCCTGGATTAGATAGACATCTGATGGTGTATGGGGACAGACAGGCAGACAGATGGGTGTGGGGGGTGCAGAGTGCAGTGGTCTATGGGGACAGACAGACAGACAGATGGGTGTGGGGGGTGCAGAGTGCAGTGGTCTATGGGGACAGACAGGCAGACAGATGGGTGTGGGGGGTGCAGAGTGCAGTGGTCTATGGGGACAGACAGGCAGACAGATGGGTGGGGGGGGTGCAGAGTGCAGTGGTCTATGGGGACAGACAGGCAGACAGATGGGTGTGGGGGGTGCAGAGTGCAGTGGTCTATGGGGACAGACAGACAGACAGATGGGTGTGGGGGGTGCAGAGTGCAGTGGTCTATGGGGACAGACAGGCAGACAGATGGGTGTGGGGGGTGCAGAGTGCAGTGGTCTATGGGGACAGACAGACAGACAGATGGGTGTGGGGGGTGCAGAGTGCAGTGGTCTATGGGGACAGACAGACAGACAGATGGGTGTGGGGGGTGCAGAGTGCAGTGGTCTATGGGGACAGACAGACAGACAGATGGGTGTGGGGGTTGCAGAGTGCAGTGGTCTATGGGAACAGACAGACAGATGGGTGGGGGGGTGCAGAGTGCAGTGGTCTATGGGGACAGACAGGCAGACAGATGGGTGTGGGGGTGCAGAGTGCAGTGGTCTATGGGGACAGACAGACAGACAGATGGGTGTGGGGGGTGCAGAGTGCAGTGGTCTATGGGGACAGACAGACAGACAGATGGGTGTGGGGGGTGCAGAGTGCAGTGGTCTATGGGGACAGACAGACAGACAGATGAGATCGCATGGGTGTGTAGTGGGATGCACAGAGGCACCATCCACCCCCATCTCTCTAATCGGGGTGTTCAGCCGGTGCTCCCAAGGGGTTTGTGAAATCTTCCAGGAATCCCCCAATGAAAATTGGTTGCACCCCCCTCCCCCAAGCCCCAGTTGAATCGACTCCGTCCCCGCAGGCGTCTGTCTACCCTGTTCCTCTTGCGTCACCAGGCCCCGGCTTGAGGCCTCCCGGTCGGACCCAGCGCCGCTCTCCGGTTCCCCACCCCCAGGCTCAGCCTGGTCCTCGCTGGTCTCGTGCCCTTTGACTTGCCGTGTCTAGCCCTGGCCCGTGGGCTGTGGCAGCGCCGTGTCCCTCGGCTGCCACCAGGGGGCAGGACCGGCCTGGCTGCCCCAGCCTGGCCCGGCTCTGGCCAGCAGCAAACTATTTAAATTGGGAGCCAGAGGGTGGGAGGTGGGATCAGGACTTGCCCTATAAAGTCCTTGTGCAGCGACCAGGGACCGAGCTGGAAGCCTAGGGCGAGGGGAGCACACGCTGGTGTCCGGGAGCCACACTGCCACGGGGGACGGTGCCACACGGGGAGGGGGCTGCAGCCGGGAGAGATCCCCCTGTCCGTGGTGCCCCGAACCGGGTGTGAAATTGACCATCCCGTGAGCATGGGCAGCTGCTGAGCCTGCCCTCCCAGCTGCGGCCCTTCCGACGGCGCCCGCGCCCTCCGCTCGGAGGCGGCGAGAGAGCGTGGAGAGCAGGGCTGGGCGCCGCGCGCCCGGGCGTGTTGGATTGGCTTTCCCGGAGGCTGCCGGCGCCTCGGTTCCTCTGGCCCGGGGCTTGGAATGCTGGGATCCGTCAAAATGGAATCGCACGACCTCTCCGAGTGGAACGCCTATTACAGCGAGCCCACAGAGGTACGTCCCGGCGGGGCACCTGTCCCCCCCCCCCCCCCCCCGCGCGCTTCTCGTAGCTGGACGGGGCCTCGCGACATCTTTTGGGGAAGGGGGAAATGGACGAGACCCACTGGGGAGGCGCGCAGGAGAAAAAAAAATCTAGGGACAGGGCAAGGAGGCCAGCTTGTGCCTGGAGCTGCCGCCATGCGGCTGGCTCTGGGGTGCGTGTGGCGCAGCCAAGAACGCCCCAGGCGGGTTCGGCCACTCGGGATATTCCAGGGTCCTTTCTGGTGCCACGTTGCGGGTGTTGGCCCTCAGCAAAGGTGTGGGGACCTGTTGGAAGGGCGCAGGGGATACCCTGGGGGAGACGGCAGGGGGAGGCTGGCTCGGTTCAGAGGGGAATACAGGGATCGGGAGGGGGGGGATGTGTGTGCCTGCGGGGTTTCCAGGCGTGACACCCCCGTCCTGCAGTCCCTCTGCCCAAGCAGAGAGGTGCGGTTTGCTTTCCCAGGAAATCCTCTTGAGGAATAGCGGGGAGAGGACAAAGTGGGGGGGGGGGGAGGCAGATGGAGCAGGACGCTTCTTCCATCTCATCTCTTGGCATCCACTTGGCCCAGCTCCCGCCCTGGGCTGTGACCCCCAGACCTGCTGAGAAACCCCAAGATTTCTGGGCCCCTTTTTCTCGGCAGCTGCACGCTCTGGATTCGAGGACCCCACGGTCCCCGGTCTTCATCCACTGGGCTGTGCGTTGACTTTCCTTGTCTAGCCTTGGCCTGTCTGCAAAGCACCCAGATATGGTGACGCCTTTCCCCAGCCCCATAGCTCCAAAGGGCCTGAGTCTGCTCCTTGCTGGGAGCCCCGAGCAGTGCCGGGCATAGCGGGGCTGACCTCCAGGGCAGGAGACAGAATCGGGCCCGGCAGCCCAGTGCAGGATTGGGCCCGGATCACCGGGGTCGTCCCTGCACCCGATGCAAAGCCCACGGCAGCCCACGGGCCAGCCCACCTCTCGAGCACGTTTGACTTTGCACACTTCCTGATCCGGCCGGGGGGCGAGCCGGAGGGGGGCGACCCGGAACGCTGCTCCCTTGCACCGGGGTACCTGCCCGCTCGGTGGGAGGGAGGCCGGACCATGCATGGGGCCAGTGTTGGGCAGGCAGGTCGGATTGACCCCGCCCGGGCGGCTCTCAGAACCAGGGACTGTAAACAGGCAGAACAATCCCCCCACACAGGGGGACCTCCGGGGAGGGGGGGAGATTGCACGCGAGAGAGCGAGAAATAGCCCCCGGGCTGTACGACAGCGGCGGCGTAATACACAAAGGAGGACTTGTGAGCAGATAGGTAGCTGGATGGGGGGGCGTGGGGATGGACGGATGGACACAGAGAGGCGGATGGGAGCACGGACGGATGGACAGGCAGGCTGCGTGGGGAAAGAGACAGGAAGGGCCCGTGGGAGGTTTGCCGCAGTGGGCATGTAAATGGCAGCAGGCAGCAATGAATCTATTAATCAATTCATCTCGCTCATGAGCAGCGAGCAGGTTACTATAAATCACCCGCAGCCAGGCCTTGCCCCTGGGCGAGCGGGGAAATGGGATCACATGCTGCACGCCGGGGAGGGGGCATCGCTGTGTCAGGCGGGGGCTGTCCTGTTGGGGGGGGTCTCTCCTAGCCCCTATCCCAGGGGGCTGGATGGAGGGGGCTGGTTGTGACGGCTGCCTCTGGGGTTCCCAGCTGGCATGGAGGGGCGACGCATCCAAGCTCTCGGGGGCTCACCCTCGGGCTGGTTCCCTGCCCCCTCCCATACGCAGAACCTGCCCCAGCCGGCTCGGTCTGGGGCAGTGCCGGGGGCCACTCCCGTCCGGGCAGGGCTGGGGCCGGCTCCCTGCTGCAGTGACGCCTGGCGGGAGGTGCTGTCCCCGGGGATCGCAGCCAGGTGCTCCCTTGGCAAACAGGCCGGGGGGGAGGGCTCCGCGCAGCAGCGAGAACAAACACGGAGCAGGTGACGGAGGGGAAGTGCCACCCAACAGCCATGCCGAGGCTGGAGCGACAGGGAACCCAGCCCGCCACCTGCCACGCAGATCAAGGGCCACATCTCTGTCTGGTGCAAAGCAGCATCGCTCCAGCTGGGGTCAGTCCCGAGAATCTGTGGGGCCAGACCCCAAAGCAGGAGTGAGTCCACAGAAGATAATGCAGGTTGGACCTCCCTGGTCCGGCACTCTGGGGACCGGGCTGGTCCCAGATGAGGATTTTGCACACAGCCCAATGGGGCCCTGATCTCGGTCACTGTGTGTCTGGGCGGCGCCCGGCCCGACGGGCCCTGATCTCGGTCACTGTGTGTCTGGGCGGCGCCTGGCCCGACGGGCCCTGATCTCGGTCACTGTGTGTCTGGGCGGCACCCGGCCCGACGGGGCCCTGATCTCGGTCACTGTGTGTCTGGGCGGCGCCCGGCCCGACGGGCCCTGATCTCGGTCACTGTGTGTCTGGGCGGCACCCGGCCCGACGGGGCCCTGATCTCGGTCACTGTGTGTCTGGGCGGCGCCCGGCCCGACGGGCCCTGATCTCGGTCACTGTGTGTCTGGGCGGCACCCGGCCCGACGGGGCCCTGATCTCGGTCACTGTGTGTCTGGGCGGCGCCCGGCC
This sequence comes from Pelodiscus sinensis, assembly GCF_052426305.1. Taxonomy (NCBI): domain Eukaryota; kingdom Metazoa; phylum Chordata; order Testudines; family Trionychidae; genus Pelodiscus; species Pelodiscus sinensis. The sequence goes on from NC_143069.1 coordinate 3,981,030, forward strand.
CGACGGGGCCCTGATCTCGGTCACTGTGTGTCTGGGCGGCGCCCGGCCCGACGGGCCCTGATCTCGGTCACTGTGTGTCTGGGCGGCGCCCGGCCCGACGGGCCCTGATCTCGGTCACTGTGTGTCTGGGCGGCGCCCGGCCCGACGGGCCCTGATCTCGGTCACTGTGTGTCTGGGCGCCCGGCCCGACGGGCCCTGATCTCGGTCACTGTGTGTCTGGGCAGCGCCCGGCCCGACGGGGCCCTGATCTCGGTCACTGTGTGTCTGGGCGGCGCCCGGCCCAATGGGGTTCTGCTCTTTGGTCCTTCAGCTAACCCCTGTTGCATTTTGCTGTCCTAGCCTGTGTCGCTCAGACAACGAAACGGGGTTTATTTGTCCAGATTTTGCCACATGGCATAGTAAGAAACAGGCACAAAATTGCAGGCAAATCCTGTCGCAGTGATCCTAGAATCACCGGCTCTGGTGGGATCGGGGCCCCATCAGGCCGGGCGCCGCCCAGACACACAGTGACCAAGATCAGGGCCCCATCGGGCCGGGCGCTGCCCAGACACACAGTGACCAAGATCAGGGCCCCATCGGGCCGGGCGCTGCCCAGACACACAGTGACTGAGATCAGGGCCCATTGGGCCAGGTGCCGCCCAGACACACAGTGACCGAGATCAGGGCCCCGTCGGGCCGGGCGCCGCCCAGACACACAGTGACCAAGATCAGGGCCCCGTCGGGCCGGGCGCCGCCCAGACACACAGTGACCGAGATCAGGGCCCCGTCGGGCCGGGCGCCGCCCAGACACACAGTGACCGAGATCAGGGCCCGTCGGGCCGGGCGCCGCCCAGACACACAGTGACCGAGATCAGGGCCCCGTCGGGCCGGGCGCCGCCCAGACACACAGTGACCGAGATCAGGGCCCGTCGGGCCGGGCGCCGCCCAGACACACAGTGACCGAGATCAGGGCCCCGTCGGGCCGGGCGCCGCCCAGACACACAGTGACCGAGATCAGGGCCCGTCGGGCCGGGCGCCGCCCAGACACACAGTGACCGAGATCAGGGCCCCATCGGGCCGGGCGCCGCCCAGACACACAGTGACCGAGATCAGGGCCCCGTCGGGCCGGGCGCCGCCCAGACACACAGTGACCGAGATCAGGGCCCCATCGGGCCGGGCGCCGCCCAGACACACAGTGACCGAGATCAGGGCCCGTCGGGCCGGGTGCCGCCCAGACACACAGTGACCGAGATCAGGGCCCGTCGGGCCGGGTGCCGCCCAGACACACAGTGACCGAGATCAGGGCCCCGTCGGGCCGGGCGCCGCCCAGACACACAGTGACCGAGATCAGGGCCCGTCGGGCCGGGCGCCGCCCAGACACACAGTGACCGAGATCAGGGCCCGTCGGGCCGGGCGCCTCCCAGACACACAGTGACTGAGATCGGGGCCCCGTCGGGCCGGGTGCCGCCCAGACACACAGTGACCGAGATCAGGGCCCATTGGGCCAGGTGCCGCCCAGACACACAGTGACTGAGATCGGGGCCCCACGGCCCTCGGTAAATAGCTCTGAGAGTAATTCCCCGCACTGTGAAAATGTATTTTCCACCTTACTCCCAGTCGGAATTTGCGTAGCTACAGCCATGAGCCGTAGCATATTGTTAGCCCTTGGTCGGTGTGATGTAGTGGGGGGCTGTCCCCTCTGGTGGGACATTCACTGGTCGCTATGCTTGGGCTGTGGGTGACCCCTACTGGCCTGCGTCTGTAAGCACGGCCCAGCAGGGGGCGCTCTGAGGGCCCTCATGTCAGGCAGACAATGGCCGGACAGGTTCTCCCCTGACCAGGAAGGGGTTGGAACAAAGGCAGGGTGTGGCTTGGAGAAGGGGTAGCCCGGGTGTGGGGAACCATGGAGGAAGGAATCTAAGCCGAGAGCTGGGGGTTCAGGGGCCTGTGTGCCCTACCCCAAGGGGTCTAAGGCTGCCCGCCCTGACGCCTATGTCCACATCGCGCCTAAGCTGTGCTGTATTGCTGAGAAGCAATAAACCTTCCCCATTCTACTGGCTGGCGGATTCACATCTTGCTGCGGATGGGGGTGCAGGGTCGGGGGGCTCCCTGAAGTGCCGTCACAGTTGGCTAGATGGGAGGGGGACCAGAAGTTCTGTGGGACGTGATGGGTTCCCTGAATCAGACCCCTCAGCTCCCCTGTGGCCTGCTGAGAGCTTTCCAAGTGTCACCCCCAGGCGTTCGCCACGGTGCCGCTTTCCTGGGCAGCCAAAAGGCGCCCGGGTGAGTGATCAGCTGAGGAGGGGCCGTCGATAGTGGCTGTGAGTCCCAGCTCGAGTGAGTCGCACAGTGAGGGGCCGTCCGGGCTCGGGAGTGGGCCACAGGAGCGGCCTCTTTCATCTCCGTGGGTCGCACGATTGTCGTCACCCAGGCGGTCTCCCAGGGCAGGGGAGTGAAGCGGGTGTACCTAGACTGTGCAGGTGTGGTGACGCATCCGTAGCCGCGCTGTGATTGGCTGCAGAGGGTGCGTACGGCTCTCCCAGCCAGTTGTGTGTGCTCAGCGCACACCGCCCTCCACCCGCCCTGGCTTTCCGTGTGTCACGTTGGTAACGCCCGGAGAAAACAAACGACGTGGCCGAAAACCAGCCGAATCTGGCGACCCTGCGCGTGGGGAACAGCAAACAAAACATCTAGTGGGCCATGGGCAGAACCCCAATGGGACGCAGGTCACCCGTCTCCGGAGTAGCACCTCTGGGCTAACGCACGCTTCAAGCTCAGTACTGGAATAAATCCCAGGTGTGCCATGAAATGAAACGGCCCAAATTATTGAGTCATGATTATTAAGCAAGCAACTGCTAGTCCCCTGGCGTTAGAGGGCCTGAAATCAGGGTCTCTCTGCAGTGCAGTCTGGTTTTCTCCTCTCTGCACCCCAGTCCTGGAACAGAGGTGGTCACAAACAGCGCACCAGCCCCCTTTCTGCACCGGCATCAGGGAACCAGCCATGCAGAATTGCCTCCACTTGGCCTTCTTGCGATAGAGCCTCGCTGTTTGCAAGTGCCTCCCCGGAACGAACCCCCGTAAAAAGCGTAACAAGGCTGCCTTGGCAAAGGCCGAGAAAGAGCGTGCGTGGCCGGGGTTAGCGGCACCGTCTAGTGACTCGGGCTGCGGCGTGATCACCCCAGGCCCCTCGCACAGAGCCCATTCGAACAGCTGGACGTCCCCGGGGCTGATGAGACACCCTGGACTCACTGCGTTACCCCGACTCGGGCACGTCCCTTTCCTGCCCTTGGGAGAAGCACCGATGGTTTTTGGTTTGGGGATAGATTTGGAGGGGCCGAGGCTCCTCTTGGGCTAGACTGATTTCACCCAAGCCTGTTTCCATGCCCTAAAAGCGGTGTCCAGAGAAGGTTTTTTTTGGGGGGGGGTTACACTGAACAATTTCCCAGGTAGCAGCTTGCGACTGACCAGTATTGGCCCTGGGGAGGGGTGGCTTTTGGAGATGTTTGTGGTCTGGTCTAGAGAAGTTACCGTGGTTAGAGGGGGAGAGGGCAGGATGCCTGGATTGTGATCCCTGCTCTAGGGTGCTGTGAGCGGTCGGGGAGGGTGGGGGGAACAGCAGGGGGCAGGCCAGCTGGGTTCCATCGCTGGCCAGAACAGAGGGAGCGCCATGGAGTGGTTACAGCAGGGACAAGGGAGGATCTGTCCCTGGCGCTGCCTAGCAGCATGACCGGGGGAGCGTGGTGGCTCGCTGTCTCTGTAAGCTGGACAGCTGGGAGGCGACAGCGTGCGCTGGTGCTTTGAGATCCTGCAGGGCAGGGGCCGCTGGATTTGCTTTGGGCCTGTCTGCGCCAGTGCCCAGAACAGTGTTCCAGCCAATGGTGCGGCGCACGGGCCCAGCCCGCTACACGATGGGAAAAGCTGCTCAAACAAACCACGTCACCTAGGTGGGGAGCGTGCCGTGGCCTGTCTCCCTCTCTCCCTTCTTCCTTCTTGCTTTCACTCAGTGCTGCCTGTGCGAGCTATTGCCTTCCGCACAGTGTCCCCGCCAGAACACAGGTGCTGGGTATCCAGCGTCCAAGCCCGACGACTCAGGCCGGGTGAGGCTGGTTTATTCTGTATTTATTGGTAAATGCTTTCTGCTTCAAGAATGGAAACTGGCAGCTGAAACACCTGGGACTCATAGCTGGGGCATATCTGCATATCTCCACCGGCATCAATGGGCCAGATCCCAGTTGGGTCAATGGGCCATAGCTCCATTGGAGTCAATAGGCCCAGATCTCAGTTGGGTCAATGGGCCGTAGCTCCATTGGAGTCAATGGGCCAGATCCCAGTTGGTGTCAATGGGCCGTAGCTCCACTGGAGTCAATAGGCCCAGATCTCAGTTGGGTCAATGGGCCGTAGCTCCATTGGAGTCACTGGGCCAGATCCCAGTTGGTGTCAATGGGCCGTAGCTCCATTAGAGTCAATGGGACCGGATCCCAATTGGATCAATGGAACATAGCTCCATTGGAGTCAATGAGGCCAGATCTCAGTTGGGTCAATGGGCCATAGCTCCATTGGAGTCAATGGGGCCAGATCCCAGTTGGTGTCAATGGGCCATAGCTCCATTGGAGTCAATGAGGCCAGATCTCAGTTGGGTCAATGGGCCGTAGCTCCATTGAAGTCAAGGGGGCCAGATCCCAGCTGGGGTCAATGGGCCGAAGCTCCATTGAAGTCAAGGGGGCCAGATCCCAGTTGGTGTCAATGGGCCGTAGCTCCATTAGAGTCAATGGGGCCAGATCCCAGTTGGTGTCAATGGGCCATAGCTCCATTGGAGTCAATGGGGCCAGATCCCAGTTGGTGTCAATGGGCCATAGCTCCATTGGAGTCAATGAGGCCAGATCTCAGTTGGGTCAATGGGCCGTAGCTCCACTGGAGTCAAGGGGGGCAGATCCCAGCTGGGGTCAATGGGCTGTAGCTCCATTGGAGTCAATGGGCCAGATCCCAGCTGGGGTCAATGGGCTGTAGCTCCATTGGAGTCAATGGGCCAGATCCCAGCTGGGGTCAATGGGCCAGACCCAAGCTGATGTCAAAGGGCCGTAGCTCCACTGGCGTCTACAGGGCTAATTCCCTAAGGGATGTAAATCAAGGTCTCTCCAGTTGAGTCAATGGGCCAGACCCTCCAGTGGGGTAAACAAGCTCCCTGACAACAAAGGAGCAATCCTGATTTACACCAGCGGATCTGCACTGGATGTGCAGGGAAAGGAATTTCCTTTCCAGCAGGGCTGCATTTGTTCGTAGAAAGAGCCAAATTGGGGTGCGAAGGGCAGCTCGGGGAGGGGGGGGGGGGCTCTGGGACGGGGCATCAGAATCACAAGACAGGCTTAGAAAGGGTGAGATTTCAAAGCCGATCGCGTCCAGGCAGTGTTCCCTGGAAACTGGGCACTCAGGAGAGAGTCCAGTGCTGCCCAGTTCATTAGAAGAGCGCCCCCCGCTAGGGTCGTGTTTCTGCGGGTGGTGCCCATTCTACGGGTGGCTCAGTGCGTATAATAAAATTTGTCCCGCACATGGATGGAAGCGATTAGAGGGAGCGTTGCTCCCAGGGCTCCTTTCATTTCCCACTTGGCTTCGGAGCCTCTGGGCATCACCTTTTCAAGCATGTCTTAGCAACCAACTGAAAACCTAAAGGGAGGTGGAGAGTCCCGCTCGTTCCCAGGACTCCGGGAGCAGGGGCTTTCAGGAACACCCCAGTTGTCTCAAGATCAGGAGATCTGGCGCTGCTGCGCGCCAGCAGGGTCTGAGGGCTCTGGGACAGGAGTCCCAAATGCATTAGGGAATCCCGGAAACCCGCGGGAAAGGCAGCTGGCCTTCCTTTTGCAACACGGGGCATTTCTCCCCCTGGGGCGGCCGAGAAAAACTCGGCACCTGCACCCAGGGTCAGCCGCAATGCTTAGGAACCGGCAGGCCAAGGAAAGATGCCGACGGGCGTTGTGCGTGTGGAACACCTCGTGAGGAGCGGAGGCCTGCCTCCCGACTGGCCGCGCAATGGAATTCTGGCCCACGAACGCCGGGGTTCTATTTGTGACTATGGAAGGGGAGTGGGGTCTAGTGGTTAGCGTAGGGAACACCTGGGTTTTGTCCCCAGCTGTGGGAGAGGAGTGGGGTCTAGTGGTCAGCACAGAGAGGGGCACACCAGGGTCCTATGCCTCGATTTGTCACTGATCAGTGCTGTGACTCTGGACTGGCCACTTCGTGCCTCAGTTTCCCCAGCTGGCTTCCTGCTGCCATGAAGGATCGGAGGCCTGGAGCGGGGTGTGAAGCGACTCGTCCTGATCCCCCAGTGTCTTTCTCCTAGCTCAGGAAGTCTCCTACTGCAGGATATCACTCAGCCAGTCCCTTCCCAGCCTGCAGTCCCCCGCCCCAGCCCCCTGGCTCCAGGCCTGGCACAGTGGCCTAATTGCTTCATGGCCAGGGCTCTCCCCGGCTCTGGGCGTTGGGCATGGTCACGGAAGACAAAGCAGGGAGCCTTGGGATGGAGCCTGGGGCCGGTTGACTGGTCTGATTCCCTAAGAGCTCCGGGAGCCACACGCCAAAGGAGCCTGTTCCGGGATGTTTCCTTCTAGGAGTCTGGGGCTTGCTGGGGGCAGGCAATTTCCTGCAGAAAGAGGAACGGGTCCTGGGGCCAGCGCTCAGGGAACTGACGGGGGAAGGGCCCTGAGGTTCCTCCCAGCTCAGGGGCCTCTAGGCACTGAAGCTAAATCCCACACAGGCAAAATCCCCAGTGGCCCTTCTAAGAGCCCAGGAGTTTGTCCTATTGAAAGGGTGTTTAATGTTAAGTGTGTGGAGCGGTGAGATCGGGGCCTGTCGGGCCGGGCGCCGCCCAGACACACAGTGACCGAGATCAGGGCCCGTCGGGCCGGGCGCCCAGACACACAGTGACCGAGATCAGGGCCCGTCGGGCCGGGCGCCGCCCAGACACACAGTGACCGAGATCAGGGCCCGTCGGGCCGGGCGCCGCCCAGACACACAGTGACCGAGATCAGGGCCCCGTCGGGCCGGGCGCCGCCCAGACACACAGTGACCGAGATCAGGGCCCCGTCGGGCCGGGTGCCGCCCAGACACACAGTGACCGAGATCAGGGCCCCGTCGGGCCGGGCGCCGCCCAGACACACAGTGACCGAGATCAGGGCCCCGTCGGGCCGGGTGCCGCCCAGACACACAGTGACAGAGATCAGGGCCCGTCGGGCCGGGTGCCGCCCAGACACACAGTGACTGAGATCAGGGCCTGTCGGGCCGGGCGCCGCCCAGACACACAGTGACCGAGATCAGGGCCTGTCGGGCCGGGCGCCGCCCAGACACACAGTGACCGAGATCAGGGCCCGTCGGGCCGGGCGCCCCCCAGACACACAGTGACCGAGATCAGGGCCCGTCGGGCCGGGTGCCGCCCAGACACACAGTGACCGAGATCAGGGCCCGTCGGGCCGGGCGCCCCCCAGACACACAGTGACCGAGATCAGGGCCCCGTCGGGCCGGGCGCCCAGACACACAGTGACCGAGATCAGGGCCTGTCGGGCCGGGCGCTGCCCAGACACACAGTGACCGAGATCAGGGCCCCGTCGGGCCGGGCGCCGCCCAGACACACAGTGACCGAGATCGGGGCCCGTCGGGCCGGGCGCCCAGACACACAGTGACCGAGATCAGGGCCCGTCGGGCCGGGCGCCTCCCAGACACACAGTGACCGAGATCAGGGCCCCGTCGGGCCGGGCGCCGCCCAGACACACAGTGACCGAGATCAGGGCCCGTCGGGCCGGGCGCCCAGACACACAGTGACCGAGATCAGGGCCCCGTCGGGCCGGGCGCCCAGACACACAGCGACCGAGATCAGGGCCCCGTCGGGCTGGGCGCCCAGACACACAGTGACCGAGATCAGGGCCCCATCGGGCCGGGCGCCGCCCAGACAAACAGTGACCAAGATCAGGGCCCCGTCGGGCCGGGCGCCGCCCAGACACACAGCGACCGAGATCAGGGCCTGTCGGGCCGGGTGCCGCCCAGACACACAGTGACCGAGATCAGGGCCCCGTCGGGCCGGGTGCTGCCCAGACACACAGTGACCGAGATCAGGGCCCGTCGGGCCGGGCGCCGCCCAGACACACAGTGACCGAGATCAGGGCCCGTCGGGCCGGGCGCCGCCCAGACACACAGTGACCGAGATCAGGACCCGTCGGGCCGGGCGCCCAGACACACAGTGACCGAGATCAGGGCCCCGTCGGGCCGGGTGCTGCCCAGACACACAGTGACCGAGATCAGGGCCCGTCGGGCCGGGCGCCGCCCAGACATAACTCTTCCCTAAAGCTGCTACACTCGCACATGGTGAACCTCCAAGGTCACACCGGGAATCGGTCGCTGGGCTGAGAACTGATGGCCGAGCTGCCAGGCTCCGCTTCCTCCCCGCCGCACCATCCTCCCTCCTCCTCCATCGGTCCCTTAGAACAGAGATGGGGATTGACCCAGTGAGCACGCCCCCAGGATTGGCCCCCCTGGCTGTCAGTCCAATGGGGACAACCCGGTCGCCACGGGTCCCCTGCATGTTAATTAGGCAGTGGGGGGGTGGGAGAAAAAATAGGAGACCCCCTCCAAAGGTGTGGAGCTGAGGGCCTGGGTGCAGGCCAGTGCTGACAGCTCTCCAGAACCATGGGAATTGTTGGCCTGTTCGTTAAAGCTCCTGCATCTGGAGTCCCGTGAATATGGGGGACTCTCCCTTCTGGTTTTAAAATCCACATCTGGCCCACGTGGGTGTGCCGGAGGGGGTGAGGGGCTTCCTGGGGGCCCCAAAGCCAGATGCCTGACATGCAGCCCCTCCCTAAGCGGTGAAGTTTGGAAGAAAATCTCATGATTTTTAAGCCAGCCCTGGGAGTTTTAGGCCTTGGGCCAACTGCGGCCCCTAAACGAAGCCTCTTCCGTTGTCACAGGGCTCCGCCGGGCATGAGGTCTGTGCCTGGGGAATTGGAATGAGCCCAGTGGCCAGCCGGGGGCGCTCTTCTCGGGGCATGGGTTCCCGTCTCTGCCTTGTGAGCGTGGCTTGTGGGGGAGGGTAAAGATTCTTCTGCAATTTAGGGGAGGGCCGGGGGAGAACCCCGGTGCCCTGGCTGCCCCCTCCCCCTCTCCCCGCTTGCGATAGAGCCGATGCCAATGTCCAAGGCTGCGGGGTGAGAATGGCTCCGGTGTTTGCCTTGCGCAATCGCCCTGTTTGGAAAGGATTTGGGGCCGCCCGGGCTGCGAGAGGCACCAAATTCCTCTGCAGCTGCAGGGGCTGCAGGTCCAGCCACACGGCTCTGCCCGGCCGCCCAGCCGCCGACACGCGTGTTGTGTGTGCGTGGCGCCACGTGGGCAGGCCCGGGCGAGTGACACGCACCGCCCACGGGACACCCACAGCCGGAGGTTTGCTGCTGAGCAGGGAGCAGGGTGCCTGGGAACAGAACAATAATAACGTAGCAGAAGATTAGAGATGATCTGCCTGTATGTCCGTCCGTCCCCACACCCACCTTTCATCTTTCTGTCCGTCCGTCCATCCCCACACCCACCTTTCATCTTTCTGTCCGTCCGTCCATCCCCACACCCACCTTTCATCTTTCTGTCCGTCCGTCCATCCCCACACCCACCTTTCATCTTTCTGTCCATCCATCCATCCCCACACCCACCTGTCATCTGTCCGTCCATCCATCCCCACACCCACCTTTCATGTCTGTCCGTCCTTCCATCCCCACACCCACCTTTCATCTTTCTGTCCGTCCTTCCATCCCCACACCCACCTTTCATCTTTCTGTCCGTCCGTCCGTCCCCACACCCACCTTTCATCTTTCTGTCCGTCCGTCCGTCCCCACACCCACCTTTCATCTTTCTGTCCGTCCATCCCCACACCCACCTGTCATCTTTCTGTCCGTCCATCCATCCCCACACCCAGCTTTCATGTCTGTCCGTCCATCCATCCCCACACCCACCTGTCATCTTTCTGTCCGTCCATCCATCCCCACACCCACCTGTCATCTGTCCGTCCGTCCGTCCCCACACCCACCTTTCATCTTTCTGTCCGTCCATCCGTCCCCACCTTTCATCTTTCTGTCCGTCCGTCCGTCCCCACACCCACCTTTCATGTCTGTCCGTCCGTCCGTTCCCACACCCACCTTTCATCTTTCTGTCCGTCCATCTATCCCCACACCCACCTGTCATCTGTCCGTCCATCCATCCCCACACCCACCTTTTGTCTGTCTGTCCGTCCATCCATCCCCACACCCACCTTTTGTCTGTCTGTCCGTCCATCCATCCCCATACCCACCTCTCACCTGTCTGTCCGTCCATCCATCCATCCCCATACTCACCTTTCATCTGTCTGTCCATCCATCCATCCATCCATCCATCTTATACACACCTTTCATCTGCCCGTCTGTCCATCCATCCCCATTCATTCCCTTAACCTGTCTCTCTGTCTAACCCTCCTTCCATTCCCAAATACACCTTTCATCTGTCCGTCCATCTGCCCATCCATCCACACACCCCCTTTCTAGCTGTCTGTCTGTCTGCCAGGTCTGAATGAGCGCTCCCCTGACAGCTAGCTGGAAGAGACTGTGTTTACAGACACAGTTTGCTCCTGCTTTGCTTACACACCCCGCAGACGCAGTGGTGTCAGAGTGACCACCTTTGGCTGCTGCGAGGTCCGAATTACAGTAGCGCTGACTGCAGGGGTAGGGAAACGTGGTGTAATCATGATGGGAATACAGAGAAGCAGAACTGGTGCTTAATCTGTCCCAAACGGGGGCTGCCTCCGTTTAAAGAACCTCATTCATCCAGAGGCTCGGAGGGGGGAGCCCTGTGAAGGGAAGAGAAGTGGGGGCCAATGTTCCCTCTACGCTTTTCCATCCATGTGCGGAATAAATTTTGTCACGTGCACCAAGGTGTGTGCGTCACCAGTAGAAACACACGGCACTGGCTCTGGGCACTGTGGGCACCCTGCTGATCAGCTGGGCGGCACTGGAATCTCTCCTGGACACCCGCACAAGCACCCAGCTTACAGGGAACACTGGTGCGGGCAGGTATCTCAACCGGGAGGCAGCAAACCCTTCCCAGAGGTCCTCCCTAGAGTGAGCTACATGTTTCTCCGCCACCCCACCCTCTACCCTCTGCGTTCAGAAAATAGCCTCACGCGAAGCCTCCTCGTTGTGTGAAATGCCAGCAGAGAGGGGCGGCGAGCGAGTGCCTGAGCGGCAGCGCAAGGGGTGGTGGGTGAATTTCCCCGTTACTGGGCGGGGGCTCGAGCCGGTTCTGTGCTGGCCGGAGGGAGAGGGACCCCTGGATACTGAACCCGGCCCAGGTGGCTGCTGGCTGCAGCTGGCAGAAGGGTTCTAGTAGCATAGACTGGAGAACCTAGCTGAAAACGCCTCTGCGCCGACTTTTCCCAGGCATACAAAGACCACCAGGGCTCCCTGCTCCGGTCCACTCGTCTGCCCCCTGGGAATGACACGGGCCCGGCTGAATGATTCGGGGCTGACGCAAGGCCGGAGAGATAAGCGCTGAATAGCAATCAGCAGAAAGGAAACCGGGGGGGAGGGGGAGGGGTCAGTATTTACATTGAAGATCCTGGCAGCAAATAAAATGCCATCTGGCTCCATAGGCTCTTTAAGTCTCCTCGCAGCCCTGCCACTCACAACGTGCCTCAGTTTCCCTTCTGTAGAAGGGAGCTAATTACGTTAGCCAGAGGGCATCGGAAGGGTGACTCGGTTAATATTTGCAGAGCTCTCAGTCTGGCTTCACGCACAAACCTCACACGCAAGACCCCGCTGGCTTCCCAGCCCTGTTGCTATCGCCTTGTGCGACCTTGGGCCAGGCCCTGAAACTGCCTGGGCCTTGGCTCCCTCCCTCCATTCAGACAAGGATCCTGCTTTCGTCTGCTCAGACACTGGGGTCTTTGGGGAGAGACCATCTCCATGTCTGTCAATGAGCAGGACAGCCCGTATTGTGTGTGTGGGCAGCGCCCAGCCCGACGGGGCCCTGATCTCGGTCACTGTGTGTCTGGGCGGCGCCCGGCCCGACGGGGCCCTGATCTCGGTCACTGTGTGTCTGGGCGGCGCCCGGCCCGACGGGCCCTGATCTCAGTCACTGTGTGTCTGGGCAGCGCCCGGCCCGACGGGGCCCTGATCTCGGTCACTGTGTGTCTGGGCGCCCGGCCCGACGGGCCCTGATCTCGGTCACTGTGTGTCTGGGCAGCGCCCGGCCCCACGGGCCCTGATCTCGGTCACTGTGTGTCTGGGCGGCGCCCGGCCCGACGGGCCCTGATCTCAGTCGCTGTGTGTCTGGGCGGCGCCCGGCCCGACGGGGCCCTGATCTCGGTCACTGTGTGTCTGGGCAGCGCCCAGCCCAACGGGGCCCTGATCTCGGTCACTGTGTGTCTGGGTGGCACCCGGCCCAACGGGGCCCTGATCTCGGTCACTGTGTGTCTGGGTGGCACCCGGCCCAACGGGGCCCTGATCTCGGTCACTGTGTGTCTGGGCGGCGCCCGGCCCGACGGGCCCTGATCTCGGTCACTGTGTGTCTGGGCGGCGCCCAGCCCGACGGGCCCTGATCTCGGTCACTGTGTGTCTGGGCGGCGCCCGGCCCGACGGGCCCTGATCTCGGTCACTGTGTGTCTGGGCGGCGCCCGGCCCGACGGGGCCCTGATCTCGGTCACTGTGTGTCTGGGCGGCGCCCGGCCCGACGGGGCCCTGATCTCGGTCACTGTGAGTCTGGGCGGCGCCCGGCCCGACGGGCCCTGATCTCGGTCACTGTGTGTCTGGGCGGCGCCCGGCCCGACGGGCCCTGATCTCGGTCACTGTGTGTCTGGGCGGCGCCCGGCCCGACGGGGCCCTGATCTCGGTCACTGTGTGTCTGGGCGGCGCCCGGCCCGACGGGGCCCTGATCTCGGTCACTGTGTGTCTGGGCGGCGCCCGGCCCGACGGGGCCCTGATCTCGGTCACTGTGTGTCTGGGCCGCGCCCGGCCCGACGGGCCCTGATCTCGGTCACTGTGTGTCTGGGCAGCACCCGGCCCAACGGGGCCCTGATCTCGGTCACCGTGTGTCTTTGTCTTCTATTTCGTCCTCCTGATGCACCAGGCACTGGCCACTGTCGGTCGACAGGATACTGAGGTAGAAGGACCTTTGGTCTGACCCGGTCTGGCCATTCTGATTTTCTTATATCCGGCTGAACTGTATCTTTCCCCTGCTGTAACCCACTAGCTCCCCTTCCCTTCCCGAGCTGAAAGCGCCCTGGAGTCCTGGCTGGGTCTCTCTCTCTCCCCAGAGTTAGTAACAAACTAAGAATAGACATTAACATTTTAAGGCCAACCAGTGTCCCTTGAGTAACTTGCCACGTGATGTCAGAATACGTCAGTGTTAGAGCTGAGTGGGTATTTATTTCATTTGCTTTCTTTGATATAGGAATTAAATACAGTGCTCCTGCTGGCTGCTAAGTTGTCTGCCAAAAAAGCAGCGTTTCCAATGCCTTAGTAGCCCTGGGATGGAGATGATGTGGGGGAGGGGAGGGGGGGCGGAAGGAACTGGTTGCCCCCCACATTTGGTGCTTGGCTTGCACTGAGCATGCTCAGTAACACTGCTGAAGCCACTGTCCTCACTCCCCTCCCTGTGCCCCATCACAGCATGCACAGGTCATACCCCCCCATCAAAATCTGAACCAGTGCCCCAGCGTGGATACAAAATTTGAGCCGCAGATACCCTCACTGCCGTGCGTGGATGCAGAGACCTGCGGATTTGCAGGGCTCCACTCGTCTGGAATCCTGTGAGCCACCTACGTGTCCCACGTTTAAGAAGGTCAAATGCATGGGAGGCCGGTAATGCAGGCAAGGGAAGGCAGAGCCTTCCCAAAAGTGCCTACACGTTGGGGAGTGCTGGGACCTTAGCGCAGCTGCCCGGCTTCCCCGGCCACAAGCAGGTGGCCAGGAAGGATTGGGCTGGGGGTGGGTGGAGCCTGGCTCCGGGGATGGGCGGGGCTTGGCACCAGGGGCGGGCCTCAGATGGAAGGGGCGGGGCTGGGACTTGCCTTCCCTGGCTGTGTCTTCACCCGCCACCAATGATCCACCGAATGGAGAAGCTACTTGTCTTGCTGGTGAGATGTCTGATTCTTCTCTGTAAACACATCAGCGGGATTAGCTGCAGGGTGGGGGAGGGCGGGACGCCACGTGGCCGATCTGCGATTTGGTACAGCAGATATCCCCATCGGCTGGTGGTGGGGCGCTGAGTTATTTCCCAGGGGTCTGGCAGGTGGGTCACACTCACAAGTTGCTGGTTTAACAGATTGGGGGTCAGGATGGAGATTTTCCCCAGGTCAGATTGGCAGAGTCCCGGGGCAGCGGGCAACGCTCCCTCTAACCTTTTTCCATCCACATGCCGATTTTTTTTCCATCCGCGTGCGGAATAAATTTTGTTCTGTGCACCAAGGCCTGTGTGGATGTGCACCACCAGTAGAAACAAACCGAGCTGTGGGTGCGCTGCTCATCAGCTGGGCAGCATTGGAATCTCTCCTGAGCAGCTGCACAAGCTTACAAGGAACATTGGAGATGGGGGCGGGGTGACACCTTGTTTTGCAGCATGGGGCGTGGGGTCCCTTGTAGGCTTAAACTAGAGCAAATGGTGGATGTGCTGTAACTTGAACTCTTTAAACTATGACTGGAGGATGGGTAGGGGTCTAGTGCAGGAACGGGTGTGGGAGATTTGGCAGTCTGCGACATGCAGGGGTCCCTTCTGGCTTTAAAGTCCGAATTGGTGAGTCTTTTAAAGGGCAAAACACCTCTGAAAATCAGTTCCAGGACTTGGCTAATGCCCAAAGCCACCCTAACAAAGCCATGTACGCAGCTCAGTACGTTCACGCTCCCCTGCAACAACGACACAGCCTGCCTACCGACTTCCATTCCTACCGTCCTAGAATCCTACAACTGGCAGAGACCGCGAGAGGTCATCGAATCCAGTCCCCTGCCCTCACGGCAGGACCAAGCACTGTCTAGATCAGGGGTTCCCAAGCTTTTCGGCATCACGCCCCCCTTCTTGATTTTTGAACAAACTCTCACGCCCCCCTCGTCAAAAAAAAAGCAGCAAATCTTGATGGGGGGAGGCTAGCTTGCTTCATGCCCCCCCCCGGAATTTCTTCACAGCCCCCAGTGGGGCACGCCCCCCAGTTTGGGAACCCATGATGTAGTTCATCCCTGACAGGTGTCTGTCCAACCTGCTCTTAGGTATCTCCGGTGAATGGAGATTCCACAACCCCCCCTAGAAAATTTAGTCCAGTGTTTCACCACCCTGACAGGTAGGAAGTTTTTCCTAATGTCCAACCTCAGCCTCCCTTGCTGCAGTTTAAGCCCATTGCTTCTTGTCCTATCCAAAGAGAACCATTTTTCTCCCTCCTCCTTGTGACACCCTTTTAGATGCTTGGAAATGTCTATCCTGTCCCCTCTCCGTTTTCTCTTTTCCAAACTAAACAAGCCCAATTCTTTCAGCCTCTCCTCTGAGGTCACATGCTAGCATGTGTCTGGAAATCCAAATGGAGATCAGAAGGAGACGTTATTCCCAGCAATGCGCACGCAGACCGTTTTACTCCGAGTCTCGCAACGGTCTCTGGTTTTCTAAAAATCCCAGCCCCCAGAGTCAGGGGTATTGAGCGAGGCTTTCAGCTTTGGTTCAACAACGTAAATATCTGGATTCCGTCTGGTCCAGCGGGAGAGTGATTTTGGGGGGTGACCGTCCAGATGAGTTTTGAATGCTGTGTTCTCCCACTCGTGGAACTTAGTGAGGGAGCATTCATGGCTGCCACGTTGCACCCCAGAGGTGGCCGCAGGAGACCTTGGCACGGGGATCTGTGGTGACGGAGCCTGCGGCGTGGAAGATGTTGAATTTGGATAGAAAAAGGGGGGGTACGCTAATGCATGAGTTCCCAAACTGGGGGGCATGCCCCCCTGGAGGGGCGTGAAGAAATTCCAGGGGGGGCGCGAGGCGACCCAGCCGCCCCATTAATCTCCCCTCCTCCCCCAAGTTTTGCTGCTATTTTTGTTTCTCGTCCCTGGTCAGTTCCTTTTTTTCCCCCCCAACAAGTATTGCTGCTATTTTTTGGGGGGGGGAGGCATGAGGGTTTCCCAAAAATCAAAATGGGGGCGTGATGCTGAAAAGTTTGGGAACCACTGTGCTAATGGATGTTTGGTGTGACAAGGAGCCGAAAGGTTCAACTTGTCATCGCAAAACCAACATGCCCCCAACCTGTTGTAACCCAGCTCCGATTCTTGCTTCCTGGGAGCTGTAGTTAGTTTCTTCCAGTCCTAATCTCCATTTAGGGGAAATCACCTCAGCTGGACTACACCTCCCATGGTGCAACACAGCCAGTAAGTCCCATGATGCAGACATGGTCCCTCATCCTGATGGGTGGCCATAGTGCATCATGGGAGATGTAGTCTGACTAGAGAGTCTTGCCTATAGAGGAGAATGGGGAGCATAAAGCATCTGAACTACAACTCCCATGTGGCTCACAAGTCACATTTCCAAATCAAGTTTGCAGCTGAAAAAACTGTTCTGCTTGACTCCACCCGCCCTTAAAGTGAGCACAGGTTGAGCAGCTGTTTCCTGTAGAATATCCCCCTCTAACTTGTCCCAGTTGCCTCCTAGATTTACTCTTTGCTCCAGGGCCATCTCTTTGTGATGGAGAAGCAACCCAGTTTTGCTCTTAGCTCCATCCCACTGACACGACGTCTTTTACCAGGGCCAAGCGGGTTCCAAACATGGGCTGCTCCAATCTGGTAGCTTTTCACGCCACTTTGCACCCAGGCCAGTGAGAGAACAGGGTGCCCTGGAGCAAGCCCTCCTGGTTAAAGCATAAGACGGGGGTCTGTTGTGACCCACCTGCTTCCTTGGATGCTTCCGTGAATATTTCCCACCAGCCCACTCCGTGCCTCAGTTTCCCTACCCTGGAAATGGGACTAGTGACTCCCGCTTCACAAGGAGGGCTAATTAGATAGCACAGGAGGGCTGGAAGAGCCCTGGGAATTTTGGATGACAGTTTCAAAGGTGTGAGAGCGTTTGGGGGCACAGGGGTGGGGCGTCGATTTGGGAAGTTTCAGGGCTCTGGCTTGTGTCGGGCGGAAAGGCACGTTGGATTCTGCTAGAACGAGGCTCCCAGGGAAAAGCAACACTGCCAGGAAGGCGAAGGGGCCGCGGCCACACGAGGGGCTGTGCTGCTTTCACTGCTCTGTGTCTAAACCGGCGCCATCCCAAGGGCTCACACACAGGGCCCGGCCACCCCTTCGGCCACGCAGGCAGCTGCAGCTGCCTCACCTCAGTCCCTTCAGACCTCCACGTTCCCGGAGCCCTGCTCTGGATTCCTGGTGACGTGTCAATGTCAAATAGCTCTGTTTGAACAAGGGCTTCTTCCTCTCAGCTCATCTGTCTGTCTGTCTATCTTTCCCCATACACACCCACATCTATCTGTCTGTCTGTCTATCTTTCCCCGTACACACCCACATCTATCTGTCTGTCTGTCTATCTTTCCCCGTACACACCCTCATCTATCTGTCTGTCTGTCTATCTTTCCCCGTACACACATCTATCTGTCTGTCTATCCATCGATCTATCCCCATCCATAGTCTTATCTATCTCTCTATCTATCTGTCTGTCTGTCTATCTATCCCCATACACACCCTCATCTGTCTGTCTGTCTATCTTTCCCCATACACACCCACATCTATCTGTCTGTCTATCTATCCCCATACACACCCACATCTATCTGTCTGTCTATCTTTCCCCGTACACACATCTATCTGTCTGTCTGTCTATCTATCCCCATACACACCCTCATCTATCTGTCTGTCTATCTTTCCCCGTACACACATCTATCTGTCTGTCTGTCTATCTATCCCCATACACACCCACATCTATCTTTCTGTCTATCTTTCCCCGTACACACATCTATCTGTCTGTCTATCTTTCCCCGTACACACATCTATCTGTCTGTCTATCCATCGATCTATCCCCATCCATAGTCTTATCTATCTCTCTATCCTCTCTATCTATCTGTCTGTCTATCTATCCCCATACACACCCACATCTATCTGTCTGTCTGTCTATCTATCCCCATACACACCCTCATCTATCTGTCTGTCTATCTATCTATCCCCATACACACCCTCATCTATCTGTCTGTCTATCTTTCCCCGTACACACATCTCTCTGTCTGTCTATCTTTCCCCGTACACACATCTCTCTGTCTGTCTATCTTTCCCCGTACACACATCTATCTGTCTGTCTATCCATCGATCTATCCCCATCCATAGTCTTATCTATCTCTCTATCTATCTGTCTGTCTGTTTATCCCCATACACACCCTCATCTATCTGTCTGTCTATCTTTCCCCGTACACACATCTATCTGTCTGTCTATCCATCGATCTATCCCCATCCATAGTCTTATCTATCTCTCTATCTATCTATCTGTCTGTCTGTTTATCCCCATACACACACTCATCTATCTGTCTGTCTGTCTATCTATCCCCATACACATCCTTTTAAAGTTTTCCGTTAAAAGCATTTTTGGAAAAGTGCGTCTAGATTGGTAGGATGCTTTTCCGCAAAAGCACTTTTTGTAGAAAAGCGTTCGTGGCCAATCTAGACGCGGTTTTCCGCAAAAAAGCCCCGATCGCCTTTTTCGCGATCAGGGCTTTTTTGCGGAAAACAGTACTATGCTGTCTACACTGGCCCTTTTGCGCAAAAGTCTTTCGGAAAAAGACTTTTGCCCAAACGGGAGCAGCATAGTATTTCCAGAAAAGCACTGACAATCTTACATAAGATGGTCAGTGCTTTTCCGGAAATTCAAGCGGCCAGTGCAGACAGCTGGCAAGTTTTTCCGGAAAAGCAGATGATTTTCCGGAAAAACTTGCCGGTCTAGACACAGCCAAACTGTCTGTCTGTCTATCCCCATACACACTCTCATCTATCTATCTGTCTGTCTGTCCCCATATCCCCCCTCCCGTGTCTCTCTCATTGCTATAAGGCTGCTGTCAGGTGACAGGGCCCCACAACCTTTACAGAGCAGAGAGCCCCTCCCGGGCTATTTCCTGGCTGCATTTGCTTTCTCCAAAACCTTCGAGGCTGATTCCTGCCCCCGCCAAGTCAGCAGCTGGCTTTCCACATGCCCCTGAGCTGTTCACCCCCAGACAATGCCTTGGCTACCCCGAGCTTTCCAGCAGAGGGTCTCAGAGCGGCAGAGAGGGATTTCTCCTCCGTATCCAGCACTCGCGAGACTGACCCAGTGCCTGCGTCCAGCTCTGGGGGGTGCGTTTTCAAAGGGAGGCTGGCAAATTGGTGAGGGCGCAAGAAAAGCCACAAAACAAAGCAGGGGCTGGGGAAAAGGCGACAGATGGGAAGAGTCCGGGCTGGGGAGGTGACCTGGGAGGCTGGACTTGACCTTTTCTCAACAGACCTAGGAGTCTATGGTTCTGTGACTTGATCAGTGTCTAAGTATCATCCTGGAGAGAAAACACCAGGCCCTGAAACCCTGTAAGAAAGGCAGAACCAACTGGAAATCGGGTCCTTGTATTGGTGACCGACTGTGGGGACACACTGACTGGGAAGAGGTGGGTTTTCCGGGCTTGGTGTCTCGGAGAGCAGCCTGCAGGCTTTCCTGGAAGACATTTCAGGCAAACATACGTGGTCGGGCTCAGTTCAGGAGCGACTGGGAGATCACAGGGCTGGCTGTGGCAGGCTGAGCTTTCTTCCTGGGTTGGGAGCCTAATCGAACCCCTATCGGGATCGATGGCAGCTTTTCCAGGCTTGCAGCCAGGCCCCGGGAGAGCAGAACTTAGCAACGCTCAACAACCCAGGCAGCAAACACGCGGCGTGAGCGAGCGAGGTGGCACCAACCGCATTGCGTGGCAGCCGGGCAGCGCTCGTAAAGGAGGCTCAGCAGGCCTTTCCATTACACCCTATCTAGAGTAAATAGCAGGCGTCCTTCTTACACCTGATTCTAGTTGGTCTGGTCTTAAGCTGTTTGTTTAATACGCTCGGCTTTAAAGGTGACCCGAGAAGGGGACAAAACACTGGGCATGTGGCCTTCCTGTTCCTCCGGCCGTGGAGAAGGAGAAGGAGCCGGTTGGCTCAGGATGTAAAAGAAGGCGCTTTTTCACATGAGAACTGGCAGTCTTGGGAGCGGAGGGGCTGGATTCAGCTTCTTGGGCCGGCGGGGACCCTGGTGTAAATCTGGAGTCACTCCTGACGTCAAGGGAAGAAGGCCCGGGTTCTGATTGCAGCTTCCACGGGCGTAACTCTGGAATGACTCCACTGACGTCCGTAGTATTAGAACCAGATTTTGGCCTGGTGTAACTGGACTGAATCCAGATTCGCTCCAGTTTAGAGAAGATCAGAAAACAGCCCTCTATCTGCACACCCTCCCTGGTACAACGCCTCCCTTTGGGGGCAAATCCAGCCCTTGATTACACTGGTGCAAATTAGGAGTGACTCCTTTGTGTCCACACTGCCCCTCGTGTGGCTGAGAGCAGAAGCCAGCCCTTGGGGTGTGAGTTATCGCCTCACATAACCAACCCCCGGGAGTAGGTCACTCCGGGGCTAGGCTGAAGCAAGACCCCCCTGTGCGTGGCTAACCCTGTCCCTTGGCTCCCCCTAGGTCTATCCGTCCGTGAGCACCATGACCTCCACCCTGGGGCCGATGAACACCATCAACTCCTACATGACGCTCAACTCGCTCAGTTCCCCCAGCTCCATCAACATGAGCTACCCCAGCGGAGGCCTCAACAGCCCTTCCCTCCCCGGGCTGAGCAGCCCCACCAGCTCCATGGGCCTGCCCACCGTGACGTCGCCTGTCAGCCCGGTGCTGACGCCGCTGGGGGCTCAGGCGCCCACCCTCAGCTCCCTGGCGCCCTACCCGAACATGAGCCAGTCCTTGGCCCCCCTGGGGTACCCCGCCTCAGGCATCAGCCGGCCCAAGGAGGTCAACAAATCGTACCGGCGCACGCTGACCCACGCCAAGCCCCCCTACTCCTACATCTCCCTCATCACCATGGCCATCCAGCAGGCCCCCAGCAAGATGCTGACCCTCAACGAGATCTACCAGTGGATCATGGACCTCTTCCCGTATTACCGGGAGAACCAGCAACGTTGGCAGAACAGCATCCGCCACTCGCTCTCCTTCAACGACTGCTTCGTCAAGGTGGCCCGCTCCCCGGACAAGCCGGGCAAGGGCTCCTACTGGGCCCTGCACCCCAACTCCGGCAACATGTTCGAGAACGGCTGCTACCTGCGGCGCCAGAAGCGCTTCAAGCTGGAAGACAAGGCCAAGAAGCCCAACGCCAAGCCGTCCGGCGCCCAGGAGCCGGCTCCCAAACACCCTGAGCGGCTCCAGGAAGGCCAGAGCCCCAACCCAGCTTCGGAAGGGGCCGAGTCGGGCCACTCCGACGCCTCCCACGGCTCTGAGGAGCACAGGGGCCTTGTCCAGTTGGACTGCTCTGGCGTGCAAGGCTCCTCCCCGGCCCCCAAGGCCTCCCCCCTCGCCCAGCCCATGAATAGCCACTACTTCCCCCCCTCCATCGCCAGCCTGGACCTCCCGAACGACCTCAAAATGGACCCTCAGTACAATTTCAATCACCCCTTCTCCATCACCAACCTGATGTCCTCAGAGCAGAGCCACAAGATTGACCTGAAGGCCTACGAGCAGGCCGTGGCCTACAGCGGCTACGGCTCCCCGCCTGCGCCGGACGGCAAACACGCCTACGAGACGGCCACTTCGCTCAGCGAAACCGGCTCCTACTACCAGAGCCTGTACAGCCGCTCTCTGCTCAACGCCTCGTAACGGCCACCTGGGGAGACCAGGGACGAGAGGCGGATGCCGTTTCCCCACCTACTCCCCCCTCCCTGATGATAAGATGTTCCCTTCTGTCATCCGCCGTGTGCCACGGGAGGGAAGAAACGGGAGGGAAGAAACGGGAGGGCCAGGAGTTCCTTGTGTCGGTGTGGAAAAGGCCCTCACCCATCTCCCCTCCGCACCGCCCCCTCACCAAAACTTCCAAGGTAGCAGGGCAAAGTTTCTCCCCAAAGCAACAGCTGGGGGGGGGGAGGTACACACATTCTACAGCCCCCCTCGTCCTGGCCACTTCCTGGGGGTACGTCCAGCCCCGGCTCAAACTCCGAATCTGGGAGCAGCCTAGGGCGCGTGGAAAGTCTCTGCCGAAATGTTACAGTCCCCCACAGCTTTTTGGGGACCCCCAGGGCTTTTCGGGGACCCCCGGAGCTTGGAGAGCCACACACGGCAGGATTCCACTGTTACAGTCAAGGGGTTTCGTTGGGACGGGGTCAAAACGGGCCCCCCGAGTGTGAAGCTGTGGGTGGGGAATTTGTTCTACGATGTTTTCGTTGTTTGTAAATGGCTTTATATTTAAATATTTGCTTTGGAAAAGGGATTGATAGAGTCGGTTTTAATATATCGTACTTTAGAGAGAGATGTGTTTGTGGATGGCTGGTTTTAAGAGTGTCTTTCCTTTTTCGGGAGGGGTGTGCGCGATGATTAAAAACAACACTCTGGAAGAGTAGAGCGAAAATTGGAGTTTCTGTCCTGCAGGAAACTCCAAGGCTGTGTCTAGACTGGCCAGTTTTTCTGGAAAACCAGCTGCTTTTCCGGAAAAACTTGCCAGCTGTCTATACTGGCCGCTTGAATTTCCGCAAAAGCACTGACTTCCTACTGTAAGAAATCAGTGCTTCTTGCGGAAATACGATGCTGCTCCCGTTCAGGCAAAAGTCCTTTTGCGCAAAACTTTTACGCAAAAGGGCCAGTGTAGACAGCTCAGATTTGTTTTCCGCAAAAAAGCCCCGATCGCGAAAATGGCAATCGGGGCTTTTTTGTGGAAAACCGCGTCTAGATTGGCCACGGACGCTTTTCTGCAAAAAGTGCTTTTGCGGAAAAGCGTCCTGCCAATCTAGACGCACTTTTCCGAAAATGCTTTTAACGGAAAACTTTTCCGTTAAAAGCATTTCCGGAAAATCATGCCAGTCTAGACGTAGCCCAATAGTCTGGCATTTGATTTTTCTAAAAAAAAAAGAGAGAAATGCCCAGACACACAGTGACCGAGATCAGGGCCCCGTTGGGCCGGGCGCCGCCCAGACACACAGTGACCGAGATCAGGGCCCGTCGGGCCGGGCGCCGCCCAGACACACAGTGACCGAGATCAGGGCCCGTCGGGCCGGGCGCCGCCCAGACACACAGTGACCGAGATCAGGGCCCGTCGGGCCGGGCGCCGCCCAGACACACAGTGACCGAGATCAGGGCCCGTCGGGCCGGGCGCTGCCCAGACACACAGTGACCGAGATCAGGGCCCCGTCGGGCCGGGCGCCGCCCAGACACACAGTGACCGAGATCAGGGCCCGTCGGGCCGGGCGCCGCCCAGACACACAGTGACCGAGATCAGGGGCCCGTCGGGCCGGGCGCCGCCCAGACACACAGTGACCGACGAGGCAGGGCCTGATCCCCCGCCCCGGGGAACGTTCTGCCTTCAGCGGGGGAGACGGATGTGACCCAGGTCCCCAGTGGGGGGTTACTGGTGTCCCCCTGTCCAGCGGGGGAGATGGGGGTGACCCGGTGGGGGGTTACTGGGGTCCCCCTGCCCAGCGGGGGAGATGGGGGTGACCCAACACCCCAATGGGGGGGTCAGTAATGTCTCCCCCCACCCATTGGGGGAAAGGGGGTGTGACCTGACCCCCCAAGGGGGGTACCCTCTACAGCTCAAACTGGATTATTGCAGACCCCGCCTGTCCCCTGGCACTCCCTGGGCCCAGTTCCGGGGTGGAGAACAGCTGGAGCTGGAAGGACAAGCCCCCTCCCCCAGCCCAGTTCCCCACCCCGCCCCGGCCCGCCGTGGGCCCTGCTCCCAACCCCCCCACTCCCAGCACCTCGACAGGGCCGGAGCCCTAGCAGCCCCCCCTTCCCAGCCCCACCAGGGGCTCCAGGCCCCCGGCCCGCCCCTGCCGCTGCCAGCCTCCAAGTCCTTTGCCTGTGATTGTCTTGCAGCCCCAGGCAGGGGTGGGGGGGAGCCGGGCTCTCCCCACTGCCCCCAAAGCCCTGGGCATCTCCCCTCCAGACGGGGGGAACAGCCCCCTCCATCCCGAGCCCTCCACGTCGCCTCTCGCCGCCGCGGGACCTTTGTCCCCAGCTCCCTCCGGGCCCGGGTCACGACCGCAGGGACAGTTTGCTTGGCAAACACGGCGCCCACGCAGCCCCGGCCGACAGGCAGCCCCTGGGGGACCCGCCCGCCCTGCACGGATTAATCACTAATCGCCCCCCCCCCCCACTCCCACCGGGACATCCCGGCGGTGGGGACACGGCCCAGCCGAGCAGGGAGGAGAGGAGACAGGGAGGGGGTGGGGATTGGCTGAGCTGGACCCCCAGGGCCTCCAATGGGGGTCACCTGTGGGCATGGGGTGGGAGAGACGGAGCCCCTGCCCTTGCTGTTTGGACATCTCACCAGAGCCTCAATCTGCTGTGACTGACCCCCCAGCCCAGAGTAATGAGAGCTACTGACCGGTCCAGCAGTCCCCATACACTGACCGGTCCAGATATCCCCATACGCTGACCAGTCCAGATATCCCCATACGCTGACCAGTCCATCTATCCCCATACGCTGACCGGTCCAGATATCCCCATACGCTGACCAGTCCATCTATCCCCATACGCTGACCAGTCCATCTATCCCCATACGCTGACCAGTCCAGATATC
Organism: Pelodiscus sinensis; assembly: GCF_052426305.1. Classification (NCBI taxonomy): domain Eukaryota; kingdom Metazoa; phylum Chordata; order Testudines; family Trionychidae; genus Pelodiscus; species Pelodiscus sinensis. The sequence continues at coordinate 4,005,778 of NC_143069.1, forward strand.
CCCATACGCTGACCAGTCCATCTATCCCCATACACTGACCAGTCCATCTATCCCCATACGCTGACCGGTCCAGATATCCCCATACGCTGACCAGTCCATCTATCCCCATACGCTGACCAGTCCATCTATCCCCATACGCTGACCAGTCCATCTATCCCCATACGCTGACCGGTCCAGATATCCCCATACGCTGACCGGTCCAGATATCCCCATACGCTGACCAGTCCATCTATCCCCATACACTGACCGGTCCAGATATCCCCATACGCTGACCAATCCATCTATCCCCATACACTGACCAGTCCAGATATCCCCATACACTGACCAGTCCATCTATCCCCATACACTGACCAGTCCAGATATCCCCATACGCTGACCAGTCCATCTATCCCCATACACTGACCAGTCCATCTATCCCCATACGCTGACCAGTCCAGATATCCCCATACGCTGACCAGTCCATCTATCCCCATACACTGACCGGTCCAGATATCCCCATACGCTGACCTGTCCATCTATCCCCATACACTGACCGGTCCAGATATCCCCATACGCTGACCAGTCCATCTATCCCCATACGCTGACCAGTCCAGATATCCCCATACACTAACCAGTCCATCTATCCCCATACACTGACCGGTCCAGATATCCCCATATGCTGACTGGTCCAGCTATCCCCATACACTGACCGGTCCATCTATCCCCATACGCTGACCGGTCCATCTATCCCCATACACTGACCAGTCCAGCAGTCCCCATACGCTGACCAGTCCATCTATCCCCATACACTGACCGGTCCATCTATCCCCATACGCTGACCAGTCCAGATATCCCCATACACTGACCGGTCCATCTATCCCCATATGCTGACCGGTCCATCTATCCCCATACACTGACCAGTCCATCTATCCCCAAACGCTGACCGGTCCATCTATCCCCATACGCTGACCAGTCCAGATATCCCCATACGCTGACCGGTCCAGATATCCTCATACGCTGACCGGTCCATCTATCCCCGTACACTGACCGGTCCATCTATCCCCATACGCTGACCAGTCCAGATATTCCCATACGCTGACCGGTCCATCTATCCCCATACGTTGACCGGTCCAGCAGTCCCCATACACTGACCGGTCCATCTATCCCCATATGCTGTCCGGTGCAGCAGTCCCCATACGCTGACTGGTCCAGATATCCCCATACGCTCTTTCTCTCTCTCGCTCAATACCATACACATCCTCATCTATCTTATCTTTCTATCTATCCCCATACACACCCCGATCTGTCTGTCTGTCTATTTATCCCACACAGACCCACATACACACCCTCTCTCCCCATCTGTCTGTCTGCCGCAGTGCACAGAGGGACTAATTCAGGGCAGCTGCCTGGCCTGGCTGATCACTGTGGCCCCTTCTGGCCCTGGAAGCTATGAATGAATCTCTCCCCACACACCTCCCCCCGCCCAAGTGCTTGGTCTCTGAGTCACTCCCCCCAGCCGATCCGTGCTGGCTGCCCCGTGCCATGGGGACAGCCAGGCTGGGGGCTGCCAGCGGTGGCTGCTGCAGCCGGGGCGGCTGAATGGAGCCTGTGTGAGCGGGTGCCGGGCCGTTCTGCAAGTCCACGCGGTGCTGGAAAAAACAACATGGCAGCAGAAAGCTCCTGTGTGCGGCTGCCCGCCCCTCCTCGCCCCGCCCCGCTGAGACGGGAGCCCCCAGGCACCTCGGGCTCCCTCCCCATCGGCACCCCATCCCTCCCCCCCGTCGGCTGGCACCGCGAGAGGCCTGGACGGGGTGGAAACCGACGCCATTCCCCCGTCAGTGCCCAGACGGTATAAAGGTCCTGCTCACGCCCCGAACGTAGGGGGCAGATCAGGGGGTGGGCAGGTCACACTGCACTGAGGCTATTCTCTGCCCCCCAGGGCCCATAGGGGGCAGATAGGGGGTGTGGCTGGGGAACACTGCACTGTGGCTGTTCCCTGCCCCCCAGGGCCCATAGGGGGCAGATAGGGGGTGTGGCTGGGGAACACTGCACTGTGGCTGTTCCCTGCCCCCCAGGGCCCATAGGGGGCAGATCGGGAGTGTGGGGCAGCACACACTGCACTGAGGCTATTCTCTGCCCCCCAGGGCCCATAGGGGGCAGATAGGGGGTGTGGCTGGGGAACACTGCACTGTGGCTGTTCCCCCCAGGGCCCATAGGGGGCAGATCGGGAGTGTGGGGCAGCACACACTACACTGAGGCTATTCTCTGCCCCCCCGGGCCCATAGGGGGCAGATAGGGGGTGCGGGCCAGGGAACACTGCACTGAGGCTATTCCCTGCCCCCCGGGCCCATAGGGGGCAGATAGGGGGTGTGGCCGGGGAACACTGCACTGTGGCTGTTCCCTGCCCCCTGGGCCCATAGGGGGCAGATAGGGGGTGTGGCCAGGGAACACTGCACTGTGGCTGTTCCCTGCCCCCTGGGCCCATAGGGGGCAGATAGGGGGTGTGGCCAGGGAACACTGCACTGTGGCTGTTCCCTGCCCCCCGGGCCCATAGGGGGCAGATAGGGGGTGTGGGGCAGCACACACTGCACTGAGGCTATTCCTGCCCCCCAGGGCCCATAGGGGGCAGATAGGGGGTGTGGCCGGGGAACACTGCACTGAGGCTATTCCTGCCCTCCAGGGCCCATGGGGGCAGATCGGCAGTGTGGGGCAGCACACACTGCACTGAGGCTATTCCTGCCCCCCAAGGCCCATAGGGGGCAGATAGGGGGTGTGGCCGGGGAACACTGCACTGAGGCTATTCCTGCCCCCCAGGGCCCATGGGGGCAGATCGGGAGTGTGGGGCAGCACACACTGCACTGAGGCTATTCCTGCCCCCCAGGGCCCATGGGATGAAGCCTTTATTGCAGCAGCCCGGAGGTGCCCCGGGCAGCCCCCACCCCACGGGCAGGCCCCACAGCCTAGGAAGGAGGAGCACTTAGACCCGGCCGTGCTGCGAGCACGGAGCAGAGGGAAGCACGTCACGCTCAAAGACCCCCTGTGCTGGAATGGGGCCTCCTGGCCTTTGGGGCGTTGCTGCTGAGCCCGCCAGGTGCTGTGAATCCGGGACGTGGAAGAACTTCCCTTAGGCAGACAGCAGGGCCTTGTGGTCAGAGAGAAGGATCGTGGGTTCCACCCCCTGACACTGGGGCAGGGAGTGGGGTCTAGTGGTTAGAACATGGGACCGGGGAGGGAGGGGACAGATTCCAGGGTTCGCGCCCCAGCTGGCCACACGGTGTTGCCGTATGACCTTGCAGCAGCTCCCACTGTCCTGGCATGCCTCAGTTTCCCCCAGTGACTGACGGATTTCTCAGAGCTGGCCTCTCTCTCCAGGCTGTGCCGGTGCCCGCGGGCCGAGCGCTGTCCAGACAGGATGGGCAGAGGAAGGGAATTCTCCTGCCCAGATAGGCGTCGGAGAAGCCTGTCTGCTAGAATGAGCCAGGCGCTTTTGGGCCATCGCCTGAACAGCTGGGTTCTGTGTCCCAGCCTCGCTGCCATCCAGGGCAGCCTGTGCCGGGCAGCGGGCCAGCTCGCGGCTCAGCCCTGGCTCCTCTGGCGCTGGAGTAGGAGCCGGAAAGCTGCGGTTTCTGATGTTCCAAGCGTGTGAACCCAGCCGGGCCCCTTCATTCACGCGCTTTCCTCCCGGCTCTCAGCGCCTCGCTCCGGCCAAGAGTCTAAACATTCCGCCGGGAGAGTGGATTTCCTGGGGCTGCCTCGCTTGAAAGGGTCATTCATTGCCGGCCAGCGGGCCTGGGATCTGCAGGGCTGCGGATCTGGGAGTCCTGGGATCAGGGATCTGCCGGCTTGGAGCGAGGGGAGAGGGATCAGGGATTTACACTGCCTATGCTCCGACTCACACACTTGGTTTGGCCTCCCTAACTTGCTTCCATTCACCTCCTGTCCCAAGCAGCTGCACTGCTGCGCAGCTACCCCACCCCTCCCCAGAGGTGGCTGCATGCCAGTAAGCGGGGGAGCGATCCCTACACACACGGCCTGCTCTGGGAACCTTAGTTTGGGGAGGGACTCGCTAACTTTCTAGCCTCCTTGCATGAGCCCCGTCACCACGGACAGATCCTAAGACACATGTTGCTTTGGCGATAGAGAAATGTCACGCCCGAGTGTTATCAGACCGAGCTGGGTACTAGCAACAGCAACTGGAATAAAATATTGTGATGGCGTTTGGAAGGGCAGATCTCCATCTTGGG